>NC_090659.1:36207832-36514165 GCF_013368605.1 Nyctibius grandis
CATCACACACACACAAAAAAACATTGGTAAGCATGCCATTCAAGCACACAAACAAAATAAAGGTAAATTACTGTTCCCTGCCATGAAACATTCAGTAAAGAGAAACAATTAGTGCATGTCATCAAAATGAGTCCTTAGTGTAAAATGTGAATAACATCATGAGCAAAATCCTAGTTTCAGAGCTGAAAGATGTACTAATGGCACAGATATCAGAGAAGGCAGGACTTTTCTGTGTTCTTAAAAGGCACATGTGTGTATATGGGCTGAGATTTTTGTAGCTTTGATTTTCAGAAAATGAACATTTTTTTAATTACTAGTTTCTGGGTACCCACCTTGAGACACCAAAAAGATGTCTGATTTTGAGAACAGAAATGCTTTTATGCACCTTTCCTATTGTTCTTCTGTCCTTTCTTCCCTCTTCCTGCAAGTACCATGTAACAAGTACTTCCCCGCAAGTATTCCAACATCTAACTAGTTATTACTAGGATTTTTTAAAGAATTTCATGAAATGTAAATGCAATCCAAAAGCCATGAATTGTATCGTTTCATATGAATCATTTAAGCCCTCCATCATATCCTTCATTTCACACGTGTGCTTTGAAACCAAAATACTTTAGGAAGCTAGAAATAAACTGATACTGAATATTAAGGGAGGTATAATAATCCCAATTTGTCACTTCAACCTGACAAATAAAGGCATTGCATTTTCTATCAGGCAGATATACCAGGTTTTCTCTCTGCGGCAAGACAGCCTCACATTGTCTGAACAGATGAGTGTGGAGGGTTCACTCCACTGAATGCTGCTTCCTGGCCAGCGACAGTCTCCTTCCTTCTTCGACCTTCCTCAGCATCCGTTTTGCTGGGACAGGCCCAGAAGAACAGAAATGAATCATAGAATCATTTTGGTTGGTTGGTAAGAACCTTTAAGATCATCGAGTCCAACCATTAACCTAACACCATCAAGTTCACCACCGTCGTTTCAGTGTCTGTGGAAGCACCGGCTTCCCAGTGTGGCAGTTGTACTACCCAGGCTGTGGCCTCCTCCACCTTTGTGTAGACATAGCCTTCTCTACCCAGGTTCCTCCAAGCAATTAACATTTTCTTGTCAGAGCCCTGACAGCCCCCTGTATCTTATCAGTTCGTATAGGTACATAAAGATACCAGCTTCCAATGTTAATGAGTGGTTTGTGGAAGGAAGAACTGAGAACACTGCAGTCCCGTTTGGCTTCTTGCATACAGAACTAAGACTGTGTTCTATCATCTATACCCCTTCCACTTATTTGATTTTTTCATTAAGTGAGTTTGGATGAAGACATAATGCAAAGCAAAAGATTTGCTCTTTGTGCCATTGCAGGGACAGCTGCCTTGTGAATTCTATTATTTACTAAGGAAAATAAAACATGATTTGTAACCTGAGAAGATAAGCCTTGTGGAAGATATCGATACAACCTGGTCTAACTTTGAAGACTGGTCACAAGGAAAGAAAGAATAAAAAATCCGTATTAGTGGAGATACTTCTACACAAGTATAAAAGAAATTAAAAGAGGCTACAGACTTGGACAGTGCTGGATCTGGCCTCTTAACTCTTTCATTTTTATATGAAAGTGGCAAAATTTTACAGGTGTTATTTACATTAAAATGGAATGATTAAGTGTCAGATGCCTGCAAAATACCAGGCAATACACTGTTTTCATATTTTCTTAGAAAGATTATCTTTTATTAAAAATAAATAATGATGCTCCTAGTCCTTATAGTAGACAAGAAGAACTTCTGAACAAAACCAAGTGCAATGCTCTTACACTGTATCCCAGACAAAAGTCAGATAAAATAAAGTTTGAAGACAGAGATTCATTGTGACAGCATTCATTTACTCTGGAACACAGTACTAACAATTACCTTTTAGAATATTTCACAACTCCTACTTTTAGTAATTTCTTCCAGCCCACGTTAGCTTTTGCTGATGAACCAGCACCCTGCCCCAACCCAATACTTGACCGCAACCAGAAAGGGAACAGAAATGCAGCAGTAAAACAATTTATCTCCCTTTTTCATCCATTGTTTTCTCTGTTAGTTTGTCATCATTCCTCTTTCTATAAAAAAAATGTGACTTGGTGTCACTAGAGCAGTCTTTTCCCACCTGTGGTCCAGTGACTGGTGATAGTCCATATAACAGGGAAAAAACCAAACCAACAGACATACAGATATTCCTAAAAGTTGGCTGTTATTCACCAGCAGATGAAAAGTGACCTCATCTTTTACTATCAATATTTCCAGTGTTATCAATGAGTATATAACATTTTAGCACCCTTCTCCTGTCCCATCAAATCACAAGGGTTTTTCCTAGAAAGGAAGCCCTTCAAACAGAAAAGGCTGAAAAATACCAGGCCTAGAGGCAAATGAGAATATAAACTTCAGGATGGCAGATAACTTACAAATACAATAATAAATGATAGGGCTAAATATAAAAAGTTTGTAATCCAAATTTAAGCACCTGTTTTCCCCACCACTTAACGTCTTCCAACATGACAAACTATCCATGGTTCCTTTCTCTCACAGATACAGCTGATAAATTGTTTTATTGCTCCACCTTTTCCAGAGACCATTTAGGAAATCAAAGCAAAAGCTATGCAATTCATCAAACCCTTAAACAGCAGCAGTTACAGTGGAAGGGGTCAGCATGAGAATCAGTATGCTTTTCACTTGTGTAAGCATTTTTTAATGTACTGTGAAAATTAACTTGTTAGGAGATTTTATGTTGCCATTTTCAACAATGTGTTGCAACTCCAGAATGAAAACCAAGAATAGGCCAAGCCCTAAATTGTAGAGTATGGCACCATTAAACATTTATCTACTGCTGCAACTACCTTACACCTTTCCATTATGCAAAAGGTGGGCTGAGTCACAATAAAATTGAAGGAAGCCTGACTATTCTGGTAATGACGTCTAATGCTTGCCCACTCGCCTCAGCACTGGACTTAAAGAAATGTTAATTTGTTTAATGAGACCTTGGAAAAAACTCACCTGTGATCAAACTTGTTTCCTTCAAAAGCCCTAAAAGTCGTATATTTAAGGAGCACTCAATTAAGGGAATTTGTACTTTGCATTAAAAAGCAGCCTCACTTGCTTTGGTTCTTCATCCTGTCACTCCTGTGCCTGTGAAAGCTGTATAGATGTATAGTAAAATGAGAAAACTAAATCACACTGCACTCTCTCCTCCAGTGGAAGAAATCTTCTGATTCTCATTTCAGCCAAGAATATGTAATCTGATCTCTTCAAGGCAAACCCAGAAGCCACTCAGCCGCTCATTAGCAGAGACGATCCATAACCCCACGACATGTGCCTTGTCTCAGAAACACTTTGCCAGATGATTTTGTGAACTCTGTCCTCTGAACTGCAAGGAAAAATTAACAGTTCGTCGAGGTGTGAAAGAAATATGGCATAAAAGACTACCTCTGTTACAAGTCACATATCAGTATCCAGTGGCCATTAAAACATTTTAAAATAACATTTATACTGAAGCAGAATGGCTAAAAGTATGGAAAAGTACCATGGTCACACTGATGCCTCAGCCTCATTTTCTGGTGGAATGTAGGCATGTACATACCTGAGTCTCTTTGGAGGTCAGAAAGCAACCCCCAACTTCAGACTGGAAAGGAGAAACTTAGTGAAGCCTAAATCTAGGATGCCTTGGAAAATTTTAGCTAATGCTCCCAGGAGGCTTTGAGAGCTGCTGTAAATGGAAAGCTAACCTCCCTGTTGCACTGAGATGGCCAGGGTGGAAGCACACAGATAGTTATCTAGGGCAGAAGCAATGGGGCACGTGGAGGACAATCAGGCTTTTGCAGGGCAACTTAGAGCACTGTGGTCTTTTTTGTTCTTCTTCTACCCAAGACTGTGCCGCTATCAATGAGTGACACAAGAAATGTCCTAACAGTGGACATGAGGGATATCAGTAGTCCCCAGACCCCTGTGGAAAGGTTTTCTATTGACCACTGTCAACTAATATGAGAGTGTGGGGAAAATGAAGTCTAAAAGGGACATTTTGTTTTAACATCTTGTTTATGAGGTAGTGCCTGCTGTTGCAATAAGGTAAATCACTAAAAGCACTAGCAAAATGAAATTCCCAGATTCTGAAGGGTTTTTCAAAGTTCTTCTGTGTCTGTGAGTGACTTGTTTTATTCTCAGTCACTTGGACACTATGTTTTAAAGGAACAAGAAGTGTGTGGATACAAGCTAGGAGAAATGGATTAACTATTCCCAGATCTGGTACTTGAAACTTTGTTTATTTAGTTTGGATGCTGTAGCATGTAATTACTTACTGTTAAGATGGGGCACAGTGTCCGATTTGAAAGCATCAGAGAAAAGTTACAGATACTTCTGTTGGTTAAACTCTTTAAAAATGCACTTAAGGATATATTAATGAAGTCAGAACACTCCAATATTTCTTAAAGGATTTTTTTGCCTTGTTTATCTTTTGCAAATGAAGCAGAGGCACATTATGATCGCACATTAACTGTTACCTGTTCAAGGTTTAAGGAAAAGTATTTGCTTGTGCTAAGTGTTTTCTCGTCTGCAAATATTGGATTAATGAGCAAGTTTCATTACAGCGCAGTGAAATCATTGAAAGGATTAATCATGCACTTGCTCCAATTTCAAGATAGATTAAGTTTGAGCTGTAGTGGAAGCAACATTGAAATTAATGAAATACATACTGTAACTGTGTGAAAAGCTTGAGGAGCGGTTGCAGAACCCTAGTTGTCCAAGGAAGTTATCAGCTAGAAGCTAGAAAGTTGTAAGTCTTGGCAACTCCGTAGTGTCCCCCTGTTGAAGGCTGCAGCCTTGAGAGTGCTTAGTAGTGCACCCTTACTTTAAAAATGGGTCAGCCTTCTTAGATTGGCAGACTTCTATGGCAACTGCATGGAGTCTGTACCTAAAGTAGCACCAATATTGACAGAAAATGCTAAGTACTACTTCTGAAACTTCCCTTTTATTAGGAAAAAGGGTATTTGACTCCCTTTTACTGCTCTCAGCAGTACCTTTCCCTGTGAGTGTTTTATTTTCAGCTTTCTCTGGAAAGTTGATAGTGGTTGTACAGACATGATATAAATCACAACCATCATGGCAAGCCCCAAAACAATATCACTTTCTCTCCATCTGAATGCTAGCCTGTCAATTTGTAGCTGGCTCTTTAGACTCTTGAGCCTGCTGGGATGTGCTATTAGATCCACTGCTGCCAGTCTTTTCACAGCATCACCAGCAATTCTGCGATGACTTACTGCGTGGCAACTTTCCCACATAAAGCTATTTTCTGAATTGAGGAAAGGGGGGTATTTATTGTTATTTTTACATCCAGTGGATGAGCTCAAGGAATGGAGAAAGCCAACAAACTTGTGAGAGGTGTCGTGGCTGGGTTCAAAGAGGAGCATCTGTGGCAGCTCACCAAAATGGCAAGAATTAAACCCACCATCCAGCCATTCCTGAGCCATCCTCAGCAGCCATGATTCCAACCACCAAGGCTGACAAAACTGTAGATTTATGGACGCATTACAGAAAGCATCAGGTAACAATGTCTCTGAACACTTCAGGCCACTGAAATGACCATAGATGAGTGACACAAGCATCCCATCTTTCAAACACCCTCCAGCATGGTCTGCTTTGTTTGACGTGGATTTAGCAGCCATCATTTTCATGATAACCTATTAAAACAGGCAAACACTGAATGGGTTAAAATCCATCCTTGGAATTGGAATGATAGCTATGGCCAGGGGTTTAGTGCTGCTGGGATTGACAGCCAGGCCAGTCTGCCTGCCTTCCTGGCAAACTGAACGCACAGGCTGCTGTAGCATTTCATCAGACTGAGCCAGTAGCAGAGTGTCAGGGATACAGTCCTCACTGTCCAGCAACAGTTTTCCATTGTGGAACCCGTGATGGCTGCCACTTTCTGCACACCTACCAACCAACCAGTAAGAAAATCATTGCAAGTAACAGCTACATGATTCTTAGGCAACTGTGTTTTGCTATGATCCCATTTCACCTCTACAGCCAAAGATGCTCTCCAAGACATGAGGATTTGTGTGTCTGCAGGATATATAGTAGGGTGGGTTTTTCTCATAAATATGTAAATATTTTTGTTTTTAGAAAGATATAGGTAGTTCTTGAATTTACAAGTCCTCATTAAAAAGTCATTTTCTTGGCAAGCTAAAAGTTTATTTTAATATCCCCTCCTATATTCAGAACAAGATTCAAACCAAGATACGAGATTCTAAAAGTGGTTGTCTAAAATTATGCCATTTATTCCCTGCTAGGCACTCGAATAACTGCTTTAATTTTCTAAAGCACTAAATACCTATCAATCAGCTCAAATGAAGCAAATAGAATCAACTTGGTTGCTAAAATGCCAGTAAATGTTTTGAAAAAGAGATCTCTTTGGAAGTGTCTGACTATAGGCTTAGAAGTCTGTCTGCAAACACACATATTTTTCAGCTCAGCCAGTCCACACTTTTGTAATGGAGACAATTATGGATGCGTTGGCTGAATATGCAGTTAAATGAGAAGACTGTACACTTAGCAAAAAAGAAAGAGTTTTTAATCTTAAACTCTCAAACTAACACATGCTGACTGCTATATGAGACTGAGTATATGAGTATTTATATATGACTGCTATATGAGACTGAATTTATGACTGTGTGTATATATATATATGACTGTTATATGAGACTGTTACATAATATATGGCTATTGTATGAAACTTATACAAGACTGTTATATGAGACTGGATTGGGTAGTTACTAGCTCAAATAAAATTCCAAGGACTCGAGTATACTAACAAAACTAATTATCTGATAGAAGTATCTGTTTTCTTTCCAGAGACTTCCTCAGCAATTACAATTTTAAATAACTTCCTTTTCCTCCTCAGTGATTAAAAAGCATCACTAACTGTACAAAACATACCTTTTAGCTATAATTACTTGAACATTGAACCAATCTCATTCCTGACACCCAGTGATTTCTGTCCCTTGGAAATAAAACAACATATATATGTATCATATCCCTAACTGTCTCCAGAGATCTGGGCAAGGACTCAGACTTCAACAGACCAATAGGGTATCCATGCTGAGGGTAGGTAGTAGGGCCTCATGAACATCAAATGAATAATTTTATTGTAATTCAAATAAGGATTAGAGTTAAAGTTGCTATGGAAACCCTGGCTCTGATTTTTCTGAGTTTAGAAGAATTAAAATGAAGCCATCTGAAAACATGGAGGAAAGGGTATGTCCAAAAAGAAGGAAAAATCATGTGGGAATGAGTTGTAATTCCAGTAGGCTAGGGACAATTATATAAAGTGGTTAGACAGCATGAGCGAAACCTGTGGAGAACATAAAACTCACTGTATTTGGGTACTGCACAGGTATGAACATAATGCTATAGTGCTCCCCTACTGGTCCCTTAGTGGAGGGCTGTCGTGCCATGACAGCCCTCCAGAGACATCTGGATCCTGCCAAGCTGCTGCCATGTAAGAAAGGACATCGCAAAAAAAGCAACACAACCAAAGCATGTTCTGGTTCCTTTCCTCTTCTGTAGAGGAAAACAGGTTGATCCGTGTGAGGTGGAACCACAACAGAAACGCTTCTGATGGAGCTGTACAGCCGGAGTGGCTTCTCCAGTATCCAACAGGGTCCAGAGGCTCCATGGGCTCCATCTTCTGTTCCAGTGCTGCTACAATTTTCTTCCTGTGCATATTTTTTGGTAGATAAGGGCTTGAGACATGAGTATGTGAGGGACTGCAATCTTTCCTTCTGAAGGGCCACTGCTTCCTCCTCTCTGTTATTGCACTCATTAACAATTTATGGAAACTTGTCTTCTTTGCAACGTCAGGTCTGAATGAAGCCAATCAGTGAGTGCAAATGGAGGAAGAGAGAGGTACACATGGGAGTGTGCATGTGTGTGCATCCACTGAGTACAGTCTCAGAAACCTCTTTTCCTTAAGCGTCTGAAGGTTAATGTGTCAGCCAAACTCGGGTCTCCTTTTTCCCTTCCCTGACAGTTCAAAGAAACTGATGTAGAGGGACCCTGGGCTGCAGCTTTGCACCACATGCTCACCCGGCTCAGACAGGGGTGAGAACAGAGCCACAGGGAGGTAGGTGGTGTTCATAAACCCTCTGCGCATTCTTCAGCAGTGGAACATGAAAATTACATAATATCACCCTGACTCAGGGCTGCTTCCCAAACTGAAATCCCAAAGAGAGAGATCTGTTTGGTGTGTTTCCATATTGATACCCATTTATGATTTGGATCTTTCCTTTTATCCTTTCAGGTAACTCTTCTTAACTCTGCTTTCTTTTACCAGTAGGATTCCCCTTCCTTCCCTCAGATACTTTCTTTGTGTGGAATGTGTATGTTTTTTCTATTATACAAGCTCTATTTTCTTTCCCCTTCCAGCTTCCGTCTGTAGCAGTCAGCAAAATATCGTATAGCATTTGTAAAAGTCCTTTCTCCACTTTAACCACAGTTTTAAATGTTGTGTGTCTGTTTTGATTTTTAAAAATATTGCTTCTAGGCTGCATATATGCAAGAACCATCTTTCCCCTTCCACCTGCCTTTGGCACCTCCATCTCCACCTGCTTGGTTTGCAACTACAAAGGAAGGCTGAAAGCCCTTTCAGATGATGAGAATAAGACTGTGTATCAGAAGCACTCACCTTTGGAGGCCATTCATCACTTGGGTTTTGAGACAGACAACAAAACATGGTTTATCAGCCAAAAGTATCATTTTTCCCAGTGAGAGAAAAATATAGGCCAAGAAAATGTCACGAACGTGATCACATCCAAGCACAGACTTAGGTGAGAAGTTCCTTTAGGTGAGCCAGTCCTTTAGGTAAGGTGTGACACAGGTCTTGCAGTGTCTGTTTCATTGAAGCCACAGCTCCTGGAGGCCCCTGGTCTACAGGACCGTCACTTTTTAAAGTAGGTTTCTAGTTCTGAGATTTGTGGGGAAAAGCTTAAAGACATAACCCAATTCAATGACGCAACTTCAGAAAAGAAGTAAACCTCTTTTTCTTTTTTTTCTAATTTTAAATATACAATGGCCTCTTGTTGTGGGTCCCCGTGGTATAAATCCCGGTCTCAGTCAGCCCAGCTGCAAGTGAGTAGCTGTAAATGAATAAATAGACATGCAAACTGGAGGGGCAATGGTGGCAAGTAGGAATTTTACCTGCTTCCCCCTTGTGCCGCTAGTTTTGTAGACCTGACAGAGGCACTGCCAGCTGAGGAGAGGCTACGTGATCTGGCAATTGCTCAACACCTGAGGTAGGAACAGCGCTTGTATCATAAAAAACACGGCAGTGCAAGGACAACATGAACAGTACTGTAGACAATACAGTTCTTTCAAAACAATCCATATTTAAACATTTTATTATTGCAGTACTGTTTGAATTAGATCAGGTCTGAGTTTACTTTCTCCATTACTTTTAGCCACAAAATTTACTTCACCTCTTTCAGCGGAAATTTTCCAATAATGGCATAAACCAGGAGAAAAAATTGTTTTGTGCAAGTTTATACAGATTCTTGTCAGGTATGATGAACTCAGCAACAATAAATATTTTTTCCATTAAAAAAAGAAAAGGTTTTAAGGGAAACGTATCAAAATACCTCAGATCTTTCCCACATGAAACTTTAAAATACAGTTTCCCTTCACTGAAAATAAGAACAGCTTGCCTGCACTTAATCATAAACTGCACCAGTGTCAAAAAGTGTGCATGTACCTGTGTCTGCTTCTTTCCATACCTAGAAACTTTTATGCAGAAACATATTCTCCATCAAAATTGGAGAAAGAAGGCTTTTACCTTTGCAATTCGTAACTTAGGCAAAGGAAACCTCTTGAGACAAGCAATTCTGCATTTTTCATCGTTACTTTTCATTCTTTAGAACAAACCAAAAAAAGCCACAACACAACACCGTGCAATCAGGACTGTCCGAATGACCATATCTTTCACCTTTCTCCTCCCTTTTATGCCCTGCCCTCACCCATCCCCTCCATCTCCCCCAACACCAACAGGTCTCCCCGCAGGCTTGCTGACTTCTCAGGTACCTGTGTGCCAGCTGCTTGGATGCTCAACCTGTGTTGAACCTTTTACTAGGAAATAGCGAGTTTCTCCTCCTCCTCCTCCTCCCTGCCAACCCATAAACCCTGCCTTTGGCAGTGGTCAGGCTGTTGCTGTTAAGAACTGCAACATCTCCTGTAACTCTGCCCAAGGTTCTGTGCCTGCCATCCAAGCCACGTGTTCAAGGAAAGTTGGAATTACTGTTGGAATTACTAAGAGTTTATGTGGGCAAAGGAGCAATGATTTGTCAGTTCAGCTGCAGCCTTGTTGCTGATGTCTCACAGTAGAAATTAATATCTGATTAGCTGCCCATTAACTTTGACTTCTTCTTTGTCATTACTGCTGCAAAACATAGATCTCCCTTTGCACTGACTATCCTTGTTTGTGATTACTTTTGCTCGGACACATTAGCATTCCTGTTGTGAAACTGAATTTCATTTTATTACGTTCTGGAAGCGCCATCTAATCTCTGATCTCACTGCTGCAGCATTTTGAGACCATGGCAGTCCTTTGCAGCAGTGTTTGGCTTGCTACCTTTTGGGAATTTAATCATCATGCTATTTACCACTATCCTTGCTTGGTATGACCGGAATAATCAAAACATGTGGCATAACTGAATATTTTTGTTTGCCTAACTCACTGTCCATGGAGGGTTTCATCAGGCCATGCATTACCTCCACTAATGGCAGTTACACAACAAGGAGTGGTCATGGGGAGGCCAGGTGGGAACAGCGTCACAGTAATCTGAACTGAGACCCATCTGCCTTGTGCTGGGTCTGTGAAACCTTTTGGGAGAAAGAAAAATTGGGGGAATAGGTAGGTGGTTTGCTCTGTTGCAGGTCAAGTTGTCTTTCTCCTCATCCACATTATCTTAGCTTGCATCGTTAAAACATGCGTGTTCAGCTCTTTAAAACACCTACCACATTCATCAATAAAGTATCAATAGGGAATATGACATGAGTAAGGGTTATCTGACCCTTGATTAAATGTTCAACATGAATCATGGGAATGATATTTTATTTAGATTATTTACAAGAGATGATATTGCAAGACATGGCCTTGATGCTTTCTGTTTCTCTCATTTTCTGATGGACTTTACATACAGCATACACATCCTGTAACAGTCAATGCACCAGTGCTCAGAAATGAAAATGAAAATGAAAAGCTCACATCAGGGAGAAGTTTGGGAATGGAGCTTTTGAAAGAGCAATGTATTTTTGTACTGAAACACAAAATAGAAAAGAGAAGAGCAAGGCTTCAAGGCAAAAGAGAGTTAGTGTGTTTATGACCTAGTTACAACATGGTACCTTTCTTTTCTGTTAAGTGAATTGATTTCTTGGTCACACTCTTGTAACATAAATAGGGCAGCTGAAGATAAACTATTCCTCTTCTCAGTTACAAGCAGGTTTTCACAAAATCAAGAAAGAGAAAGAAAATGCAATTCACATCTAGGCAGTCTATGAGTTTGCTTGTTTGTTTGGGTTTTCCCTGCCCTCCCCAAAAGAAGCTCTTGTACGCCTCTAAGTTTAATAGGATATGGAGACACAAAATTCAGGGCAGTAATTTTCATGCATTGTAGCTTTCTTTTGTGCATTGAAATACATTTTTTTTAAAAAGCATATAAACGTGGGAGCCCTAGAATTTCTTATGTCTGGAAGGCAAAGCTACTGTTGACACTTTCATATACAAAGCAGCAACCTGCAGAAAGATGGATCCTTTATGAAATTCAGCTTTATCAAAGCAGACAGCTGTCAGCTTCTTACCCACAGCACATATGAGAAGCCATGCCCCAGCCCCCTCACGCTGCACCAGGGGTTATCCCAGGGTTTCTGGCTGCCCTCAACCCTTCCTTCCCATGAAGCAGAAACATGAGGGGCAGCTGGCAAAGTCCCCTCCACTTCTTCTTAACACACAGCCAACCTTTGCAGGGTGGGGACTGTCCTCTGTCCTAGCCCCACAGGTCCCTCGCCACCCTTGGCTCCAGCGCTCAGATGCTTTTGCTCCTTGGAGACGTGTGCGCAGAGACTTTGGGTGTGTAGGAGCCCACCAGCACCCTCTAGATGGGGCTTCAGCCTCCTGCCTGCCCTGGAGGTCTCCACAGGCAGAGAACATTGGTTGTGGTTCTTCAGCTCCAGCTCATGGGAAAAGGGGCTGAGGCAGCGGTGACCAAGCCAGACCCCCAGCAGGTGTCCTGGTCCCCTGTCCTCCCAAGTGCAGTGCAGATGCTTGGGTCCAAGTCACAGCTGGAGCACTGCTGGCTCCTCACCTCCAGCACAGAGACAGAGCCTTGATGTCCCTCATTGTTTGATGTATGGCCATAAGTCTATGAGGGATCAAGAACTAGGCTGTCTTACGGATATGCAACGGCATCAAAATGGTTCATGATAAACTAGAGGGCCATGGCAAAGGGTGCAGTGTGAATCTCAGAGTGAAATCCTGCCTAGGTGGAAGTCAGGCTTTCATGGACACAATTGGCCTCATAGGTCCTCTGTTTCTTTCCTTTCTGTACTAAAGGAATTTTTTCCTTCCCCTCTTCCTTTTTCTGCCTACAGCCTTCCCTATCCCTCAGTGATCCCACTATGGTGAGACTGAATTTTTAATAAACTGCTTTCCAAAGTGTAGCCTGAAAGTGGCCACACTATTGACAAGCCAGACTTCCCCTAGAACTGACTGGTGTCTGCCTGTCTTCCCCCACAGACACCAAGGATAGCAAGAAGGCACTCTCCCGCTGCTTAAGACCCACAGGCACAATTCAAACACCACAACAGCAATCTGCACCGGACACTGGCTTGGTAAAACAAGAGAGCACCATGAGACAGCAGTTTCACTTCCCCTGTGCTTTGCTGCTCCTTCTGCACATGATATTTAAAGAGCATTATGGGATTCTGTGCACTTAATAACTGCTCCCTCAGAAGGATTTTGTTGCTGAATACAAATAAGTAGCTATGTGATTAGGTTTCATGCATTTCGGTACATTTGTTACGTTTTCCATTACCTTTTTTTTTTTAAGAAAAAGAAGAATTCAAGCAGGAAGGAAATGCTTTCTCTGCCAACAGTCTTATTGCCAACCTCCTATCTTGCAAGCTCCCAGGATAATGCTTGTCCCTCAAGATGTGTGGCTGATTTTTAAATTGCAAAGAGTTATATTTCATAAGTGTAGTACTATTTGAGGAAGCCTGCCACCATCATCTCCAATTATCTCAGGTTGAAAAGTCAGATGCCTAAGCAGATACTGGCTACTCAGATGTTGATAGTCTTTAATTTCTGCTTGCAGCTGGGAGGAGAAAACTGTCACTCTTTACCTCCCTGCTCTGTTCCCTTACCTGACAGCCTCCCTCCACCCAAACTACTTGCTCCCTCAGCTTCTCCTCTTCTCTACCTAGTTTCCTAATCTCACTTCCTCTCCCATGCTGCTTTTTCTCCATCACTTGCATGGAGGCTTCTCTTACCTTGTCCTCATCATCTGCTTTCCATCCTGCTGTGTTCCCAGTAGACTCCATCTTATGTCCTACTCTTTTGTCTTCCTCCATCTCTACTCTGCACTCTCTGGACCCTCTGCCATTCTCCTATCCTTGCTCACCTTTCTGACTTACCCCTACCCTTACCCACACCTGCCCTCCTGCCAAAGTCGCCCTTCTGCTGCCACACCCACTCTCTTTCTTGCCTCACTGCCTTCCACTTCTCTTCTGGCTGATCCATGGTTTGAGGAAGATATTACCACGGCAGTGTAATTGCCAAGGAGGCAAGCATACGTTTCTGCTGCAGAGGATCTGCCTTTGTGGCACATATACTACATCTCAGGCGTGGGTGCTTCATATCCATCAGTACATCTGCAGTCTGAAATTAGAAATCTGAAATCTTAATTGTATGCTCAGTAATGGGGCGAAAATGTTGCCATGGTGAAACAACAAGAGGAAGGATCAATGATAAGACATTGAAAAATGAGATTTCACTGGGGTATAGTGTCCCACATGCAAAAAAGCTCAGACTACCACTGTACTATAGTGTCTCTTATTTCGATCAGTATAAAGGAGGTTTTGTTCCCATGTCATCAAATACGCTTCAGCTTTTCGGACTGGGGTGATCTAGAATAGGAGCGTCTGCAAGGTTTTTCACTGATCTAGAGTGCTTTGTGCCCCTGTGATGATATGTTTTATCCCTACTCCACACTCAGCACTCAACCTGACAGCGTGTCTGTGAAAGGCACAACACTGACAGCTACTGTAGGGGCTGGCAGCTGTATCTAGCCCAAATTGCTCTTCATGTCTGCTGGGACTGAGACTGAAAGTAGTGGGGTAAAATTACAGCAAGGAAGGTTTTGGCTGTTCCTTAGGAAAAACTCTACAACATTAGAGTTGGTGAAGTGAAGCACTCGATTGCTGGGGGATCCCAAAGAGACTCCACGATGGGAGGGTTTTGGAAAGAGGTCAGACTAACACCTCTCAGAACAGGTTTCAGTAGAGATCCTGCCCTGGGGCAGGGGTTACTCTGGATGACCTCCCAAGTCCTGACAGGCTTATTTTCTGTGAATCTGCTTGAGCGTTTTCTCATGGCTGTTTCTGTGGCTGTGCGAAATGTCAAGAAAGAGTTTCCTTCTACTTATCTTTGCCTAACTCTTCACCCCCCTTTAAAAGCATATGTATTATAAAGTGACTGTGTATGTTTTCAGAAGTGCTTAGTTTTAATTGCAAAATATTTATTTATAACTCTTAAAGCTCACTTAGTTTAGTATCTGGATTATTTCTATTTTACATCAAATCAAGAAGCTGGACATTTTCTGTCATCCCTCCCACAAAGCTGGATTTTGCATGGAATCTCAGAAATGCATTAATTTCACTATAACTTCTTTAAATTTTTAATGTTCTAGTCAGCCTATCTGCCTGATAGCTTAATTACTCCTTCACTCTTCCCAACAGGCTGCAACAGAGTACAGCTTCTGACTGTTTCCTGACCTTTCCTTTTTCTCTAATTCATCCCAGTTAAACTGGGATGGTTTTTTTTCTGAAATTTTGCATCACATGAAAATGGACATTGCCGTTTATTTATTTTTTTCTTCTTATTATATGTTACAGCTCTCTTTTTTTTTTTCTTTCTAGAAGGTAGGCAGAGTTTTTAGGCCCTTGCTCAAAAGCTATTCCGGTGCCTTTTCAGCAGAAGCCCCATTGAACTTCCCCCTACAGAGAGTCAGAGAACCTTTGTTTGTGGATATATGCAACACTAAAATGTGTTAGCTATAGAAATATTGTGATGTTTTCCTTCGCATTCTGGTCTATGCTGTTGCAGGCTGGATTCCCTCACTGGGCCATAAGGTCCTTAAGGGTCAGGCAAGTGCATTGGGTGCATCACCCACGTCAGGTATATGGGAGAAGAAAGGCTGTAAAGGGATGATGAATAAGGAAAGCCCTGGCTCCATCCCATGCTGCATGTTATTAGCTGAAGCAGGCAGCCTGATACCTGCAGAAAAAGTAAACTGGGTCACAACCAGTGGCCAAGAAAACAGCTCCCCTTCTGCAGCAATGTCAGGGCTGTGACGCTGCAGGTACACCTGTGTCACAACAGACAGAGTATCAGTACTGTAGTGCTGCAGTAATGTCACTCTTAAAATGACAGAATGACAGAATGGTTGGGGTTGGAAGGGACCTCTGGAGAACACCTAGTCCAACCCCCTGGCAAAGCAGGTTCCCCTAGAGCACATTGCACAGGGTTGTGTCCAGGCGGATTTTGAATATCTCCAGAGAAGGAGACTCCACAACCTCCCTGGGCAGCCTGTTCCAGTGCTCTGTCACCCTCAAAGTAAAGAAGTTTTTCCTCATATTTAGATGAAACTTCCCGTGATTTCAGTTTGTGCCTGTTGCCCCTTGTCCTGTTGCTGGGCACCACTGAGAAGAGTCTGGCCCCATCCTCTTGACACCGACCCTTAAGGTATTTGTAAGTGTTGATAAGATCCCCCCTCAGTCTTCTTTTCTCCAGGTTAAACAGACCCAGCTCCCTCATCCTTTCCTCATAAGAAAGATGCTTCAGTCCTCTGATCATCTTTGTAGCCCTCCGCTGTACTCTCTCCGGTAGTTCCTTGTCTGTCTTGAACTGGGGGGCCCAGAACTGGACACGGTACTCAAGGATACTAATACTTAGCATGCATACTTAGGATGTATGTTTGCACAGTAGGGTATTGAGTGTGGCAGCCACAGACTTCACCACTCTGTTTTCTTTGTAGCTTTTCTGGTGCTGCAAAGATGAGTTGCGATTTCCTTGGACTGGTTTGCTACAACAGACATTTCTGGTCCTGTGCTGTCGCTCTGAAGGGCTGCCAAGGCTGGGACACCTCCAGCAGGGGGTCAGCAATGCCAAACCCTGTGGGCTGCTGCCTCACTGGTGGTCCACGTGGCACAGGCTGCCTGGCTGGGGACAGCGCTCACACCATCACACCCATGACATTTGCATACACATGTCTGAATGCAAGCGTGTGCTTAAAGTGTCCATTTGTAAAGACCTGTTAGAGGCCAATAAGATAGTAGGAAAGAGCTAGGAGGTTTTCATGATGACAAACAATTTCACACTGGTCTAATTTCCTTCCTTGATAGGGTAGCAGGCTAAACCAAAGCACAAATGTGATATTGAAGTTGTTGAAGATTTTGACTGTCTTGTGCAATATTTTCATAAGAATATTGGAAAATATGGTCAAGATAACAGTGTTTTAAAATGGATACAGGACTAGTTGAAAAGCTCTCCTGAAAGAGCAGTTATGGATGTTCCACTGTCAATATGGGAGAGCATTTTTATTTGGGTCAGTCCTGAATATGAGTCTACGAAATATTTTCAGTGATGGCCTGCATGATAAAATATGCTGTATGCTTACAAAATCTGAGCATGCTACCAAGCTAGCAGGAGTTGTAAGCATCTTGAAGGACAGGATAAGAATTAAAAATGGTCTTGATAAATTGAAGGAACTGAAATCAATAAGGTGAAATTCAATAAAGACAAGTGCAAAGAGATACACTTAGCAAGGAGAAATCAAATGCACAAATACAAAATGAGGAATAACTGGTGAAGCAGCAGCTCTGCCAGAAGAGGCCCTGGAGGCATTGCATACGATGAGCTGAATATAAATTAGCAATATGATGCTGCCTTAAAAATGGCTGATGACATCCCCAGATGTATTAATATAAGTTATTACAGGAAGTAGTTGCTCTCATTTACTTGGTACTGGTTAGGTCACTGATGGACTACTGCATCCCACTCTGGACAAAAAAGCAAAACATCCCAGAAGAAAGAAACTAAAGGTCAGAGAATTGCAGAATGTAACCTATAAAGCAAGACTAAAAAAAAATGTTGTTTTTAGTGAGAACAAAGAGCATTTTCAAATATATGAAAAAGTCCTTTGCAAAAAACACAATTAAATGAATTGTTTTGCCAATTGAAGGAGGCAGGAAAAGTTGCTGTTGGCTTAATTTGCAGAAAGAGAGAATAAAATTTGATATTATTAGAAACAAAGAGATGATAGTTCAGCACGGTACTGTAGAATACCCTCATTGGGGTAGAAGGTGTTGTAGGAAGCTTTAAGACTGGAGAATTAATTTCTAGTGCTGGCCTAGGTATACCTATCTTATTTCACAGTAGGAAAATTAATTGAATAACATGTCTTTTGTTCTTTAACACTATCTGAGGCAGCACTGTACAACTCCAACTCCATTTTCAGTTCTTGCTTTAATAGTTGTCTTGCTCAGCTATTAATTTCAACAAAAATCCTTGAGATGAGGGATGGACTGAAAGTGCCCTTTTCAGAATTGCATTGATAAGATGCTGACATGAGGTCAATTACTTTCTGAGCACACATTGCAGTACCGGACAAACACAGAACAAAGCCATAGTTTCTAACCCATTGGATCTACAATTTAAGATGAGAGAGCAAATGAATGCAGGCAGGTGAAGGTGCAGAAGGACTTCAGAAGACATATTAATCAGCATTGGCAGTGGTACAAGCATGGGAGCAGCGTACTTGTCAGTTTTTGTAGGTGTGGCAGCCAAGGAGAATGTTGAAGTGGGATCTGAAGGGGAATAACAATGTACCTTTGCAGGGTAGTCTTTTCCAAGCACCAGAATAGGGAAAAAAGTAAAATATTTGTTTGAAAATGTGAAAGGCTGGTGACAGAGATCGGCATTGAGGCCAATCAGAAGAGTGTTTCATTTTTTAGAGGATGGGAAGTGATAGATCACAGAGAGAGACCTTGAGAAGAAAGCAAATGCTGGTACACTAGAGGGTTAATGTGGACACGCAAAGACAAGGCTGCTATTGTTAATGTGGCAGGTTGGGAAAATCAGATGTACAGCATAATTCTGGATGGAAGAGAATTAGAAAGGCTGCTTTTGCTTGAGATGTGAGGTGACAGCTTAGACCCTGGACAAGAATTTCAGTTGCATGAATGGATAAGAAAGGCTATATCTTTGACTCGTCGTATGGAAGAGCTTTGCAGAGTCTCGATGTGAGAACTGAGAGACAATTCAGGTAACAAGGCTAAATGACAGGCAGGATAATGGAATTGCCGAAAGTGAGGGAGAAAGCAGCAATGGAGAGGAGTTAGGAAGAGAGCTAAGAAACTTTCTTTTAAAATATTGAGCTTGGATTGGCAGTGGAAAATACAAAACTGGATGCCAGGAAGACAGAGCAAATCTGGGACAAAGAATCACAATTCTAGGTCATATACCCTAACCTCTCTAATATGCAAACCTGTCTGCCCATCCACACAACCAAGACAATTGTTCATCTGCAGGAATGTTTCTGGAGAGTATGATGCAGACAGAAAGTGCAGAGGAATCCCCTACACAGGAACTGGAGGGAACATAAAACTATCCCCTGGAGAACAGAGAGAAATAGTAATAGAATCGGAGCGGAAAGATTCAAAGGAGCCAGACAAAATCAAGAAGGATATCACAAGGTATATGACAAGTGAAGTTAGCTACAAATCAGTACTATTTCTTAGTAGTGGCAAGAAGGAGACAGTCCTCTTCCCAGAAACTGAAGCCATAACCTGCTGGGACCATGAACTTCTTGTCATCCAAACTGAGTAAGTGCATTTCATATTCTCTTCTCAAGGCTGGGGGAGGCTTTATAAATCTTTCAAGTGGCCATCTGTTACTGAATACTATCATTTTTGCACACCTTACTCAGGTCTGTACACAGTCTCTTTCATACTTAACCAGTGCATAAACTCTGTAATGCATTTCTGGTACTCCTCATCTCACAATAAAAGATGTTTGCCCCAGGATGTCAGCTCCTATACTCTCCAGGACTACCTCACTAACCAAAACCATCACCTAGCACTGACCACACTCCTCTCCTGTAGCTGTTGAGTGAGCTCTGGGACATTAACTGTATGCAAAGCCCCGGTGCTGGAGTCTCAGCAAGGCTTTCTGCTACCACCTGAGGAGATGCCCACGTTGCTCAGGAGTGGATGCACCTTGGCTCTATGTAATCTTGTGTGCTCAGGTGGGAATAACAAGAAGACACTCACTCACGAAGCTCCTTATCTAAGCAGGGAAAATGCTAATAAGGGAAAGAAGACTGGCTGTGACAAATCTTCCAGAAACAACATGGTGAAGCTAAGCACAGGTCATTTAGGTTACGTGACTTTTTTTTAACTGCCTTTATTATTTTCAGAGTACTACTTAACATTTCCTGAGGGAAAGACTAGTATTTATTAGCTCAAGTATTATGAAATTATCCTCATTTTATGGCTTGAGCAATAAAGATGTACAGCGGGTAGCATTTATTCTCTCAGAGAGACCTGGAATTCATCTGTAAAATAACTGTTCTCTTTCTCCATTATTCATAGACTGTTGTTATTCCTAATCTTTTTAAGTTTATCTGATTTTTTGGATTGAAAAATCTACTTTTTTGTATTCCTTTTGGTAATCTCAGATGCCTCTTGCTATGAATAATGAAAAGTTAAACAGTGTGACTGTAGCAAGAGGACACTTAGAGCAGGAAGATAAGCTGAGTCACAGGGAGTGTGTGGCCTTTTTCCTCTGTCGTGCTTTCCACAAGGCCTCCCAGCATCACTGGCCCTGGCTCCGCTCCATGGAGAAGAATGCAGCATAGCAACAGCCTACATGCAGACAGAAATCTTACAAGGTACAAGGTCTCTCCTTTTTATACTGGGAAAGTACTACCACTTTTAGAGTTCCCTATATGCTTAAAAAAATTTTTTTTAATTATCTTGCCATCTATACTAAAATGCTGCTATGAATTTTATAAATTGATGTCCAAGTCATGAAATGAGATGACTACTGGAAAGGGAACCAAGAACTGCCCGTTCCAGCTTGAGAGTCTCTTTTCTAGGTGCAATTTTCTCTATTTCATCACTTATAATTTGAAGATCATAAAATATCTTTTCATTACCCTTCTGTAATGTGCTCTGTTGCACTGAATTTAAAAATTGAGGTTACAAAATACAAGATAAGGAGAAAGAAACAGACTCAATTTCAGCTCCGGTGAACAGGCTTTATTTCCTCTCACTTCTTGCTGCTTTTATACACCAGTCTAGCTCAAATGACACTGGAGATTTATATCTGCAGCCATGGCGGAAGAAGTGGCCCAGGCACTGACGAGATGAATACTTCAGAAACAATGGACCAATAGGTCAAAAACCTCACCACCATTTCTTTCTCCATAGCTGTAGAGGGTTTGCATTCCCTTCATGAACAAACTGCATGGAAATATTCCTAATATATAATCGAGAAATATCAGCTAATATCAGCCAATATTTGCAGCTTCTAAGAAGTTTCAGAGTAAACTGAAAAAAAGCTTTATGTTCTTGGCCCTGGAAAAATATCACCAGAGCTTTAAACACAGCGTTTGACTACCTGCCTCTTTATGTTTTGGGCTAGAACTAATTTAAGGATCCCCCATAGCTTTCTATCAGTGCATGTCTCAGGGGAAATAGTGCACAAGTCGGTCCTTTTTCTATGCCATTGTTGCATCCCCGGGAAGCAAACAAATGCAGACCCGCCATGTATCACAACAGCCAGTGCAGCGGCCCTGTCATGCGATGCTCCTCATCACCTGGGAACTTTCATGTCTAAATGCTTCAAGCTTGCTGAGGTGCCTGTTCTTGCTGCATTTTTCCCATTTCTCACTCTGTGGACACATTTTGGTTCCCAAGCATAAATTGGCTTGCACTACAGTAAAAAGGGGTGAAAAGCAGAAGGAGCCAAAACCATCACAGTAGGACCAGAGCCTCATAAAAAATATCTGCAGCAACAAAAACCTTGGCACACATCAGAAGGGACAAGGCTTGCAGCACCCTGCACAGGGCACCTCTCCTTGTGGAAGTTGCAGACCCCGAGAGAAGACAGGAGGGCACAACAGCCCCAGCACCCGCGGGCTGGTTTGCACCTTGCCGGTTTGCACCTCAATGGGTGCCGCCTGTCATCAGCCACGCCAACACAAGCACAGCTGTTAGGATCCTCCAAGTGCTCTTTTATTCCTGATTTCAGATGGGAGTGAGACAGAATACGTAAAATATGAACGAAATAAGGTGCAATTCATTAATCACAATGTTGGGTTACTAAGCAAATTGTCATTAATTGCCCATGCTAGGAGAGAATTAGAATCATGACCTTTGAGTCATTTTACGTATGAGGCGGGAAAATACATTACTACTCATTCTGGAGTGTGTAAAAAACCTTTGAGGTGCAAGTCATCTTTATAATTTTTTTCCTGTTAGTCAAATTTCCAGGACTTACAATAACAATCTATCTAGCACAGTTTTATCACAGGTACAAAATTCTCAGGACCATTTTCAAAAATCCTATTTTTTATAGCCAGGAATTTATAAGCCCTTTAATGATAGCCACTTTTTAAGTAAATATGTGACATTATAGGGCAAGCATTAATGAAATAAATATCAGTAAGATGTTAAATGTTAAGGCAACATTGACTCGGAAAAAAACCCTAACATTTTAAAAATAAAAATGAGACTGAAAGAAAAATTCATCACTGGAAATCAGAATGCAGTTGTGTGGGATGTTGCATGTATAAAAACATAGATGCACATTGTTCTTATAAAAGGGAGACAGAGTTTGCACTGGGACATGTACATATACCCTAGACAAATATTTTGTATCATCAATGGTATTTTGCAATGAACTGTTTACCTTACTATAATATCTGAGCACCATCAAATTGCATAAACATCAACAATTGGCGTAAAAAGCAGTGTTTGGGATCATTCTTATTAGTAAAGGAGCTTGCTTTTCACTACATGGAGCACAGATTTCACATGTATATTTTTAATATTTTTTTCTCTGTTTATACGTGTACAATTCTTGAAGCATTAAGATCAGCCAGAATCTGTTCCTGAACTTGTTAAGCAAGAAAACAAGCACAGAAAGAGAAATCAAAGATCTCGGTTGTTACCCTGGTACATTTCAAGCCTGCTCACAGCCTCCTGTTTCCATGGCTATCTGAAGCTGCAAGCGCTGCTGTGGTGCTTTGCATCTCCTAAGAGTGTCTTCAGATAGATAAAAACAAAGTCCTAAACTTTCTGTATTGAAAATAGGCCAAAAATGGGATCAGAACTTGTGGAGAGTGGATAACTTGAATTCGTAAATACACACTTTTCTGGCCGTGACCCCAGAGAGGGGAGGTAAACAGCAGGACCGGCTTTTCTGGTCTAGATACAGCGGAAAACACAGATACAGCTTGTCAGATTTTCTTCAGAGACAAATGTCAGATTTTCTTCAGAGATAAATCCAGGACTTAAATGCTTAATTTACCATTTGGGTTTAACTTCACTTTTAATCAAAATCTAGACCTGGTGGATATACATCTAGCCACTTCTTCAGCTGTGGAGCTACAGCTGAAAGGAGATTAATGGGCACTAAAGGAAGCCCCCAAAATTCCTCCAGGCAATAGAGTAACTTCAGCATTCTGGACTGAAAGGAAAACAACCTTCATTTCAATGGAGCAGCAGGGAGAGAATACCAGGTTGACTTTCCTACTGGGAGCAACGTACCTGAATTTCTGACTCTTCACCTTGGGCAACTCTATCCCCAGAGTCAAATGTCACCTAGGGGCTAGCCGGGACTGCTCTCCTCTTTCCTGCTGCTGAAGGCTCAAGCCACACTGTGTCCTGGGCTGCCTCCCTCTCTGGGAAGGGTGACAGCCGCTTTGCTGAGGCTCTTTGCTCCCCACACCTCCCTGAGTTAAGACACGGGGAGCATTCATGGCAGTGCAACAAAAAAAACACCTTACCCGACCCGGGTGAACTGAGCTGTCTCAAACAGACCGTCATGCTTAACGTGAACTGAACAGGGAAAGGGGCTCTCTGTAATTCGGCTGGAATGACAAATGGTTAGCTATCAAAGGAGAACAAACAAGGAAATGTAAGTGAAAAGCAAAATGAAACAAACCAAACCAAACCACCTTTTTAGAAATATGGTTGGCTTTGGGGATTCCAGAGCTTGGTATCTGCTCTGGGAGTATGTTCCAGATGCTTTTTTAGAAGTATTACCCCATTATTTGTAAATGGTCAGAAGATAATTGTCAGGATTGTGGAAATGTTTATTCTTCTTAACAGAAATATCTACCCTGTGAGCATTTACCTCTGAGCTAGCTGGCTGGACTTCTTTAAGGTCCATGGAGAGTGATAGACATGCTGAAGTTCTCATCCCTCTCATCCTAAGGTAGGGGATGTGAAATACATCAGATAGATCGTGCAGCAGAAGTGCCCATTTCTTTCCACTGACTCTAATGGGAAACCTACACCATGAAGCCAGATTAGTGGCCTACAATGTAGACATCGCTGTTTGTACAGATAAATCCTCCATCAAGAAAAATGCTGACTTTTCTCTGTTATAACAAATTTGATTCCTCTACCACATCTCTCTCTTGACAAACAAAACAGCTTGTCAAAAGAAAGGTTAAGCTAAAAGGTAGAAACACAGGTGGAAATTATTTCAGTACAAGGATTAATTTGATTGTAAGATAGAGGCATAAAATTAGTCCTTGCAGCACACCACTAAACACAGTATTTTTCAAACATGTCTGAAATATGTTACTGATTTTGCTGATGACGACCATAGATTTCAGCTGGCTTTTCCATTTCATAATCATGACTCCTTGACTTTTTTATGTTCTGCCATTGCTCAGATATTAATGCAGCCCTAGTGGCAAGTGTTCAGTAGCCCAGATGAGATGGCAAAGGTTAGTAATGACTTTTGAACAAACACTGCTGAAGCGGCAACGCATACTTGAAAAGGCACAATTTTTCCCAGCAGTTCAATATTGTATTTTAACTCCAGTTAGCCTGTGGGTGTCTTTTTCATTTGTCAACAGCACGCAGCAGAGCACTGCCATTTTGCACTCTGGTGGGAAAGCGTTACTTCAACCTAATTGACTCTTTTTGCTGCATGGAAATTATCAACCCAGAAATACTACAGTAGAGGCTCAAATTGCTTTCAATAAAAAAAAACAATTACTTGGGATTTTTTACAGGATGAAGACATTGCATTTTGGCAGTAGCTGCCTCTGTTGTTAAGGTTAAAATGATTCCGTACTGAACAAACTCTTCTTAGGTTGTTACTTTCTCTTGGTTGTTGAGTTTGTAGGGCAAGACAGGAAGGCTGTTCACCAAAGGAGAGGGAAAGGAAGGTTACTCAAATATTGGTCCCTTTAGTTGCATTTGGATTATGTTCCAACCAGATGGGCTGAGGAATAAAAACTGCAGAAGTACTGAATATCTTTTGAATAAATTGAATTTATTTTGTACATTGTATTGACATTTAAAAGCTAAGCTGGAAGGCTGAGGCTGTGATACCCTTACTATAACTCACTCTGCTTTTAGAAATACATAGGAGGGCAGATCAGGTACTACACGACTATAGAAAAGGAGAAACTAGGACTTAGCTCTAAACCAGGAAAAAAAAGATGAGGACTGAAAAGTTTCACAGACAAACCTGTTTAATGTCAATTCCCAGAAATATGGTGATACATTTCATCAATCAAATTGTTTGTAAACAACAGGGAATAGCAAGGAGATAAACAACAGTCAACATGGGTTTGTGAGGAATAGATTACAAACCAAACTCTCTTCCATGGTAGCATGGCAGGTTTTGCGGTTAGAAGGAAAAACATACAGGATTTACATTTTGGCTTTCGCTGCCCTTTTGACTCTATCAGATGGTAGTTTTCGAAAGAAACTTGGAGAACTTGGAGATGACAAAACCACAATAAGCAACAAAACTGGTTGGAAAACAATACAGTGGAAAGAGTTGTTGACAGCTCATGTCAAACCAGAGGGTATTTGGAGAGGGGCTTGGCAATGTCCTGTCTGAGTCTGGTGCCGCCCAGAATTCAGGTGCAGGAAGAGGGAATAAAAACACCTGCTTACAGACCTCGAAGACAATGGGGAGCTCAGAGGAGCTGCTGAACAGAAAGAGAGAAGCATTGTGTGTGGGATGGTGATGTGGTATCATAAACAGGAGTGGCAAGTATAAGGCACACAAATAAACCCTCTACTTTTGCCAGCGCCCATGAGGGTTCAGCAGGGATACTATGCCCAGAAAGCTCAATGCTTCAAGGCAAATCTAGAAAAATGCAGTCCATGATTGAAAGATCGAAAACACTCACTTGGGAAAATCTGAGGAGCATACTATAAAGCCTTTTTACCTTGGTAATGGGTGGATCTAATCAGAGGGGAACAAATAGTTCTCCACACTGACCTATAGCAGACATGAGGAAGCAGGGAGCTAAAATTGCAACAAAGATTTAGATTAAATAGGAAAGTTCTTAGAAGGAAAAAGATAGCAGAATCTACACCACAGAACACTTTAAAAAGCAGGTTACATAAATGTTTGTCAGGAATGAGTTAAGTAGAGCTGATCTTGCCTTAAAGCAAAGGACTTCTCAGATCTCTTTCAGCAGCCTTCTATGTTTTCACTAGTTTTTTATTACTTCTATATGTCTCTATAGCAAAATCTTACACTCTTCTGAGAGAGAAAATGAGCTGGAATGTTCAAAATTCACAATCTTGAAGAGATGCCTTACAATAAGGAATGTAATGTTAGCTCTTAATGAACCTAGTCCTCTAAAATAGCTTGACCAAAACACTCATGTAACTCACAGACTGTGGCAGGACCAAATGATATAGAAAATGAACTTATGATCTCAGTTTCTAAGCATAATAGGCCTTATTTCATCCTCACATATGTGCAATCTGCAACAGTTCATTGAATTTATGAAAATGGAGAGCTGAGGATGTAAAAACTGGTCTATTTGTTATTAGTGCTCCATAAGTACATACTGCTATATGAAAGGAGAGCAAAGAGGAGACCTGAGTGTTGGATCTCTGCTCCTCCATTCGCTCCCTGGCTTTTCCCGAAGGCCACCAACTAGCTCTCCCTGAGGCACCATCCAAACATAGTTTGGGCAAGAGGTCACTCGGACCTCTTTCAAGAAGCAGCATGGATGTGACTGTGCCCAACTTGGCTCTCTGCCAGAGTCCTCTTCCAAGAGTCTCCCTTCAGCCTTTGCACTCCCAAGAACCTCCTCCCATCTCTCCCAAAGAAATGCCACATGTGGCTCACTGTCCTGCAAGACGGAAACACCTCTGGAGGACCACACCACAACTTTCACAGTGTCCCAGAGACTCCAAGCTGGAAAAATGTACAGAAATGGCACAGAAATGCCACTGGAGCCTCACATGGCTCTGAGAACACCACCCAGAGCCAAGGGCTATATCAGCTGATATGCTCAGCCTTTAGGAGCTAGCTCTACAACACATGGAGGTGACCAGTGGTCAATACCTGGCTCTCTTTTGTTTAGCAGTGTAATCATAATCTGTCTCTCTCCAAGTTGCCTTGCACAGAAGTATGATTAACTCTGCAGGTTCATTTATATCTTCTGAATAGAAAGGCCTGAAACCCGGCAGTTTTATAGTTAAAATAGGATACCTAAACCCCCTTCCTCTTTTCCTGTACAAGATCTGAAGGCACTTGTTTTTTTACTTCATACCTACAATGTAGACTTAATAGTTCATATTCATCATGTGATGCACACATTTTTAAAAAATAGTTTTCTCTGCCTAAACTTTTTCCATTATTTATTTCATACACTAATAAAAATTAGAAATAGCAAAACAAATTAAGATCAAGCACTTTCACAATCCTAATCTGAAATTTGTAAGTATTTGGAAGACATTGCAATGTCTTCCAAAAAGAAGACATTTCCAAAAATGGAAAAAGCTTTGTCCTTCCTAGCAATCATTTCTAACTGAGGCATCAGTGAAGGTTCCTTCAGCAGCCACTTCAGCAAACAACCAGAACCGTTTTCAAGTTGTAAGTGGCAAGCAATTACTTTTTTCTGAAAATTTTCTGATTTTTTTTAATGAGCAAGAGATATGCAGCTAATAATTGCCTCTTTTTTATGTTGTTAATGCATCACTAGCAACAAATGAATGTTGCTGCCAAGTATTTTAAGTTTGTGTAGAAATAAAAGAATTCAGGTGTTTTGTGAAAACGATGAGGTGTCAGAAATGTTTTTCCTCATAAATATGAAAAATAGAGTTTTCATGAACAGCAGTGGGAAAAAAAAGTGAGATTTCAAAGCAAGAAGGGTGGAGGATTGAATGTAGGTACCTGATAAAGTTGCTTGAAACATCTACTGGATATTATCAGGATACCAGCTCTCTTCAGTGGAAATTCTATCCTCAGGCAATAAAAATTTTGTCATACCTGATACATATCTGTAAAAGATTTTCATTTCAACAAACCAGAGCATTTTGAAGAACATAAATTAAAGAGCATTTCTAACCATTTTTAAGGCTGGGACACCTACACAAAACAGTTATTAATTTATAGCACATTCTATTTTGAAAATAGTCTTGAGAATGGAAGCTGAATGTCCCTGTTTTGCATCTGGGTAAGCTTCATGACAATTATAATTCATTCTTTCAGTACATTACATTCTCTGTGGTCCTCAGTTAAAATTTCCTTTCCTAATTACAACTTCTTTATAAGTCCACGTAGTGCACGTCCTTTTTTTGGCCCACAAATGCCATTATTCTAAGCTCATTTTGGGACCATACTCCTTTTACTCACCAGATGGCAATTGTTGAAAATATTATGGGCTAAATTAATTCCTTATCTAACTCATTGACCTCTTCGCACTTACTCCAGAAACCAGGTGAGGCCTCTTCTTGTTTTATCAGCTATTTGCATGATTACAGGAAGTAATGAGCCTAAATGCAACTAGATTTTCCCTGGTGCTTATGTAATGCACGCTTCCCCTGCAGCTTTCTATTGCATTGATTCCTGTGGGTTGATCCCTACCTGTTAACAATCCTGACTGTGAAACGGGAATCCTCCAGCTGCTCATCCCATGAGCTGATGATGACAGTAGCGGATGTGTCTGGTTTTTTGGGCTAGTTGAAACCTGATGAGTTTCTTCCCTCTCATTCCATAAGGAGCAGACAGCATATTTTAATTGCTTTTTACCCCTAAGAATTTGTGCTCCCAGGGTGTATGAAGGTCAATGAAGAAGGCAGCTAGCACAAATATAGAGTGCAGTATCTGCATGGGGGGAGTACTCTTCCTCTGTGCAGAGTACTGGTCCTATGAGAAGGGCAGCAGGATGTTTTTGTGCATCTCTCTGGTTTGCAATGTACTGGATCCTAATGAAAATCTCACAGCACAGTGGGTCACGCCATGTGTCTGCTTGGGTCAAGGACGATTCTTGACCCTATGAGTGTGAATACTGCATGCATGGCAGGTATCTGGGTGAGTTGCTTGTTCATTATCATTGCCTTGGGTGACACTTATGACCAGGTCTTTGTCTTTTGTGGGCACAGTGCAGCTTCCAGCTGAACTGAGTCCTTTGGTAAAGCACTCAGGAATCTAAACAGAGCTGGCCAAAATGGGTTTAGTGGTTTTTGAAGGATCCTTTTTATATTAAAAAAAAACAAAGGCAAATTTGTCAAAATGGAAGTGCTTTGTAGGACTGCTATAAATTCTAAAAAATTTCCATTGCTCTTTGGTGTAAATGCATATATACAGTGACTATGCAAACGCTTAGAGCTAGGGAATAGATGTTCGAGAGACACAATAAATAAGTGACAATTTGAAATTCTCTGCTTTATTTTGAATAAGGTAGGATTCAGTCACAGATCTACATATATAGGCATACACCTGCATTACCATAAAAGCATATGAGCATAGAGAACATTTTGTACATTTTCATCTGTGTCTTTGATTGACAGATGGATACGAGTGAAACCAACAAGGAATGAAACTGATACTTTATTTCAGTTAGTCTTTGATATTGAATAAGCTAAAGTCCTCACCTCTTTCAATATTAATATGATGTCTGAGCTCACAGTCTTTACCAGGAGTGTGCTTAGAAGGAGTCCTGAAACAGGATGTTCTTCCTTGCTCAAGATTGTAAATACTTTTTGTAAAATAGACTATTATTGCATAGCTTTTAGTTTTGTTCACTTTTCTCCAGAGGATTTGACCCATTCCAGAAATATAAAATGCATTTGACTGCTTTTGACAAAATACGATGGTATATCACCTTCCTCAATAAGGAGAGGACCCCAAATTGTTCTGTGTGCCACTGAAATGAAACTTTTGTCTTATGCAAAATTTTGGCAAGAGGACAGGCCAGGGCTCTGTTACCGTAAGGGCTTAC
Organism: Nyctibius grandis; assembly: GCF_013368605.1. Lineage (NCBI taxonomy): Eukaryota > Metazoa > Chordata > Aves > Nyctibiiformes > Nyctibiidae > Nyctibius > Nyctibius grandis. Next base: position 36,237,616 of record NC_090659.1, read on the forward strand.
AGCATACTCCCAGGTCGTTTGTAACACGGGAGACAGGCACACAAGCTCCAAGTGTCTTTTCAGCTTCTTTAATACCATTTTCTGTACCTTTCTGCTGAGTACTCATAAATCAGCTCCTTCAATCTAGAGCTCCTTTTCTCAGCCTGAATCAACATTTCAGCCTGCCTTTGAAATCTCTGAGCTTAATGGCCTTGAAACTAACCTCTGTTTTTCCACCCTCCACTCTCTCCTGTAGACAACCTTTCTGCTGTGATGACAGCATCACCTCTCCTCCTGGTGTCTGACTAAACACCTCTCTCATTCTGCCATAATACCCAACCATTTCCTCATCTTGCTCTCTTTTTCTTTCCCAGTGAAGTTCCAGCTGTTTTCCTCCATCTCAAAACAAAAAAGCTCAGGGCCCTTTCTCAATCAGCTCCCATTTTGACCACTGCAATTTCCTCTGCTGTAGTTTCCTTGAAACTCACCTCCCTGTCCCATAGAGACTGCTTCCTCCAAAACTGATTCGACTGTTTCCGTGTCAGACATCCCTGTCCTCAAATTTCAAGAGCTTCTTCACACCAGATTTTAACTGCTTACCCTTGTGTCTGCACCTCTTTGCCTAGCTGTACAGCTGAAGGAAGATAGGAGAACTTCAGCCCTGCTTCAAGTGGGTTGAAAATCAGCCATATCTAGCAGGGAAGCCATTGACTAGCACTAGGATGGCATTCTGCCTGGCTAAAAGCTAAAAGTTACATTTATTTATATGTTATATATTTATTATATAACTTAGAGACTTCATAAGCTTTTGCATCCACCTGTATCTGTTCATGTGGACACATGCTTAGTTTTACACTGCTGCTGTCTTTCTCAGTCAGGTGTGTCTTGGACGGAGCCATTTATCCATCTGAGTGACTCAAGCAGACACAGGCCAAGAAAGGAGTTTAAATATACCCATTATGGTGCAGGATGAGTAATAGAGCATAATTTATGCTTCATTTGTCAGTCCCACTTCTGGAAATCCTGTCTGCTCCAGAAAGTTAGACATGAATCCAGCTGCAGCAGGTAGAGCTTCAGTTTACATGCCAGCAACTGGCGTCACAAGAAGGATTTAGTAGGCGTAAATGCCATCATACAGAAGTGTCACATAAGTTCCTCTGTGTTGCTAACAAATGTTCACCTTTTGCTTAAAGTGATTTCATTGAATTGCCATCAGTGAGGAACTAAAGCTAACTTTCCCCCAAGGGGTAATGATTCAATGTGCTTCATAAAACGAAGTGTGAAGCCTGAAATAAAAATATTAGACAATATACTCTGTTCCTATGAAATACATAAAAAAGCATTATTCCTCAAAGTAATACTATCACATTTCTGCATGAAACTCAATACTGCTGCTGATCTATTTAATCTGGAGAAGGCGTTTCCCTCTTTTAGGATCTATTATGCAGATTTGCTGTGGAATTGAGCCAGTTCTCTTCTGAGTCCCTCTTTAATAGAAGCATTTTCTGTGGCCATTTATGGCTAGCCATGTGCCCTTAGGGTTGCAAGAATATCTACTGCATTTTGTAAACAAAATTAGAATTATGCTACATCTGTGGTTTAAAAAAAAAAAAGAAAAAGAGAAGGTAAAAAGAAACCAGGGACATCAGACTGAATGTGAAAATGGATCCAGCATGTTAAATGAAAACACTTTTTTTGCAAGACAATTATGTTAAGGGATGATACCTCCTTGAAGATCACAGGCCTTCTGTGAAGCAACAATAATCTTCAGCAGCTTGTGACAGCTGCCACCCAGGAAACTATCATGCATATATGTGTTCTGTATTTTCTGATCCTTCCTTCTTTTGTATTTAAGCCTCATCTTCACAAAAAGCAAAATTGAAGTCTGTGGCTGTTTATGGAAATATGAAGAGCAAAAGCTGACGACTAAAGGAGCAAATATATCTTTTTATGCAAGTGTCCTTCGTAATTAGAAGCAGAGCATGAGATATAAATATTTTTATGAAAAGTACTTTCATAATTGGTCTCTAAACTGTCTATTTTCCAAACATATTTATGAGACACCAGTAGGTCATGAAAAGCCCTCTCCAACACCTGGTCTGATGCATTCTTGCTATACGTGATAGATACTGTTCATAGTTTTCACTGTAGCATGAGTGGTAGTTTAAAGTTACGCAGCTTTAGAGATTTGGAGAAATACAAGCTTTTACACATTTTTTAAACAAGGTAGGTTAGATAAAAGTTACTATGGTGTTGAGATGTAAAAGCGTTCTTGCTTTCTGTACAGCTTTGTTTCCATGCAGCAAAACAGCCTAGCAGAGAGATCGCAATAGGAGGGGACCTACAGCATTTGGGTTTCTCCTACCAGTTCCACTACCGGCCAACTGAGAAAAATCACTCTCTCCTACTGCTCAAGAGTGGTAATGTCATTTAGCTGTCTTCTGAAATAATCTGAGTTATATCCACACATAGCTGCTATGTGTAATTACAGGCCTGTCCTGTTTTTTGCTTGGACAGTATTTAACTTCATGTATAAGTGAAGAACGTATATCAAAACTGTGAATAATGCGATACAATCTGGATTTGGATTAGTATTTTTTACCACAAATAATTCATCAGTCATTTGAGCACGTTAATGAAGTGCCACAAATTTATTTTCCTAAAAGAAGACGTTGACAGCTGACAGTATCTGTGGTGGAAGAGTGGAAGAGAGGGGATCTCTACCACCAGCACTGCAAGAGGAAGACCAGCAGATTTTGTGCTTGGTTAGACACATTTTCACAACAGCAAATTTTCACTGGTTATGGGGCTTCAGCTTTTCCAATTCAATTCCCAAACCACAGCTTATTCATGGCCTGCTTGTAGCAATTCTTTTGGATTTACATAAACTTGTGACTATGCCATGGTTTAAAGCTGGGCCAGCTATGAAACCGGTGGCAGACGCTCTCTATTAACACCTTCCCCCCCTCCCCCAAAGGGGAAAGAAAAGAGAAAAGGGAGAGAGACTTACAGGTTGGAAAGTTAAAACTGTTTTAATAAATTATAACAGTGAAAGAGAGTATAGTAATAATAATAATAATAATAATAATAATGGAAATAATTAAATATATGCAAATATACAGAAAACCAAGATTGAGCTCCCCTGATGACGGTCATGTAACCACCAGCACTGCAGGTCAAGCTCCGGGAAGGCCCAGACTGGGCCCAGCGATGGACAGGAACTGGATTCAGGGATGCATGGATTGGGATCGAGGGCAGGAGCAAAAGAGACAGAGTCCTCTTTGGACGCCGGCCATAGCAGAAGAGAGCGAGACCCTTGTGATCCCCGTGCTTTGTACTGAGAATGACATGTATGGGATGGAATACCTTCGTTGGCCAATTTTGGGTCTCCTGTCCTGTCCACTTCTTCCTGGAGGTGCGATCCTTCTGCGGCTCTTCACTCGTAAGCAGTGAGGAATTCACCACTGACCTTGGTTTCTCTAAGAATAAGTACAAGCAAGAGCCTTTCTGCATAACATCCCTACTAGTATCTCGGTAATAACTATAAACTTCGAGCGTTATCAGTCCTAGAAGCAGACACTGTCTGCAAAACATGCAGTTTGTTTCAGAAAGTGCAGTTATGTAGAAGGGACTTAGCTGAAAGTAAAAATCATTGAAAAGAAAATTCTGTCTTAGTCCAAGCCAGGACAGACTATTGTTATCTGAGTTTTAGAGTTTCTCTGCTATTCTGTTACTTGAGGGTAATTTTAGCTACATTTTTACAGAATCACAGAATCACAGAATGTTAGGGATTGGAAGGGACCTCGAAAGATCATCTAGTCCAATCCCCCTGCCGGAGCAGGATTGCCTAGACCATATCACACAGGAACGCGTCCAGGCGGGTTTTGAATGTCTCCAGAGAAGGAGACTCCACAACCTCTCTGGGCAGCCTGTTCCAGTGTTCAGTCACCCTCACCGTAAAGAAGTTTTTCCTCAAATTTAAGTGGAACCGCCTGTGTTCCAGCTTGCACCCATTGCCCCTTGTCCTGTCAAGGGATGTCACTGAGAAGAGCCTGGCTCCATCCTCATGACACTTGCCCTTTACATATTTATAAACATTAATGAGGTCACCCCTCAGTCTCCTCTTCTCTAAGCTAAAGAGACCCAGCTCCCTCAGCCTCTCCTCATAACGGAGATGTTCCACTCCCTTAATCATCTTCGTGGCTCTGCGCTGGACTCTCTCTAGCAGTTCCCTGTCCTTCTTGAACTGAGGGGCCCAGAACTGGACACAATATTCCAGATGCAGCCTCACCAGGGCAGAGTAGAGGGGGAGGAGAACCTCTCTTGACCTGCTAACCACACCCCTTCTAATACACCCCAGGATGCCATTGGCCTTCTTGGCCACAAGGGCACACTGCTGGCTCATGGTCATCCTGTTGTCCCCTAGGACCCCCAGGTCCCTTTCCCCTACGCTGCTCTCCAACAGGTCTGTCCCCAACTTGTACTGGTATCTGGGGTTGTTCTTGCCCAGATGCGGGACTCTACACTTGCCCTTGTTATATTTCATTAAATTTCTCCCCGCCCAACTCTCCAGCCTGTCCAGGTCTCTCTGAATGGCTGCGCAGCCTTCCGGCATCTCAGCCACTCCTCCCAGTTTTGTGTCATCAGCGAACTTGCTGACAGTGCACTCTATTCCCTCATCCAAGTCATTAATGAATATATTGAATAGTACTGGTCCCAGTACCGACCCTTGAGGGACTCCGCTAGACACAGACCTCCAACTGGACTCAGTCCCATTGACCACCACTCTCTGGCTTCTTTCCTTCAGCCAGTTCACAATCCACCTCACTACCCGATCATCCAGACCACACTTCCTCAGTTTAGCTGCGAGGATGCTGTGGGAGACAGTGTCAAACGCTTTACTGAAATCGAGATAGACCACATCCACAGCTTTACCATCATCTATCCACCGGGTTACGTCCTCATAAAAGGCTATCAAGTTGGTTAAGCATGACTTCCCCTTGGTGAAGCCATGCTGAATGCCCCTAATGATGTGCCTAGAGACAGCACCAAGGACAAGTTGTTCCATTACCTTTCCGGGGATGGAGGTGAGGCTGACCGGTCTATAGTTACCCGGGTCCTCCTTCTTGCCCTTTTTGAAGACTGGAGTGACATTCGCTTTCCTCCAGTCCTCAGGCACCTCTCCCGTTGCCCACGACTTAGTAAAGATGATGGAGAGTGGCCTAGCAATGACTTCCGCCAGCTCCCTCAGCACCCGCGGGTGCATCCCATCAGGGCCCATGGATTTATGGACGTCCAGGTTGCTTAATTGGTCCCTGACCCAGCCCTCATCAACCAAGACGGATTCCTCCTCTATCCTGACTTCTTCTGGGGCCTCAGGGGTCCGGGGCTCCTCAGGACAGCCTCCAGCAGTATAGACAGAGGCAAAGAAGGCATTCAGTAACTCCGCCTTCTTTTTATCCTCTGTCTCCAGGGCCCCCACCTCATTCATCAGTGGGCCTACATTGCCTCTAGTGTTGGCTTTACCTGCAATGTATTTGAAGAAGCCCTTTCTGTTGTCCTTGACCTCTCTTGCAAGGTTTAATTCCAAGGAGGCCTTAGCTTTCCTAGTTGCCTCCCTACATCCTCTGACAACAGACTTATATTCCTCCCAAGTGGCCAGCCAGTTTTGTACTAGAGTAGTTTAGCCAACTTAAAATATAGAGAATTTCAGATTAATATCTACAATTTCTCTCTACTTAGGTTCTCAAATCCCTTGCACTGCGTGTATCTTCCATATCAACAGCTGCACTTAGTAGACAACTATGCTTTTCCCATCAGTGAGCTACGGACATACAAATTTGCCAGTCTCATGTTGTCCTCATGAATCTAATTTATAAAGATGAAGTAATATTCCCATAATCTGTAACTGTTTCCAAAAGGTGCCTGTTCACATACAGCTAATAACATGGTTTGCAGGCAGCTAACAGAATATAAAAAAAAAAAAAGCAAAGAAGCATTTAGCACATACTTTGTCTCTCTAGCCCATCATTCCATCTGCATCTTCTTGCTACCCATCCAGCTACCCAAATGGCGAAATTCAATATGCAGCTCACATACATAGATTTTAAATTGAAAATAATTTTCCTGAGGAAGGGAACACGCTGTATTTCTTAGCATGAGCAAGGTGGAAAAACATTTGGACTGGAATACTTGATGCAATCTATCTATAGACATTGCTGCAAATCTATAGCTTAAGGTCAACTACTTCTAATATCCTTTGAATATTTCTCTTCTGTTGTAGGTGCCATTTTTTCCAGCAGGTATTTCATGTAACCCAAATTTTCTTACTATCCTTCCTTCAGAGAGGAGGGTGGTTTTGCATTAAAATTGTATTATAGAATCACAGAATCACTGAGTCACAGAATGATTGATGTTGGAAGGAACCTCTGGAGGTCATCTAGTCCAACCACCCTGCTCAATCAGGGCCATCTACAACCAGTTTCCCAGGACTGTGGCCATACACCTTTTGAATATCTCAAAGGATGGAGACTCTACAACCTTCCTGGGCAACCTATGCCAGAGCTTAGTCACCCTCACAGTGAAAAAGTGTTTCCTGATGTTCAGAGAGAACCTCCTGTGTTTCAGTTTGTGCCTGTTGCCTCTGGTCCTGCCACTGGGCACCACTGAAAAAAGCCTGGCTCCATCCTCTCTGTACCCTCCCTACAGGTATTTATATACATTGATGGGATTCCCCGAGCCTTCTCTAGGCTAACTCAGCTCTCAGCCTTTGTTATAGGAGACATGCTCCAATCCCTTCATCATCTTCGTGTCCCTTCACGAGATTCTCTCCAGTATGTCCGTGTCTCTGTTGTACTGGGGAGCCCAAAGCTGGACACAGCACTCCAGGTGTGAACTCACCAGTGCTGAGTAGAGGGGAAGGGTCCCTTCCCTCGACCTGCTGGCAACACTTTGCCTAACTGTCCTGGTTTGGCCTAAAACAGACCAATTTTCTTTTCAGTGATTTTTACTTTCAGCTAAGTCTCTTCTAAGTAACTGCACTTTCTGAAACAAACTGCATGTTTTGCAGACAGTGTCTGCTTCTAGGACTGATAACACTCGAAGTTTGTAGTTATCACTGAGGCACCGGTAGGGTTGTTATGCAGAAAGGTTCTTGCTGTACTTATTCTTAGAGAAACCAAGGTCAGTGGTGAATTCCTCACTGCTTACGAGTGAAGAGCCACAGGAGGGTCGCACCTGCAGGGAGAAGTGGACAGGGCAGGAGACCCAAAATTGACCAACGAAGGTATTCCATCCCATACACGTCATTCTCAGTATAAAGCGGGGGGATCACAAGGGTCTCGGCCGTCTTCTTCTGGCTGCCTTCTCCCTTCTTGCCCCCTTCTGCTGTGGCCGGTGTCCAAAGACGACTCTGTCCGTTTTCCTGCTGCCCCCGATCCTGATCCATGCATCCCTGAATCCAGTTGCTGGGCCCAGCCTGGGCCTTCACGGAGCCTGCCCTGCAGCGCTGGTTGTGACGTGACCAACATCGGGGGAGCTCAATCTTGGTTTTGTATATATTTGTATATATTTAATTATTTCCATTATTATTATTACTATTATATTATTTTTCATTGTTATAGTTTTTTAAAACTGTTTTAACTTTCCAAGCCATAAGTCTCTCTCCCTTTTCCCTTTCCCTTTCCATTCTGGGGCAGGGGAGGGTTAATAGAGAGCATCTGCCACCGGTTTAATAGCCAGCCCAGCTTTAAACTGTGACACTAACACAGCACGAATCATTGCTGTTGACCAGAATGCTTCAAAGACATATTTGGTAGATGGTGCTGACATCTCTTTGATCCTTCATCAAATCTGATACCGTAGTTTCCTAATCATACACTCTTTTCCTTGAGTGTTGTTGACTATGATTTCACAAACAGAAATGAAATTACTTAGCACTCATTTATGAGTTTTGTGAGCAAAAGTCACAAGCCTATGTAAATGAGATCTAGAATTGAGCTGCCTTCATACAATACAGAATAAGGTGCATGTTATCCAGTCAAAGAAAAATTATGCCAACTGTAGCTCAGATTTTAAGGAGATGATCGTTTTATGAAAATGTATTCGGCTTTAAGACTCAAACACAGAGCAGGACTCTAACTGAAATAAAAATCATGTTAAGAAGCACAACACTTCTAAGCCAAAGAATTCAATCCACTTTTTTTGTTACCCAGTCAAATATTCTTCCCATTACAAACTATGGGAAAGCAGGGTTTGTAATAAAGAGGTTTGTGGATCACTGATTATTTGGGGTTTTTTTCCCTTTTGTGCAGCTCCTAGTGCAAGATGACTCCTCATCCACTGCCATAAATCCTACTTGTACAGTATACATATAGATGAGCTTCTTAGTTTTAAACACTTCAAACTGAAAGACATTGGCTTCAGCATTTATACTTTCCTCTCACCAGGAGCCATTGTTACCAGCAAGAAGCCTTGACTTTAAAGGCAGGAGTAGCACAAACATCTGGAAGTTTACCTGACCAAGTATAAGGTCATGCAAGACATTCTGCTGTATCTTTGGGCTCCCAAATGGGAAATGACAGCCAAAGTCCTGGATGTACCAGGTGACCACCAATAATTATGATTCACTGAGGTAACCAACCAACAAAGAGTGAAAATCAACCTTGGGGCATAACACATTGCTCTTTACAGTGGAAACAGGAAACTATCAAGACTGCTCTAAAAATGCAGAGGTCTCCCCTAGAAGTCTTTATCAAATTCTGGCCAGTTGAGTCCAAGAAAAAGTCACAGAAACCTAACACTGCAAGTATATTCAGGGACATGTAAAGACAGGAGAATATGACAGAAGAACATCATTTACTTATGTCAGTAAAATGAAGGTGGAGAGGGCATGCAATTGCTGTTTATAAATACAGATAGGAGAAGAGAGAGGGGGTCTGCAGGAATGCAAAAAAAAAACCCACCAAGTTTGAGAATAATTGTGGAGTATTGGCACAAGAACAAATTGCTGGAAATTAGAAATAGGATTCTAATGCCAAAGGTATTGGAGCAACCTTCCAGTGACAGCAAAAGAACTACTTCTGTTTCTAAATGTAATCTCGTAAGTGCATGAAAGGGTCAAAATAGCTCTCCATAAAAGCAAATGATCCAGGAAGTCTCTTCACGTCTGTATGCCCCAAGGCTACACCTCAATTCCAGAACTGCCCTGGATGAGTAACCACATAAAGGCTGAAATAGCTCATGAAATGCTAGATGAGATATATCTGTAGCAATTCAGTTTCCTCCTAAGCTGGTAGCAGTTCCATTCTTAGCATGAACAGATTTTTATTTCTGGGCTGCAAGTGTTTCAACTAGCTAGATAGCTGCTAACTACCTCTAAGTGCCAGCAGCAGCTCAGCTTAACCAGAGTGAGCAAATGGGTGTCAGTACTTGCAGCCAGTAATTCCAGCCAATTCCCACCGCCCTGACTTGGAGATGAGCAGCTGCCAACAAAAAGGGCTGAACAGGCATGAGCCAAAAGAAGGTTATACTTCCAAAATGCTTGAGAAGTACCACTCTGGAAAGACAGATTGAAACAAGATGTTAACTAACTTATCCTCACCACTTGAATGCCTAGTGACATAAACCCCATACCTGACACCATAAGCAAACTGTATGGAGAAACTGGCTTTCCTCCTTCATCAACTCATACAGTGGAAGAATGACTTCAGAGGCTTTCAGCATATTTGTGTTTCAGCTTGCAGCACTGATAACAGCACTGTTCCTGCCATTGCTTAAATCAAGCTGAGCAAGAAATGAAGAGCTTCTGTGCTCAGTTCCCTTATAAGTTACAATTACATTTCCAAATAGTCCATCCAAAGATATATTAATAAAAGGTGACCTAATGTGACAGATATGCTGTGCACATACTTTTTCTCCTCTTATCTGGCAGTACTTTTTAAAGGTAGTAATTTTTTGACTGCTGTTCTAACAGCTATGTTCTTCACACAGTGCACCATGGCTGATTTCATTGTCAAGCTACATTTAGTCTGGCATATATCTGTGTGTGGTTTAACCATAGGTTTATTGAAGTGATCATGGTCATTATCTCTTATTTTCCTTGAATGCATATCATCTCACACAGAGCTCTACTATTATCCCTGATATGAGCATATCTGAGCAGGGTCATTTTAAAGACTAATTCAAAATATCACATAATATTTCCTCTAACGGCACAAAACTGATTTACAATTTTGCAGGAAAGTTATTTGCACTGTTATATAGCATGGTTAATAGCTGAGGTCCATAAAGACTGCAATCAAGACATTCCATCACATTTTATATGTCTGCCTTTTATTGATAGGTTTCTTCTCCACTATGTATGTCCTTTAACATGAAATATCACTTCATTTCTAGTGAGTTAAACCAACCTGTCTCTATTGTTATAGCTACTTGTGGATCTTTCACGTGTTTAATACAGGGTGGTGTAATTTTTCCAAACACCAAATTTTCCTTCTTATTTCCATAAATGTGAAATTCTTAATTATGTATTTTCTGTAACATTAAACTCAAGTAAATAAATGAGATTTGACAAGATGGAGGTGACAGTCTTAAGCCATGCCATCTGGGAATAGTGGGATTTGTTTACAGTTTCATTTCTCATTCCAAATCCTACCTTGTCCTAGCATGTAAAGATCTGTTAAGGAGCAGTGCCATCAGGTAGAACATGTTGGATACCCTTGTGTGGCCAGCAGAACTGGAAAGTGGGCTGTAGCAGTGTTTAAAAACCACAGTCAGTTTACAAGCTCTCGGAAAGCCCTGAGTTGGAATTGCCACAACTTGCATTGATTCTGCATCCTTTTAATGTGACAGCAATGTCAAATGAAGAGTGGCATAGATTTTGTCCCAAAATTCAAAACTTCAGAAAATCTCAAAACTGTTTGCAGTCCTGCAGTAAAAAAGGGCTCAGGTTTGACTTCAGTTTATATGCTTCCTTGTAAAGGAAGAAGAAGAGGATGTGCATAAGCAGGAAGACCACATGGAAGACCAAGGAGTGAGCCACGACACACGGGGTAGGGGTCAACTCCTGACTCAGGAACTGATTCCTGATGCTCGGCAAATAATTTGACTTCTCTGTATACATGAGATGATAATGTCTCCTGGAACGGATACAGCTTTTTAAAGCATGTGTTGTCTTTCTCTTCTCATATATATGAAGCCTAGCAACAGGGGTCCATGACTTTGGTGGGGGCATCTACACACTCCTAGAAGAAGGTAGTATTTGCATGGAATATGCTTTGAAAGGAAATAATATCCTAATAGCTTTATTCTTGTCATTCTGCTCTTTCCTGATCTATACCAAAGCTCTGTATTTCCTTTGAGTCCTTGAAAATCTTCCCATTTAGTTATTTAATCTAGTAATTTATATAATGCTTATGATCTTGGCAGTTGGATGCTTTGCACGAAAGTAAAAATTTATCATTATGTAAGCCACCCACAACAGGTAACAGAAGTTAAATTACTGCTGTTGATGCTATTGAAAACCTTGACAGTCAAATTAATTAAAATTAAAGAAAAAAAAAACAACATAAATCCATAAAAAGCTAATAAAAAGCTAAACATAACACATCAAATTTGCATTATACTCTCCAAGCCACAAAACGCAAAGACTAGCTGGATCTCAGTGGCAAACTGGAAACTCCTTCTGCTGGAAAAAGCCCTGCCTCAGTCCTGCTCGCACTTAGGACTAGGCTGGCTGGTGGAGATCCCTCACTGCCGGACAGCAGGGATAATGGATACAGACCTGCCTCCCAGTTTTCTTGGCTATTTGCTTTTGAACAGTAAAAGCATTTTCCTTCTCTGTAATGTGAAAGTAATGTTGCTACCAGCCAGCCATTTCAAGAAGGAGGGAGTAGGGTTCAGCGCCCCCAGGAAAAGAGACAGCAGACACGTGGAGCCATGAGCCTGCACTAAGTCAGGCTGCCGTTTCCCTCCTTATGTGTAAAATGCATGCCCTCCCTTATCCAATTTCACATGGACCATGTGGCTCTACAGTTCCTGAATACTGGTTTTATGTAATTAGAAAAACCTCTGGGATGTAAGGAATTTTCAGCTCTCGTGCATGCACAGAGAACAGTATGTTAATTGATTTAACTAAGCTTATGTTCAGAACTCTTCAGGAAAATAAAACCTTGCTTTGAGAGGTAATGTGATCCTACGAATTAACATTGGGATGAGAAGTAATTCATTCAACAGACTGTTACTGAAATGTCACATGTACCTGGCCCACATTGTCAAAAGCAGGAGTTTCAACACGATGCAACCTGTTGTCCCCCACCTCAAACACCCCCTCCCAGTTAGTCAGCTAGGCAGGTGGCCTGATCTTCAGAGGCGCTGAGCACCTGCAACTTGCACTGACTTTTACATCTGAAAGACAAATTCAGTGGGAGCTATGAATGATTATTATCTCTGGAAATCAAGCCATATGGGTAAAAAGGTAGTGATTTCATGCTCTTTTTTTAGGTTCTGGCTGCATTACGCTTTGGTTTCACAATTCAAAATAATGTTGTTCCACAATCGGGGTTCGATACCCGGTGTGCAATAAGCCAGTTACACACAGAGGCAAGGTATCAGTTTATTGCTGATGTTGCACAAGATCGGCTGCTAGGTGGTCTTGCCACAAAGCTAGCACATCTCTTCAAAAATGGTTACACATTTTATACTTTCAAATCTTGGTTAGTACCTCCCTATGTTTCCACCCCTTTCCTAGAATGGATTAGTAATTTACATATGTGATTACACAATCTTTCCGAGTACTGCGCATGCTTAAGGGTTAGGGTCCCTAGTTGGGCAGGGGTCTTTCTGCCTATGGGTGTGATTTTTAGTATTATAATGAGGGTAGTCCTTCTAAGGATGCTCTAATTCGACAGTTTAGAAACTTCAGCATGAACAGGATTAACAATAACATTTTTACCAACTTCATACAGACAGTTTTTGTTACTTAGGAAAGCACTACAAATATGTCAGGTCTTATTAATTTCTCATTAGTTCTGCATGTTTCTGACACCTTTTAGAAGGCACTAAGCAAGTTTGGCGTCCCAGGCTGCTCTGAGGGCAGAGATTCCCAGCCTGCAGCCAGCTACCACTGTCAACTGGCAGAGCCAGGCTGCAGCCCAAGGGCTGTGCAGCGCTACCCGAGGCGAAGAGGTGGTGCTGAAACATTCAAGCTCCTATGCACGCTAAACCCAAATAACACAGGCAGTGATCACAGGAGCCCACGAGTCCAGCAGTAATTCCATAAATAATTTGGCTTAGTAGTTCAGTCTGCATGACAGACACGGAGCTGAAATGTAAGAATATAATGAATACAGAAACCTAATCATTTTTCATGAATATTGCAGAAGTAGTAGTATAGCCATGATGGTCTAAGAGCAGAAATAAAGCAAAGTTTGTGGGGAGAAGTGAAATGTTTCATTAGACCTGTTTGTTAAAGCTGGAAACAACAGAGAAGTGACTGGACGCACAAGCATCTTTTCAGGTCTGAAATAGAAACAGCAGCTGCAAGGCTGAAATTAACCCATCACACTATCTGAAACAAAAAAAGTAGCAAGTACCTGTGGAGCAGAGGTGGAGACAATAAGTTTGTTAAATCCTCTGGAAAAGAATGAGAAATATATTTATTCCCCTTCAAGGCTAGAGATGTTAGCTTGAAGTGGAGGGTATTAGATGAGAACATGCCTCAAAAGAGGTTTTAATCTCTTAGTATTTGTAAAAGAGATTATTTCTAGTACCTGTCCTGTTTTGGAGGTGTTTCATTGAGTCTCTCTGTGAATAACATCAAAAATCTCAGAGATGGTGTGGCTGCATTGACAAAATTATCTCCCACTGGAAGATGAGTGTTTCTGTCCATCGTTGAATGCATGAGCTCATCCTGGTGCATCACAGATGTTTAGTCTTAGTTATAGTTTCCAGAAGGTTATATGGCACAGAGGATGGGCTGCAGAAATGCCTTTTAAAGGCTCCAAAGATGATTGCTATTGTGAGAAGTTGTGTTGCCAATTTCAATATTTACTGCTCAAATACAGTGTCAATCTCTTTGGTACCTACTAGCCCTGAGTATTTGTTTCTGAGGCTGAAGTTAGTGAGACTGGAGTTATAGGAAAGGTTCTGACAAAAGGGTTCTGGTTCTGACAAAATTTCTTTTGGTTTAGGATCTTCTAAGTTGTTAATGATTGTTTCTATAGGTCCCAGATTAGTCTGGTGACAATAGTGCTTGACAGTATTTTAGGTCCTTTTAACTCACAGATGCCACCCACCTGCCCAGGAGAGCACACCTGTCTGGTAAAGGACACCTAAATAATTAAAGTGATGTCCATGAGAGATGTCTTCAGAGCAAATGAGGTGGGGTCTGAAAAGCCTGGATCTTTTGAATACTGGCTGATTTTCTTCAGGCAAGCGGATTTATCTGTGAGTTTCTTACCACAACTGGTAAATTGTAGTTTGATACTGATCAGGTTATCTAAAGTGATTTCAGTGCAGTGATATTCAAGAGAGTTTGATGGAGGGAAAATTGTTATTGAATTTGATACAAATCAATGAGGAAATTAATGTTTTCAGTGTAAATGATAAAGCTTTCACTTAAGTATATAAGATAGAGCACAGGCTTAGTAATACAAAAACTTAGAATTGCTTTTTATATTCCTTTGCATTTTCCATATTCCCGTTTTTGTTGGTTTGGGGTTTTTTGTGTGTGTGGTAGCTCACAATAAAGTCAAAATATTATAGAATTATCTTTAGGCTTATACTGTGCCCGTTGTCTGAAAAAACAATTACTGAAATGAAGCTGTTCAGGGTGAGGATGAACTACATGATTTTTTGATTTGTATGGGTTGAAGCACAGACAGCAGATATTCATCTTGGGGACATACTGAGGAGAAACCAGGATGCTATCTGAGAGTGCAGTGTGGTAGACAAGCCAGGGAAATTGCTGATGGACATGACAATACTATCAAGGGGAGGTAGTTATAGTCAATAATGGTTTCATTGTGGAGAAAACATGTTGTTTTCTGCACAAGGTCTTCCTTGACTTCATTAGTCATAGTGTCGTCTAGTTGCATGCTTGCATTACTTGTGATTTAGGATAGCCTTTCTTTGTGAGACAGGAAAAAATTGCAGTCATGGCTGGTTTGTTATTTCTCTCCCAATTCTTTTCCTGAAGTAGTCAATATAGTGGTCCAAGACGGGTTTTTGTCTTGAGACTTCAAGTCCAACATGTTTCCTTGTCTTCTTCCTGAAGTTGCCACAGGAGGAGTGGTACTGGAATAAACTTCTGGCTTGTTAAGGAAGAAGTATGAAGGAAAGAGTCATTCTAATTCCCCACATACAAATATGTCATCTGGTTATTCCTCTAGGAAGCCATTTGGGCTTTTGGAGCTGACAGTTCATCTTAGGTTAACAGATTTTTCAGTGACTGAAGGTGTTTGTATGTTACTTTATCAGGTAGGGCTGGGGCAGCTGTTATTGTGCTAGTCGATTGTTGTGTTCAGTGCCTGTCATGGTTATTTTGATGGCATTTTGGAGTCTGTTGTAAAATTGTTGGGGAATCTTCAGAAGCACTTCATTTTAGTCTGTTTCTTATTTTAGTTGATAATTTTTGAGTGGTTAGATAAAGGAAATTATTTTTCAGGGTTTTTCTAGCACTCTCATATAAAACTTCTACAGCATATTTGGAACGGTGATTCTTAGTCAAATGGTTACTGATGGTCACGTCCTCTAGAAGTCTGTTATGCTCTTGGAATAACCTCATAAAGTAGAGGTCATTTTTTTTGAGCTGACAATTTATCACCCCTCCCTCTGCTAACACACTGTCTTTATTTCACAGATACCAGCTGCCTTTTCTTTTTGTTAATCAAACTTGTTAACATAAAGAAATTAAGTTCAGAGTAATTGCTCTCTAATTTGTATTTATCCTTGAAGTCTGCAGCTTCCATTTCAGACCTGCACAAGGTCTTGCATTGCTGAAAGCTATCTGTTTTCCCCAACCACACTAATTGGTCCGGTAAAAAAGTATTACCCGTGCCTACAAACTTTGCCTTGCCCTGAACCACCACAGCTCCTGCTTGAAGTGCAATGGCACGCTTCCAGGTTCTCAGCTGAAGCAGAAGGTCAAAAGGATTATAAACAATTAAAAACATCTTAATCCCCATTAAACGATGGTGAGTTCAGGGAATGTTCAGGGCAGATCAAAAGCTGTTGCAAGGAGACAAGCTGATGGGAGAGGCTCTGTGGGAAAACCCAGAGGTGGCTGGTCCTTCCAAGGTACTCATGCAGTGGGTGGACAGGCACTATGATTTATTTTGGTTTTAAAAAGGTATTTTTTACAAGTAGTGATTTTGCCCTGAAAAACAAGACTTTAAGGAGACTGTCTACTCATTGCATTATTCACTACCCTTGCCCTCAGAGGGACTGGCACTTCAAGATGGAAGCTGCCATCAAGCATGCAGAAGACTCCACAGTCAATAACTAAGAACTACAAGTCAGGAACGACAGCTTCATATAGACACGTCCCAGGTCATGCCTGTGCATGGGAAGGTGCATGGTCAGCATCTGAATCAGAAAATGGCTAAGACCTATGAGGATGAGAAAACTATTTGCAAGAGTGGGTAACTCAAGGATACTTTTCATGTGTCATTTATGATAATGTCTATTAAGTGGACATTTAGAAGTGTCAATGTTTCTAGAATTTAAAAAGATTTTAAAGAGGAACTGATGTGTTTATGCACCATGGAAACATCCAGAACTCTCTTATTCAGGAGAAAACAAAACACTAGTGCTTTGGCAGTACTGTTGCCTTGATGTGCCATCCCACAAGCTAGACTTACCCATTAGGCAAAAATCTTCTGAAACCCTCAAGGGTGGATTGTTTTTCAATTGCACGATTGTCTTTTTAAGTTTCCTTAGAGTACTTGATAACTAGCTGCTTCCAGACAAAAGATGTTAAGAGTAGCTGGCCTGTGAGTTTAATACAAGAACAAATCTTCCAGTCCCCAGAATCTATGATTGCCTGAAAGAAATGAGAATGTAATATCCTCGAAATGGGTAGCAAATGAAGTGAGAAGAACCATTGTTTCAAATTGAATCTATAGCCTAGAATTCTGTCATGGGTAGGTATAAAAGAACATTTTTTATTCTGCCTATGGCTATCATAAAATCAAATTATTTTTGTGTTGTCCAAGCTTTGTTTCAAATAAAGTAATAAAGGAAGAAATGATGGGGCTGGGGAAGAGTTTGTGCATCTTTTCTTTTCCAAGCTCTCAGATGAATCATAGTTACACATGTCTGAGTAATCAATTTCACTAGTACATTTCCCAAACTCCCCAGCTGTAACTACGACAACACAGTCAGAGATTGAAAATGTCTTTAAAAAAAGAAAAGAACTTAATTCACCCAGCTGCTTTACACCCTGTTCAGAGTAATTAAGTGCCTTTTAATCAAGATAGCAGTAGATAACCTTCTAGTGCTGCAGTGGCCCCTGCAAAGCAGACATGAGGCCACAGGGGCAAGATGTGTTCTGTCTCCAGCCTATTGCTTTATAATCATTCAATAATTAGGGAATGCTGTCAAAATTATATGTTACGGTGTAATTAAAGACAGTACTAAAGCATAAATATAAACATAAATATGTACGAGTAGATGGGTGGATGTGCACAGAAGACATCTAGTTCTGCTGGTAAAGGATACCTTAATTCTGGCATTTCCTCACTTGGGAGCACTTGCCTTTGCAACCATTAACACTTTTGCTTTTATCTCACCTTTTTATCTAAAAGGGAGACCACCAGGTTGCAGCAGATCTACGTGCCCTGAGCAATTGGTGATGCGAGAGGACAGCACGGAGCTGACAGCCAGGAAATTTCACTCTGCTGCTGACTCCACCACCACTTTCTGCTGTGACCTTAGGTCACGTCACCTCTCTCCTGGCGAATCCACCTCTAAAAGAAGGACTGCACAGATTGCGTCTAGTCGAGCTCGTGTGAAACAGCTCTGCCACTTTGGCCTTGGAGGGTGCTGCTCTCCTTCGAGTGTGTGCCCAGTGTCCTCCATTAATCTGGGGAGGGTTGTCTAGGCCTGGCTGGTGAATAATGCAGTCTGAAAATAGGAAACAGAAAATAAGGTTTTGAATTTGAATTGAACAGAAAATAAAACAGAAAATACTCAGTTTTGAATTAGAAGAGGGGGAAAACAGCAGAGAACTTAGTTTTCTTTTGTACATAAATAAGCCTAGAAAACATGAGAAAGTTCTATATTAGACAACGCATTGAAGTACACTACCTGTGTTTATCGGTTTCTGTTTGTTGGAAGTTATCCATAGCTGCTGAGGATAGTTAATGGCTGTTACATAACATCTTCTGCCAGATAGATACAGAATTATTCATGGGAGCCAAGATAATGGCAGCACTGAACAGATCTCATTCTTTGTGAATGGCACTTGTGCTCTCCCACATTCGTCATTCATCATCAGTCACTTAACCATGTGTCTCAAGTAAAACACTGAAGTCACATTAAATGTATCAAGCAGAAAACTGATTAAATGCTTACCAGTACCGAACTGACATTTTGCTACAGCAACAAATGATTTTACACATCGTTATCTTTAGGTCAGGAGAATTTCAAAGTTATATGGTTATTAACAAATTTATTTTTTCGGTTTTCCTGTTTCTACTGAGTATAAATTTAGTATTGTGACAACTAGCAACCACCAATGTTTTCTATTATAGTCTGCAAGAATTTTGGTACAAGAATCCTTTTTTTGCAAAAAAGAAATGCTTCCCCAAACAGATTTATCTTCTTCCTTCTTCTCCAGTAAATAACAGGTGCAATTAAAATATTCCTGTATATCTAGTATTATTTAAGGTTATACTGACCAGTCAGAATCTCTTCTGAGGTGATTTTCTGTCAATCCAGATGATTTTAATGGCCCCCGTGAATCCTTTTGGAGAATGTAAGTTGCCTTGGGGAAGGAAAAATCTTACTTCACTGGAGACTATTTAAGCCAAAAGATACATCTAGATATGCAGTAGCATTTGAACCAATTTCTCCCTCTTTTAACTGCAGTTATATCTTCCCCTTGAATAGCTACGGAGAGGGATCACTAACTTAGCGTGCTCAGAGGAAGGAACACAGTGTGTGTTTGTGTGTGTGCATCTACATGCCCCTCTCTGCCTAAACTGTCCATACCAGAGTAGACTACAGTAGACTGAAGTACATGATCGGTAGCAGAATTCACCTCTGATGTTGTCTTCTGTTACTAATTATGTCAGGTAATAACTTTCATAGTAAGAATATCATTGTTTTCAGAAATTAAAAATACTTTTTTTTCACTTAGGAAGTCCTGTTATCGCCTACTCTGGCAAAAAGACATTTTGCACAATGCTTTTTCCATTCAATTTTTTAAATTGGGGACACTCATATGTCTTTTTTATAGAACTCTATGCAGAAAGGATTCAAAGCCCACAAAAGCCAGGGAAAGTTAGCAACTGCTTGGAATGGTTTTGCCTCAAGATTTTATTTAAAATACTGAATTTTGTCTAAATTTGTTTTGCCTTCTATACACTTTTTCTGCAACAGATACACAAAGGAACTTCATGCTAGAGCCATTGTAAACTACATATAGATAAAGAAAAGATAAAAAAAAACAGCAGAAGAATAACCTACTTCAGAAATAGAGATATCATGTTAGATAGATACACAATACACCATACTCATTATCACCATTATTCACAAGGATGACTCACACCAAAACCTGATGTGTGTTTCCTTGAAATCTTTTTCCATTTATTGTTCTCTATGAAATCAGAGGTGATGAGGTGACAGTATGTCTGCTTTCTTTTATACATTGATTAAAAGAGGAAAAAAGAATCTGCCTCATTTCTATGAGCAAGTAAGCATAAAACGCTCACCTGTATTTCTTATGCATTAAAGAACCTGCACAGGGTCATGAGCAGGCATCATTTATCCAAACCCACTGACACATGGGTGTTCCCAGAAGAACTCCCATTAACTTTATGGTAAATTATAGACACAAATCTCTGTGCGTGCTTGATAGAAGATTAGGCACCTATTGTCAAAGAACAGTGGACAAAAATTTGACCAAACTGTACCAGACATAGACTTTACTTGGTTGTACTTTGCAAGGATATCCTGTTCAATAAACCAAAATCACTCTTACTTCCATACACTGGGATGATCTGTGCTTGTTTGTTCCTCACTTAATATTACAACAATTCAAGACTCATTCAGCTAATAGCATAGTGTCAGAAAGGGAAAAATTACTACAGTTTGTTCATCTTTTATTCACATGTGATATTTTGTTATTTAAATTATAAACAGCCATTTTATGCATCTGACTCCTTGCCATAGATCAGGAATTTCCATATAAAACTGGGACCTTGAATGTGCATCCACCCTTCATTAAAGGAGGTCTTTTTACTTCAGGTGGTAATGAAGGTCTGATTCAGGTGGAAGAGGTTTTTTTCTGTTATATCCCCTAGACAGAAGATCAAAGGTCAAGTCCCAGATCCCTACACACATGTTGGACTTACCTAGAAATTGTCCCAGATTCCTATATACATTTAGAATTTACCTAGAAATTGTATCTGTTCTCTGCATCTGGTGTATTTGATTGCATTTGTGTTTTTTTTCCTAATGCACTGTCAGTCTGGCCATCCAATCCATCTTGTAAGAAGTTGGCATCGTATTATGACTTTTCCCTGAAAACAAAAAAGAGGTAAATCATCCAAGATGCTTTCATTAAGTCATTAGCTGAATGACAATTCAGCTGATCAATATTACAGGGCAGTAGAAGCCCTCGTCTAGCACAGACAGTTGCATTCTCAACACGGCTGTTTTTCAGAAAGCCATTTCTTGGCTTTCCTCATGCAGTATAGAGAGAATATAAACTTAGGGCTCTGGACACCACCCTGAGAGCTGGACACTGAAAAGGTTTATGCTAGCATGTTTACACTGCATTGGCTAAATACTTTATGGCATCTAGCTCTTGAATTGATGATTAACACTTAGATTTGCAAAGAAGCTGGTAGAAAGAAATGTGACAGTGAAAGATGGTGAAATGAAGGTCACAGCATTTTGAATTCCTGTTGACTAAAAGTGTATATATGGACACCTAACAGGGCTCCTATGATGCAGGGTAACCTGTTATGCTGAACTAAATCCTACATCTGAACTCTAAGGATTAAAACAGACAGTTATCAAAATAGATCAGTAGATCAGTGAGTTACTACTGGATTAGTCGTCTCTTAGTCCGGTCACCAGACAGACATGACAGAAAAATTAATCTGTACAAGTCCTAAAGTAAGATTGAGAACTGGTGGTTCACTATTTAACTAAAAATAATTAGTGCTTATGTAAATATAGATATTGCTTTTCAGGCCCAGTTCGAAAACTCTGTGTGGGGCAGTGAAATTATCTGTGTTGTCAGAATATTTTACTTTTGAAATCAAGTTATTCTGTACTCAAAAGCCACAACCTGAAAGCTATTAATGTCCCATCATCCAGATGATAGATATTTTTTGTGGTGGCCAGTCTCCTCTCTTCTTCCCATCTCTCACCCTGAACATAGATGAGACCTCAGCAAAAATATTCAAATGAGACACAACACTTGGGTGGTGACTCAGCCTCTCTGGAGTCTTTCAGAAAACAGAGAACTAATCATTCAATAATTTTGCAGGACAGAGTTCAGGCTCAATCTAGCTTTGGGGCTCTGTTCTCCTGGTACATTTTCACATGCTTTCATATACTCATGCATACATGCACACATTTTTTTCACACTCTACAATAATAAATGTATGTTACATCTCTGTGGGAATACAAAGATAAAATATGAAAGAGAAGATTCTTTGAAGTGTTTGAATTCCTTAGCACATTTTGTTCTCAGTTTTATAGGGCTCAGGAATGGACCTCTGCAATCAGGTGATAAATTCACAGGAAAACCCAGTGTTTCAAGCCAGCAGGTATCTATAAATGCAGGAAAACTGCAAATGCTGTCATGAATTGCATTTATATTGCAAATCCTATTGTCAGAGGGAGTCAGTTCCTGGATCTTAGGACCTCACTCTTTTTTGAGTTATTTTGCTGAGCTGAAAGGCAAAACCCATATCCTTCCTCTCACCTCCAGCGCTAACAATTTGAGCCTGCTCCACCTGGGAAGAGCTCTCTTTCTAGTTAGTCAGTAAAGCAGATGTATATTGATATACCCCCTCAGTACATCAAGTGTCCCTGCCGGTACCTTCAGGATAACATTAATTTAGGAAATCCCTGCCTAAAGTCCTAGCATTTTCTTAAATACATGTTATTATATGTCATCTGAACACACAACACTAAAAATTTGAAGCGACTGTGGATTTCTAGAGAATGGTACTCACGCATCCATCAGCTTCTTAAACCATGTTTCACACCTCAGGATAAAAACAAATGTCACATCTTTATCTTTTAAAACTGAGTTGAACAATTTGGTACAACCTAACCGAATAGAAGGTCATAAGTTTATCTTCTCAGTAAACCACAGCACAGAGGTACTTTCCAACTTTATTGTGAAATTGAAGTCTATCGTGAAACCCAAGTCTATCCTAGGCCTGTATTTTCGTGTAAACTTTTTACTTCCAGAAAGTCAGCTTGAAGTCTCAGATCTCTACAGCACCAGTTACACCAAAATCACTTCCCCCATTCATGTGAAGACTTCATTCATTCAGCAAGTAATTTCAGCAGGAACTAGAACAAAAACACTAAGAGTCCATAGTGATTTATTTTTGTAAATAACTGTGCAAGTGTCCATAATACAGCAGTTCATAAAATTCTCTTCGTGTTGAAACAGCAAGCATTTAGCCTCATATAGGCTTCTGTTTGTTATTTGAAGACTATAATGAGCTATAACCACCTTGGACCACTACCTACAACAATTTTTTCCCACATCTAAATTTAGTCATTTGATTTATTTATGACATGAGTAATATCTTCCCATAAGTTTTCTTTCTGAGACAGATTTTTTTTAGGGTCTATAGGTGTGGTGCGGATGTGTGGTGCAGATTTTGCCACAGGTAGAGTCCAAAAAGGGAGAGCAACATTAGAATCAGGGGTTATACATTTGAGAAGTGATCTAATGGTATGTTTTCTCAAGTCAATAGAGGATGAAGGAGTAACTCATTGCTAGGTAGGATAGTAAGTGTGGTATATCAGTTACCTAGTTTACAGGCAATTTTGGCTTGGAAGCAGAGGACATGCTATAGATTCACTGCTATTTTCTCTTCCATTCCTCCATTTCTATCCTCCTTGCTCTGGGCTAGATACAACTCATGAAATGGATCTTCTTTCCCTACATCTGGCATGGCATTATAAATACATGGCTCTATCCACAGACATGCAGATAAAAACGAATGTGTTCACTTTCATGAAAAGCTTCTCCATGTTTCCTTTCCTTTGAGTTGCCACAGACTGCCTCCAGCACTGATTAATCTGATTACTCATAGCAGCTTGATGTTACATTTTTCTGTGTCACTCTTTTCTCATCACTGAGAGCAAGACTTGCCCATGTGCAATGAGGAGACAATCTGAATTGCACAGGCTTCTACTTGTGAGGATGTACTAAGCTCCAGTCTGATTCCCTGATTGAATTCCCAGAGCTGGCAACTAGAACTTAAAAGGAAAAAGAAGTGAAAATAAGCATAATTTCTATGAAAAAAATATATTCTATGCTGTGTAAGTTCTTTTCCTACTCTTATCAACGTCAGAACAGAGCATCTTCCTGTATGAATAAAGTAAAAAATTCATACCCGTCACCTGTAGTTCAATTTTCCTCTCACGGTAGACAATAAATATCAAATCCCACAGTATCAGTGTTTTAGTTACTTCCCAGGGAAGAAGCTTATTTTTTAAAAAGTCATTCAAGTCCCTACGCATTGTTTGGAGTATCAACAAATATGAACCACAGGCCAATCACACAGGAAATGCAACATGATTAATCCTATTTAGTTATTGGTAGGAAGAGTGTAACTTCCTAGCACTCAAAACACCTGAGCCTATTCTAAATTTTTAAACACAATTTAACTTTAATCACCTGTACTGAAACTTCTTAAGCTGCATATCTACTTCAGGCTGGTTTTGTGGGCATGTGGTTTTAAAATTTCTGCCAAAACCAGGTTCAGCCATTTCTGAGAATGAGATTAGAGGAAAAATACATTGCTTTGCCATGCCAGAATATTATGTTGATGGGTTTTTTTTGCATCTGCCCTACATTTTTGAGGCAGACACCTCAGAATTGGAAAAGGAGTGCAGCTCACAACAGCAGTCCAGTTGTTTTCCCAGTTGATATCCTCTTCTTCCATCCCTCTGTATATAATTAGGCCTCATCTCCTTAGATTCTGGATTAGTTTGAATTTTACCTCTTAGCCACCTGTGCATTTTATCACTCACTTACATCTGACATGCAACTGGACTGTGACCCATCCTCAAGCTGAACCTGGCTTATTGGTTTGCTGAGACTGATGCTCATTGACTATCACCAGCCGCGCTTGTCTGAATTAAAAACATTAGCTGTACAGTGTTACTTTCCTGAGCAGCCCCTTCATGTTTGTTACAATTGTGTTTAACATCACACCGCATCACTACAGACACTGCTGGACCTCGGTCTTTCCCCAGATGACGTCTGTCTGTCACCACTAGAGAGCTTTGCGGTTACAGCTTGACAGCTGGTCTCATAGGCAACTGGTTTATGTTACCCCAAATAACTGCAACAGCCCTTGTAGCTACAGAACAACATTGCCCAGTGCAAAGGAAAGAGTGAGGATGGGTGGGTGGGTGGGTGGGTGGAGGGATGTGTAGCAAGAAGCATCTCAATAGAAGTGAAGCCTCACAGTCAAGTGATATATTCCAGCAAAACAACATCTGTAGCAGTTTTCCTTAATTGCAAAAATGCTTTATCATACCAGCTTTATTTTTAGTGGCAGTCTGTCTTTTGTTAGTATAGGATATATTACCACTTTATATGTTTGCTGAACTTAATTCAAATACTGAAACACACAGGTCCTGATTTGGCAAATTACCAAATATAATGGGTAATGATTCCAATACTTATTCAAGTATTTAACAATATTTATTTGACAAGAATAAACTAAAAAAGATACCTTCCCAATTTTAGATTTAGCATCAAAACTGAAGAAAAAAATCACATCTATATGTTATTGCTGGTAAACATTTGGCTCAGCTAATACTTCAAGCTTTCTCATGTTGAAGTTGAAATAGAGTTCCCATTGCCTTGAGAAAGTCTGGACCAACCAGAAACAGGTATATATCCAGCCTTGATCTCCTCGTTTCCTAATGTGAATACATTAAATTGTCCAGCATGATTTCTTTCTGTATCTTTCTCTATGTACTGTTAAATAAGGCCTGAATGTTATTAAAAAGTAAACATGTTCTTAAAGTGTTAAAGCTTGGCCACTCATCTTCTTTTCAAATGTACCATAACTACACAATATAAATAAAGAAACTAAGAAAAGAGAAGAAAAAATCTTTTTATTAAGCAATATGGGGAAGACTTACTTGTTATTTGCAAACCTGAAACTTCCCCTTTGATTTGGCTTCCCATTATAATGTGATGATGGGCATACGGCAGGAACTTGTATTGTACAAAACAGGATTATTACGTGTGCAATGTTCTTTACATAGCAATTCTTATTCATCTTCTGCCTTTCACTGCCTCAGTCTGTCTTTCTCCCCCGACTAATCGATATTTTTCAAAGATTCTTTATTATCATGGCTGCAGGGAAATCACCATTGTTTGTTTGTAATATGAGGTAAACAATAACTTCTGGTTTTCAGACATAGTATTCCAAAACAAAACTGGAATTTCCTCTCCTTGTTTCAGCCAGTGTCCTTCAACAACATGCAAGCAAGGTGGTCTGCTCTGTTATGATGGAGCGCTCTCACAGTCCTTACCTGCCCCTGCTCCTCTCCCCTCATCCTGTATTTCTGTGAGTCATTTCAGGCTCTGGAACTTCTGGAATCAGTGCTGACATCCAATTTTTTTCATGCTGTTTCTAAGAAAAATGCAGGTCTTCAGATAATCTATTATTTAAACAATTAAAAGCACAAGACACTTCAGTAGTGGAACAGCTTCACCTGAGGGCGAGGTTTCAAATTGAAGTCGTTTTCCTTTCAGGTATTGACTTATCTTTTTACAGAGGAGTTACAAAAGAAAAAAAAAAGAGAAGAAGAAAGAAAGATCTCCTTGTTTGGCTAGAATCCCCAGAAAGAAAGACTGAGATACATGACTCATACGCATTGCATCAGAAGCTCTGAATGTTTTAAGTGTTAAAAGTAAGAATACTTGAATTATGTGCAATGTGAAGAACCACTCAAACTGGAAATAGGAAGACTGGGACTTCTTGGGAATACTAATGGAGAAAAAAACCTGTTTCATTGATTATGACAAACATGATCTTGAAGGTTGCTTCATCAGCAAAAGAAGAACCATGTTAAGGCTTTACAGTAACCGATCCTGCAACTGAGGTCGATCTGGATCAGCTATAGCTTCACTTGAAATACAGTAATGCTATCAGTGCACCAGGTGCTATCAGAAACTTGTTGAGGGGCAGTGGATTTTTTAGGATGCTTTTGTGGTATTTCAAAATAATTTAGTCAAAACAGGCTGCCTTAAGGTTTGCCTCCTTCTGAAAGGCATGGGGGTAAGAGTTGGGATGAAGCATTTAAAATCTTGCATTCCTTTTGCAGACCACCTTTTAGCTATCAGTTTGAGAAATACTGCCCTAAAGGCTGAGACAGGTGGCAAGGCCCTGCACGGGCTGGCATAAGAACCCGGCCTGTGCATTTTCTAGTTCATTTTCTGCCATTGACGGTGGTGGTGGCTGTGAGCAGGTATGGTCACCCTGCAGGAACCTTTCAGGGCTTGACTGACTCATCGCTTTGCTCAGCATGACTGCTGGTTCATAATATGTTGAAGCAACTCACCTCCAGGTGCTAACAAAAGCCCCCAGCAAAATAAATAAATAAATAAATGGTGCAATTGTTTCTGACAAAACTGCTGTCCATCTTTGTGCTGCATTATTAGATAACGCTTTTGTGTGCAGCAAGTATTAGAAATCAAGGGGAACCATTTGTACATGATTGGCCAGGTAGCAGTGATGCTAGAGAGATGAAGAGCAAGCACTGTTCAAAGACTGTTCTTGTTAAAGATCAAAAACTCATCAGATTTTTGTCTTCAGTGAAAAAAAACAAATGAAAAAACCTCTCTGCTGCCAAAGAGCCTATAAGCAAAGTCAAAAAGCTTACACTGTTTTAAGCCAAAGGAGAGTTTGGCAACTGTTCAAAATGCAAAATAATTTGTTAAAATGCCCACCCAAAATAAAAATGTCATTGTTATCTGTGAAATCATAGAATCATAGAATGGTTTGGGTTAGAAGGGACCTTAAAGATCAATAAAAATTTATTTATAAATTTTTTTATAAAATTATTTATAATTTATCAATTAAAGATAAAGGGACCTGTTGGAGCGAGTCCAGAGGAGGGCCACGAAGATGATCAAAGCACTGGAGCACCTCTCCTATGAAGACAGGCTAAGAGAGTTGGGCCTGTTCAGCCTGGAAAACAGAAGGCTCCAGGGAGACCTTCTAGCAGCCTTCCAGTACCTGAAGAGGGCCTACAGGAAATCGGGAGAGGGACTTTTTACAAGAGCGTGTGGTGATAGGACAAGGGGTAATGGTCTTAAACTGAAAGAGGATAGTTTTAGATTAGATATTATGAGAAACCTGGTCTAGTGGAAGGTGTCCCTGCCTGTGGCAGGGGGGTTGGAACTGGATGATCTTTAAGGTCCCTTCCAACCCAAACCATTCTATGATTCTATGATTCTATGATTCTTATGTTGGGGACCCCACAGCTGAACACAGTACTCCAGGTGGGGTCTCACGAGAGTGGAGTAGAGGGGCAGAATCACCTCTCTTGACCTGTTGGCCACGCTGCTTTTGATGCAGCCCAGGATACGGTTGGCCTTCTGGCCTGCAAGCGCACATTGCCGGCTCATGTTGAGCTTCTCGTCAACCATCACTCCCAAGCCCTTCTCCTCAGGGTTGCTCTCAATCCATTCTCTGCCCAGCCTGTATTTCTGCTTGGGATTGCCCTGATCCACATGCAGGACCTTGCACTTGACCTTGCTGAATTTCATGCAGTTCTCATGAGCCCACTTCTCAACCCTGTCAAGGTCCCTCTGGATGGTAATACATATTTAATACCTTGACAAGAAGGTGATGTGGCTTTAACTCAATGCATGGTGACTTAGCTGTGTAACCTTCATTCAGCATTTTAATCTTAATGACTACCATCGTGCCAAATATTCATCCAGTTCCACAGATTGCAGTTGATTTCAAATTGCTTCAGGTCAAGCTCCATGTCTAATAAGGCCTAAATATACAGGGCTTCTTCAAAGTAATCCAAGGGAACATACAGGAGGAGTTAGAGAGTGGCAAATCTGAATCTTTCAGCAAAGGTTAAGCCTTCTTACAGAGAAGGTGAAGAAAGGGCAATATTGCACAGGACCATTTGGATAAGCAGCCCCAAATCCCTATGGTATGTGTTGCTGAATACTGTTTGAGTGATTTAGTGTACTCTTATTAAAATGCTTCAGAGTGTTTGCATTTTCATTGCCTACTTTGTTTGAATCTATAGTAATTTCAACCATGTTCTAATCTGTCAACTTCATCGTATATTTACGAACACTCTCTTACTCAAGTGGCTCTGCTGTGGAGCTGAAGTGCAGACAGTCTTGTTGATAGGCCCTTGAAATCAGCTTAATTATTAAATTCCCTTCAAACATTCCTTACATTCACAACAGCTAGTGTAACCAACACTGTGAATCTAATTTTCCTTCAATGAAATGTAGATATAAGAATCTTGTTTTGCAAAAGGCACAGGTCTTTCTGCTTCAGAGCATGTCTCTACCTCATTTTGCCACAAAAGGCAAATTAATGTGTGATTGTAGCATGCAGCATGTTTAGGGTTAGGCAAAATATACCTTAGCAGTGGGCAGCAGATTAGGGCAAAAATCAGTCTCAAACACAAGAGAAATAGCTCCTCTGATTTTCATGAGAGTTAACACATCTCCAAGTCCAGCCTAAAGGACAGCACCAGCAGCGTCACTTACCACTTGAGCAGTCAGCTCCCCAGTCATCCCAGTAACAGAGGGCCCTTTTATGAGTCCTTTTTTTTTCTTCCACCAGAAGAAAGCTAAGCAAGCAGTGGCAAGTAGATGAGAGGAACAGGAGGGAGAGGAAGCTGGTGACTTCCCAGCTCTCCTTCCAGTCGGCACACGCTGGTACAGGTGGTCAGCAAGGCTCCCAGGAAAAGACTGCTTGCTCATTGTCTGTGCTCTGAACCTCTGGGGAACCTCTGTGCTGCCGCTAACTTTTGCCAAAAGTGCAGAGCAGCCTTAGCCTGACCTTGCATCCTTTCACAGTCAGCTAAGCAGCATGTGCAGCAACAGCAGTGAGATAACATGGCACAGGCTTGCATCTGGGCTAGCATCCAACAGAGGAACTCCACAGAGCCCTGGGATATATGTTCTCAGTAATGGTAAAGACTGGACAAAGCCTGTGCCATTGCATCTGCATTGTTGCTGTTGCTCGTGCTACCTACATTCAGCCAAGGAAGCTTGCTAGCATATGCTGCAGTCATATGGACAAATATGCTGCATGCGCCTTGGATACAACCTCTGGATATTTATGATGTGTCCATCACTACAATATCTGGGTGCTCATAAAATTGGGCAGAACTTGAAGAATTGCTGATGCAGGAGTGAGAAATAGTTTGATTTTTCCTTATTCTATAAGGTATTCTTGTCCTAGAGGATAACAATGCAGATAATAGGAATTTCACTGCAGTAATCTTTAATGGGGGAAAGGAGATCAAAATTAGGCATTGGAAGACTTTACAAAGAACTATATGGCATTTTTCACACTCGAACTCTTCAACCTATTAGAGGATGCCTTTCTAAAAGGTATGATTTAGCTTAACTTGGTGTTACAAAATCACAGAATGGTTGGGGTTGGAAGGGACCTCTGGAGATCATCTAGTCCAACCCCCTGACAAAGCAGGTTCCCCTAGAGCATGTTGCACAGGGACACATCCAGGCAGGTTTTGAATATCTCCAGAGAAGGAGACTCCAAAACCTCCCTGGGCAGCCTGTTCCAGTGCTCTTTCACTCTCAAAGTAAATAGATTTTTCCTCATATTTAGATGGAACTTCCTGTGTTTCTGTTTGTCCCTGCTGCCCCTTGTCCTGTTGCTGGGCACCACTGAGAAGAGTCTGGCCCCACCCTCTTGACACCCACCCTTAAGGTACTTGTAAGTATTGATAAGATCCCCTCTCAGTCGTACCTGACCTGAGAAAGGACTGCAGGGTTGTGTTCTGCACCTTGTGCTATTTGTGAGTTCACACAGCTGAATGGCTGGTTATTACAGTCCCCCTCCCGAAAATTATTAATCTATTCTCAACACTTCAACATTTAACACATAAATTGCTTGAGCTCAGGAAAAGAATTATATTATTTCACTGGAGTTTATTGTGATAAAGTTAAAAAAGCTGCAGTACAGAAAGTTGTTATTCAGCTGACTGTTCTGGATAAGAAGCTAACACAACTCCCATCCTTTGAATATCAGCCAAAAAATTGAAATCTTGGTGATGTTTTCAATTTGACAAATTGGAAATGCCCAGAGGAGGTGACACTTATTATGGAGAACAGTTTCTGGGAGGTAAAAAGGATTCAAATGAAAAAAGCTTGGAGGACTTGCAAACAGCCATGCCATGTGGCTCTGTCTCTCAAGCTCTTACACCCCCATGCACTTTCTATGCACATAATTGCATTTTCCAAAAGACTAGTGATTTTCAGCACTCAATTTTAAATGCATGCCAATGTGCTTTTGTCTTTAGACAGAAGTAGGTTTTTTGTTTTGAGGCAGAGAAGACATGGAGTGTTATGTTTCTGCATATAACACCCATACAGCTTTAGATTTTGTCATAAGGCCAAACATTTAGTAGCTGTGGGGGTTGAGCCATCTGGGAGAGAAGTCTGTCTGTCTCTAACAACGCAGTTACATCTAGCAGGGCCCTGTTTGACCACTGTCACTGTAGTATCTCAGTGCACTTAATGAAAAATAGAAATAACTAAATACTTCTCATGGCCTAACTCTTCCTTTCCTGGAAAATATATATAAATATATAAATATGTATATAAAAAAATATATATATTTTGGTATAGGCAGATTTTCTATTTCTGATGTGTGTGCGTAAGAGGGGAGGATATTAAAGGAATGTCCTTTTTATTGGTCATTTCTATGGTCAATGAAATTTTCTATGAGAATCTGTAGGCTAAATTTATATACTCAATAAGAAACTATAGCCTAGACCAGCTCCAGGACAAATCATGTTCCATACACATGCTTTCTTCCTGTTGATCCACTAAATGTTTGCCAAAAACTTTAAAGTCAGAGAAACCAAATACCAAGAAAATTATTGTAGAACATTTGTAATTTAAAGGCTCTTCCTTTTAAAAATGGCATCTATGTATGTATGAGTCTCCACAAAGTTTATACTAAATGGCTTTCATTTGTGACTTGCACAGGATATAGGATCCGCTGGATTTGGCCACTTTTAGCAGAAGTTCAAAAAAGACATTTCTGCTAGATCTTTAGTGTAGATGTAGCTTTTGCCATTAAACTGGGATAAAAAGCTAGGGTAGATGTGATACAACAAGCCACAAAAGAAACCCAAAGAATAGCCTGGAAGGTCTGCAGCACACTTACACTCTACTTTACTCTCACTGGGTATCCAAGAACATCCAGTGGAAAATGCGGCTTTTTGCAATGTCCCCACGCTGTATGTACAGCAGGGTTACAACATGCATCTGCTTATAAGTCATTTCTGACACACTATTCTCAATTCCCTGCCAGGCTAAATCTTAGAATGAGAAAGGCTTTACTTCATCTTTTCCCCCAAAAAAAGTTATAGCCACTCATTGGGAAATACATTAAGAAGTGTATTTATGGAAGCTGTGAGTTTGCCAGAGAATTCCACATTATCTTCAATAATATTCTGATAGGTAAGTTCAGGTTCCATACTTCCCTTCACATGAAGCACAATTACTTTCACTGAGATAAATAGCTGTTGAAATGAAATACATGCTGTTCATCATACCCCATACACATAAATACACAGAGTTAAATTTGATTCTGAATTATTTAATTCTAAAGCCTAAATACATACAAACAATATTCAAAATATATGTAACATCTTTAGCTGCTGAAAATCAGTGCAATAGCCAAATTATGAAATTAGGAGTAAGAGAATACCACAATAGCAGGATGCTTTACCTGAGTTAATGCTGCCTGCTTCTCAGCAGAACTCTTTAGCCTTGATGGAGCTCTCGGCTAACATAGTTATACAGCAGCTGGTACCCAGGCTAATTTGTTTAGAGCTGGTTTGGGTAACCCTGCATCACACATACTATTTCAATAGACTTACCACACAAGGAACATTTCAATTCAATTTACAGTGAAAACTGCATGGCTTGTGCATCCAAAAGGTCAGATTATCTTGTCATAAGAGTGCTTCTGAGTATATTATCTGTGACTAAAATTATCATTAATATTTCACTTGCTCTTAAGGAAATACCAAAGGCCTAAAAAAAGTGCTTGTTGAGCAGATCTATTTAATCAAAAAATGGTTTAATGTTCTGCAAAGATAAAGGGAATACTTCAAAATCAGTTTGTAGTATAAGTTTTGGATGGTTTTTGGATGATGCCATCACTGGACTTTTTCTTTTCCATTGCCCTACATCTTTTATAGTAAATTATGGAAAGTGGATGTAATATGTTACAGCTCTTACCTGGAAGGATTTAATTTTGCTTGCTGAAAATGACTAGCAGAGAGGAAGGGAGAACATACAGGGATCTGTAACTCTCTCAATGGTTTAATTTAAAATTGGGATGACATTCAGAAATCTTAGAAATTTTATAATAACCAGGAGACTGAGAATATTAGCTAGAGCCAGGCAGAACACATTTCTCATGCTGCTCTACAAGCTCTGCTCCTGTAAATCCATGTCATGTCATCATCAAGCCTTTCTGCAGCAGATGAACATTTGTTCTGGTTATGTATTTGGAAGAAAAAGATGCACTCAGGATGACAGCAGGTAGTCACACTCGTGTTGATTATATGTACAATAAGAGCAAGATTTCTGAAACCAAACCATTAGAGGCTTAATATTATTCCTTGCATTTCCTGCCAGACAAGATTGTTTTGTAAAGTTCAGTCAGATAAGAAGCTGTAGCAAGGCACTGTTGTGTGTAAGAACTAACATCAGAGGCTTGGTCCTCAACCTCAGCTGAGTCCCTGATGGAACTAAATCATCCCCATTATGTCTTTAGTGTTGCAATGGGCTAGCCTGCCCCTCACTCTAAAATATAGTATCTTAAAGCTCCTCCTAATTTATGCCTGCCTATGCTGATACCTAAGGATTTTTCTGGAGATAGTATTCCTCCAGCTATGTCTCTTCTTCCACTACTGGACTGGAAAGGGAGAGAGAAGGTAGGGACCAAATGGAGATATTAAGTAATGTCCAGCACATAACAAACATAATGCAATAAAGAAGAAAATTATCATGTTCAATTTCTATATGGGAGCTGCTTTTTTTTCCACCTCTTTTCTCTTCTGAAGTCTTCCTTGTTAGTGTAAGGTCTACAAGTAAGTATGAAAAGCAATTCAGACATAACAAAAACATGACACAATGGCATGAAGTCTAGTTGGAGGCCAGTAACTAGCAGTGTACCGCAGGGGACAATACTGGGTCCAATCCTACGTAACATCTTCATTACAGATCTGGATGATGAGGCAGAGTGGGCAGAGTGTACACTCAACAAGTGTGTTGATGACAGAAAATTGAGAGGAGTGGCTGATACACTAGAAGATCATGCTGCCATCCAGAGGGACCTCAATAGGCAGGAGAAATGGGCTGACAGGAATCTCATGAAATTCAGCAAGGGGAAGTGCAAAGTCCTGCAACTGCAGAGGAACAACCCCAGGCACCAATATATGCTGGGGGCCACCCAGCTGGAAAGCAGCTTGGCAGAATAGGGCCTGGGATGTCCTGGTAGACATCAAGTTGAACATGAGCCAGCAATGAACCCTTCTTGCAAAAAAGGCTAATGGTGATCTGGGCGTCAATAGGCAAAGTGAAGGGAGGTGATCCTTCCCCTCTACTCAGCATTGGTGAGGCCACACCTGGAGTGCTGTGTTCAGCTCTGGGCTCCCCAGCACAACAGACATGGACATACTGGAGAGAATCCAGTGAAGGGCTGCAAAGATGATTAAGGGACTGGAGCACCTCACATACAAGGAAAAGCTAAGACAGCTGGAGAAGTTCAACCTGGAGAAGAGAAGGCTCACGGGAGGATCTCATCACGGGAGGATCTCATCAATGTATATAAATACCTGAAGGGAGGGTGAAGAGAGAACGCAGACAGTCTCTTTTCAGTGGTGCCCAGTGGCAGGACAAGAGGCAATGGGCACAAACTAAAACACAGGAGGTTCCTCCTAAACATCAAGAAACATTTTTATGACTGTGAGGGTGACGGTACCTTGCAGATATTCAAAAGCTGCCTGAACATGGTATTGGACAACCTGGGTGGCCCTGCTTGAACAGGGGCTTGGACCAGATGACCTCCAGAGATCCCTTCCAATCTCAACAGTTTTGTGATTCTGTGATACCACACAACAAGAGAATATACGGCATAGGAGGGATATACCACATTGATACCTCCCAATGTATGTTGTTTCCCACTTCATGAGAGAATGAGGGAAGAATACAGATAGATTCACACATATCCATCATCTCCAAAATCCTTCAGTAGTTCTTCTACTCCAACCTTTCGGTGAAGAATCCAGCACAAAGGGGACAACAGAAAGTCTTTGAAAGGAGAAAAGCCAAATATATGCAAAGTTTAGTTCAGTAGAACTACCTTTCAATCTTTCCACTCATTAAGCTTCCTTCTCAAAACTCTCCCTTTCTACAATGCGAGTTGAGAATTAAAAAACTGCATTCATTCACTTTTATGGCCTATAAACAGAGCACTGAAGTAAGACTTAAGAGACCTGGCTTCTTTTCCAAATACTGTTCTATGCATGATCTTGAAAGACTAGATTGTTTTACTTCCCTCTGCTTCTTTGTCCATCTGTATTATTGGGATAATACTTCGGACTTTGTTTGTATTACATTTGGGATTTACTGATAAAAAAATACTATGTGGACTCCGTCCTTACATGTAGTTCAAAAACAAGGCACTTTATCTCTACTGGCAGTGTAAATAAATCATGTGTAGTATTCTTACCCCTTGTACTAACAAAGTCCTGTTCTTTATCCCCTGGATGTGAAAACACTTGAAACACGTGTGGACACTATCATGTTGCTCTTTTCTCTCCCTCTAGAGTGGAGGCAGACAGTGAAGAGTAGTGATGGACGTTGCCTTGAAGACTTATTGTGCTACAGATTTGGGGTAAGGGAATGAGTTTTTCTGCTGTGATCTGTGTGAGATGCCTTTTAGACTTCTGAAACAGAAGTTTGCCCTGAGTCATTACTGTAATATGTAACCATAGTGTCCTGCAATGGCTGCTGATGTTCTGTATCACAGCTATATGGCTGCAAACAGGTCTGTGTTTAGACATAATCAGACACTGATTTGTCTCCTGTAGCTGCAAGAGACACATTCCTGGTCATGTAACAGGGAAGTTGCTGTGATGTTGCTAGATCCCGCTTTCTCTTCTTCCCTGGCAACACCATGGCTGTCTCCAGCACTGCTTATCAGACTTATTCCAGAAGCCTGGTTCAAATTTCAAAGCAAAGCAGATTTTTGAAATAACTCTCAGATCTCTGGCTTTGCAACCACTTCATTGTGCCTTTTTACCATATGAGAAATTAATTATTTCCCTTGAGTAGAGCATGTTGAACTTTCCTTCTTACAGCACCTTCTGGTTTCACTCTCTCATGCATGCTAACTTTCACAGCCTGACAATAGCAAAGCAAAGAAAAAACATTATTCAGCAACTCAAAATCTCTAGAAGTAAGGAGAGCACTCCTGTGAACTTGGTAAGCTCTATGGCTGAATCTGACCCATGCTTCTTAAACCATAAGCCATCTATTCTTGAGCCATCTGGATTTGCTTTGATTCCTGATGGGCAGATAGCATTGCTGAAAAGAAGCATGTGTTAAAACAGAGCAAAATAAATGTCACCAGTCACCAGTGTGGAGCTTTAAACAGCAAGATTAAATGTAAGACACTGTAGGCTGCTAAGTTCCTCCTTTTTCTGGATAACGAGGGATTTCTATTATTTTTCAAAGACAGATCTTTTCACAATAAAACAAACTTACACAAAGTGTTCCTCTTAACAGTTTTGTATAACAGCCAGACATTTTTCAGCACAAGAGTATGACCATCTATCTTTATTACAGCAAAAACTGACAGGGGAAACGTACAGCAGTACCCTTTGTTCTTTTGTCATGTCACTAATAAGGAAGGAGTTTATAGTGAATTGATGTCAACTTTTCTATGAATTGAATGTTTCTTCCCCACCATTCATTCAGTAAAAATAGGTTTGATTTTGACCCTAGAGGAATGTACACATTAGTTAATCAAGCCCAAAACAGCACTCAAAACTCAAAACCTCTGAGATTTGTGACCTTTTAAATGTGAATACGGCATCTGTAAGCCAGGCACATCTTTAAACATCATTTCCCTGTGTATGGCTATTTTAGAGGCTATATGAGCCATGCAAGACCCCACTGCGCTTCACCACCAAGACACTGCAGCAAAGCCCAAAAGATGTTTGGGGTCGTTTCACAGTAGGCTTTGATTCAATACAAAAAAAAAATAATTACCCAGCATCCGCTGTGAAAAAAATGCTCTATTTGCAGTTGGATATGCCCAGTAACTTATACTGCATGCATAACATCCCAAGCAATGGCGAGAAGAAGGACTACAAAGCTTCATGCCTGTAACCTGCACATAGCCAGATGTTTGCCCCTCACATCCAGCCATTGCAGATGACTGCCTGTTTGAAATATCTGAATGTCCCTTTGACAAAGGACAGCCTCGTGAGCCATGCACCATGAATGACTAACTGATTGCAAAGAGAAGCTGATACAACTTTAATGTGGGAACTTCGTGTTATGCGAACAGACACTTCCGTTTCATAAATCACACATCTGAAACTATAGAAACAGTTGAAAGACAGGTTTCGGATTGTAAACAAAGAACCTACTAAGTTGCGGTGTCCTGGTTTGGCTTTCCCAGAATTTGTCCTCATACAGTGTAACATTTTTATTGATGACTCACTATGAAAGTGTTACATATAAAGCTTGTGGGTGTACAGATACCAGAGGAATTTCAAATGAAGCAGGGAATAGATCATGTACAAGAGGCTGGTAAAAAAAGGTGAAGGCAAAACTTTTGCAATTTAAAATGGCCTAATGTAGAAACAGGACAAGAAGCCAGATGTCATCCTTATAGGATAGGAAACTACCTCTTAGAAAATGATAATTCTGAAATAAATTTGCAAACCATAATGGATAATCTGTTGAATATGAACGACAGTAAAATGTTGTAGACAAGAGGGATAAAACATTGGGGAAGCTCTATCATCTGCATAACTGGCACTAGGATACAGTCCACTGCCAGTATCTACTTTTTGACGAGGAATCAGACCAGAAGCATGAGAAATATTAAAGGATCAGAAAACAAATCCTGTAATTAATGACTCAAAGACCTGAATTGATTAAACTTATCAAAGAAAGGGCTAAGAGCTGAGCTGAACACAATTTTTAATATATCAATAAGGGAAAACAAGTCAATAATGGAGTGGCATCCTAACTAAAAGACAAAGGTTTGGAAAGATGCTACAGCTGGAAGCTCAGACTCAAGCCGTTCAGGAAAAAAAGCATCAGGCGCATATTTTTAACACCTCTAACTCAAGTTTAGGCAGATTTTCAAAAGGTGTGGTGTGGTTCTTGAACAAATTCACCTAGCAAAGTCCCATGTTCTTCCTGTAGAGAAGGTTACAGCTGATCAGTGTTCCTCTCTGGCAACAAATTACAAGCAGTACAGGAAGAATTAAGCATTTCTATAATGAAAAAAATTCAGTCAAAATTCTGCCCTGTTCCACTAGAAAAGCAAAATGGCAACGAGCAGATGGAATGTGATCTGTACATTATAGTGGGGTTTATATTTTCTAACTCAATTGTCAGAAGTTAGCCTAAACTAGCTGGCTCCTCCAGGTTTCTCTATTGTCACTCGAAAAAAGATAAATGTCCCCAGAGGAGCATTCATCCCATCTCTCTCTTTCCTTGATTATAGAGTAAGCATAGACAACCACATAACTATTTTTAAGCAGATAAAATAAGAAAAAAAGTATCCCACCATAAAAACAAAGTAACAATAGGTCACATGTGAAAGACTGTATTTCCTGTTAATTTTAATTTTGCAAAACTGCATTGCATGAAATAATTCATAAAGGCCAAAAATGACTGAATATGTTAAAAATAGTTTTCCTAGATTGAGAATTTTTAGAGTGACCATTTGCCATTAATTATGTCATTTTATAATCTCTTACTTCCTTTATGTTCGTGTTATCAAACACTTCTAAAGCAGTGTCCATAAGACTTTGACACCACTCAAAATTTCCATTTTAAAAAGGAGTGTTTAAGAGATTTTGTAATTTAGTCATTTAGCAATTTTGTAAGTTCAGTCACAAGGAACAATAGCAATGTTCATTGTTATAGCAATAGCAATCTTTGCTCGCATCCTAAAACTTCACCTACCTAAGTGGTTTCACACTCAGCCTGTGAGACAAGCCTTTGGGTGAGATAAGCTCTGCAGGAATCATTGCTATTTCATGCAGGATCATAGGATGATGAATACAATTAAAAAACAGCTAATAAATAGTTTCAAGTGCATATTTATTATATTTTTATATATATTTATAAAATCATCGTTTTTAACAAAAATATTTTCTCAAATCAAAATTACTTCAAATATGCATGACACTAATTCAGAACCATCTGTTAGTATGATATGTTCATGTACTTTAATTTTTACTAGTGCTGAGATACAGCCAAACCCCCAAATCTGAAGGAATTTTGACTCAGCCCTGGCCACCATGTTACATTTGTAGAACATGAATTGAATAGTCATGGGCTAGGAGCCAGACTTGCAGGAGTTTTCAGCTGCAAAGTGGGGGCTATTAGGAGTTATAATCAGCTGTAATACATGTATCATTAATAGTGCATGAGCTATTTCGAGCAATACACAAGCTGACACAGAGCCAGATCTGCCCTTATCGTTACTCATACTGCTGTTTCTGATACCTGCCACCCCCGCTACCAGGGTTTTATCCTATAAAAATAGTTTGTGAATCTCTACCTTAAATGGCTTAGGCTGTATTTGTTACAAGCAGACTGGGTGTTGGAATTGAATGCTCTCCTCCTTCAGGGACAAACACAGCCTTGCCCAGAAGTCATCATAAATCAGGGATATCCCAACTGTACCGGCACGCACACTGATGTTCAGAGCCCCAAAAGGCCACTAAAGCAAATCAGGATAGCTGAAGCTCCCCAACCAACAAGCCATTTCGATGCTCCACAGGTTTCCTTCTGCAGAAAGAGTCACGAGGGAGCTGCATCTGGTGATTATCCTTCTGACTTGTACCAGCAGAACAGTTCAAACCAGTCATAAAGTAGCATTTGGCATCAGATCCAATCACTCAGCCCTTTGACAAAGTTCAGATCTGAATCCCAGTTACATTGCCCAGGCTCATTTCTACCTTTAAAATCGTGTTCTAGTTAAATGAGCCTTTTCTACAAACTTAGGAGGGGAAGTGTAATTCAGGACAGTGGAAAATATTATTTTAAGGTTGATTAATTGCATATGCACCATGCTGAACACCACTTTCAGAGGCAAGGGGTGCACTGTGTTACCAAATTATTATTTAATGACTCATAATCCCTGTGCATGGGATGTCACTCCCGATGAATTAGTTTTAAATGGGGTAGTAATGTCTACTCAAGATGTGGAGCTAGATGTCAAATTATCGTAATAGCTACATTTTTGCATCAGCCAACATAGAATTTCAGCAGATTGTAGCTGGAATGCACTCATGCGTATACCCACCGCTGGACTGATTCATGACTGCAGAGTAAGGAAAATTATTTAAAAAGCTTTTGGTGCCAAGTATCATACTTTGACAAATTAAACTTTGAAATAAAATATTTGCATTCCTGTTTTTGAATATCCAGTTCAATTTAGCGCCTGCCAATTGAGTTGGCTAGCTGCCCTCCTGTAAT
The DNA here is from genome assembly GCF_013368605.1 of Nyctibius grandis. Taxonomy (NCBI): domain Eukaryota; kingdom Metazoa; phylum Chordata; class Aves; order Nyctibiiformes; family Nyctibiidae; genus Nyctibius; species Nyctibius grandis. The sequence continues at coordinate 36,278,033 of NC_090659.1, forward strand.
TGTTATCCAGTCACTACCTATATATAAAACACATGCAGTATCTTGCAGCAGACTATTGTTCACAGATTTTACCAAAAATGTGAAAAAATGGAAGAGGTCCAAAGGCAGGAAATTTTATATGCCAGATTTGCAGGATTCATCACTTCATCTGCCTTTGACAACATATTTTATGGACTATTTAATGCAAACTTCTGTAGAAAAAAAAGAAAACTACAGAACAATGAATAGAAGTTTTTCTTCTAAGAAAATTTGTTTGTATTTACTAAATAAGAATTGTAAAGCATTAACAGGGGGTCCATATGGTCTTTATAAAATATATTTCATTGTCCTGATTTAGAAAAGTACTTGAGAATATATGAATGCTTGTGCTGGATCAGATCAAAAGTCCCGCTAGACCCAGCGACATCTTTCTGACAGATGCTAACAAAGTCGCCAATAAATGCGTTCAACTGAACTTAACCATAGTTTTAAAATAAACACTGCTAAACAGAGTGGGGGTGAGCTACTATACTAGAGCCTACTTCTGAGATTATAAATATACTGCCTGTCATTATACTGCCATGCAAAACCAAAATAATCATAGATTAATATATAAAAGTTTCAAGATTTGCCTTGTGCAGATTTAGTAATCTTGATCTAAAGTGGCAGTCAGTGGGCAAAGGAAAAAGCCACCATTTCTGAGGAAAGAACTTTGAACACAAATTAAGCAATATTCAACATTTATTTAAAACTAACTTAATAATGCATATAGAATGCCACAAAGTGTTTGGCAAACATAGGGGAAGAATAAAATATATTATCTGTAGCCACTGATGGCTCCATGTTTATTTCTAGTGCACAGAAATACTGATTTGTGTGTGCTAATGAACTAAGACATTGAAATCCAAATCCTTGGAACCACCATGAGCTCCACAAAGCCTTGGAGATCAATATAGGATTAACATGTTGTGATAATATTATTTTACCTAATTTACCTAAAAATTAGGCATCTGATTGGTTTTTAATGGAAAGATACAAGCACTTACAGAGGGTGAGTCCAGTGTTTAAAGCAAGTGGTGTATACTGTCCACTGGAGCCACTTTTTGCCTTTGCTTCCACTGGCTCTACAGGTAATCATCTAGACTAGATACCTGCCTTTTAAACAGCTGAGATCACCACCTCAGTGTCTGATCTATGGAAGATCTAAAATCAAAATAATTTTTTCCTTTTTGACCATGGATTAAATTTTACCTCTTCCATTTCTAATCTGAAGAATCACAGTGCTTACCATTTCCAGAGTACGAACAATTGTACTAGTTACAATTAATTTCTTTAAGACAGTATGGATAAAATATTTCCAAAGATTGTCCAACAAACAAAACAGATAAATTTAGAAGAGCTGAAGTAAATGTTTCTAAAGAGAAGAAAACATTTTGGGCTAAACAAAGATGTTCTGAGTCAATCAAAGTTGTAGGGGAAAAAAAACATAAAAGGCAAACAGTTAATCCTTTCTTGTTATTGACATTTAAAGAACAAACAGTATTTTACATTGGTTGGTAAATGTATTTAAATATGCTGAATTTAAGTTAGCAAATGTGATGCACACCTACAAGAAGGGCCGGAAGGAGGATCTGGGGAACTACAGGCCTGCCAGTCTGACCTCAGTGCCAGGGAAGGTTATGGAGCAGATCATCTTGAGTGCCATCACTGGGGCACGTACAGGACAATCAGGCGATCAGACCCAGTCAGCATGGGTTTATGAAAGGCAGGTCCTGCTTGACTAACCTGACCTCCTTCTATGACAAGGTGACCTGCTTAGTGGATGAGGGAAAGGCTGTGGATGTTGTCTACCTGGACTTCAGTAAAGCCTTTGACACCGTTTCCCACAGGATTCTCCTGGAGAAACTGGCTGCTCATGGCTTGGATGGACGTACACTTTGCTGGGCAAAAAACTGGCTGGATGGCTAGGCCCAAAGAGTTGTGGTGAATGGAGTTAAATCCAGTTGGCAGCTGGTCACAAGTGGTGCTGGGGCCAGTTCTGTTTAATATCTTTATCAATGATCTGGACGAGGGGATCGAGTGCACCCTCAGTAAGTTCGCAGATGACACCAAGTTGGGCGGGAGTGTTGATCTGTTTGAGGGTAGGAAGGCTCTGCAGAGGGATCTGGACAGGCTGGATTGATGGACTGAGGCCAATTGTATGAGGTTCAACAAGGCCAAGTGTCAGGTCCTGCACTTGGGGCACAACAACACCATGCAACGCTACAGGCTTGGGGAAGAGTGGTTGGAAAGCTGCCTGGCAGAAAAGGACCTGGGGGTGTTGATCAATGGCCGGCTGAGTATGAGCAGGCAGTGTGCCCAGGTGGCCAAGAAGGCCAACAGCATCCTGGCTTGTATCAGAAATAGTGTGGCCAGCAGGACTAGGGAGGTGGTCATCCCCCTGTACTTGACACTGGTGGTGCCGCACTTCAAATACTGTGTTCAGTTTTGGGCCCCTCACTACAAGACATTGAGGTGCTGGAGCAAGTCCAAAGAAGGGCAACAAAGCTGATGAAGGGTCTGGAGAACAAGTCTGATGAGAAGCAGCTGAGGGAACTGGGGTTGTTTAGTCTGGAGAAAAGGAGGCTGAGGGGAGACCTTATCGCTCTCTACAAGTACTTGAAAGGAGGTTGTAGCGAGGTAGGTGTCCATCTCTTCTCCCACATAACAAATGATAGGATGAGAGGAAAAAGCCTCAAGTTGCACCAGGGGAGGTTTAGACTGGATATCAGGAAAAATTTCTTCACGGAAAGGGTTATCAAGCATTGGAACAGGCTGCCCAGGGAAGTGATTGAGTCACCATCCTGGGAGGTATTTAAAAAACGTGTAGATGTGATGCTTAGGGACATGGTTTAGTGGTGGACTTGGCAGTTCCAGGTTAACGGTTGGACTTGATGATCTTAAAGGTCTTTTCCAACCAAAACAATTCTATGATTCTATGTGGATGACAATTAATGTATATATTTACCTGATGAATAGTGGTATATTTGACAAATGTTCAGACAAGTGTGATCTGGAAGGGTCTTCAAATATATACACATGGGTCTGTAAATTTCATCCCACAGTTTCTTTAAGTAACATATTACACATGCTCCTTTCGCGTAGATAATTGTCATGCCATGTTGTTTTCACTGTCTCCTTTTAATCAGATTTATCGTTTGTACAATAAATGTTAATGTTTGGGTTATTGCATTATCATTCATAAAGGCAGTTGGAGGACTGCCCAAAGCCATAAACAGTCTAAAGGGTAGCTTCATGAGCACTGATAGGCTCTGCCTTACTTCTAATGATATAGGCGGGGGTTAAGAGGAGTGGCTAGCAGGGCTTTCATTCTAGAACTTGGGTCAAACATGGGTGCATGCCATATCTAAGCACCTAAAGAGGCAGCATGATCTTTCAAGATGCTGACCTGCCTTCACTCCTGATGATGTCACTGATCACTGAAGAAATTGTTTTGAACAGAACTAACAAGGCACGAGACCACAGGCACACACTGTTGTAGATTTAGATGGCTGGAGGAGATCAGACAGCTCTTTCCATTTGTTATCTTTTACAACTGCTAATTAGACAGGCCATTTTGGACAAATGTGTGATGTGTTCATCACTCAGCATCTAATGAACTATGTGGGATGTAGATTTTAAGAGGTTTGTAAAAAACTGCTTTAAACATATATTCTCAGTTGTTCAGATTAAAGAACCAAATATAAAAGAGGTATTTAGGCAGAATGATGTGCAGTGTCTTCACTCTTTCTTTCAGGATATCAAATCCAAGAGGAGTGTATCCTGAAAAAAACGAATTAGACACCTAAGCATGTTACATAGTGAGTGGGGAAAGATACCTAAAAATTAAAATAAAACTAGGATTCAAACAAAAATCCAAACAGATGGAGTTCTATGAAAATCTATCCATCTCCTGGTTGAGGATACATGTTTGCAGCCTTATGATGTGCTTCTGTGAGACTCAGACACTGAGCTGAAAATTATAGTGTGAGCTGAGGTGCTTTAGATGTCCACTTCCGAAAGTGATGGTGACTCCCTTCCTAGGGGGTAGTGACCTACCAGTTGAACCACTCACCTAGTGTATGTGAAACACAGGTCCAATTAGTCTTCCCATTACGGGCATTCATATCCACAGCTCCTGTAGAATAATACAGACACAAGACACTTTTAAAAGCTTCTTTGAAGGTGTGCATTCAAGAATGTGAGATTCATGAAACCAGGAGACCAAGAGGGAGTTGCCAGTCGGCAACAGCGGCAGCAGCAGCAGCGGCAGCGGCAGCAGCGACTGAGGTGAGTGGGTGCGAGATTGGGCTGTAGCGGTGGTTTCTGTGCTCTGGCCCCCCGCCCCGAGCAGCAGCCCCGAGACCCGGAAGTTCCCGGCAACGAATCAGGAGAGGAGGGGGCGTACCACCACCCCCTGTTGATCGGGTGATAAAGAGCCTCTGGGAGGGCAAGCTGCCCAGAGGGTACAGGGGGAGTCAACAGTGACTGGGTGTGTCCCAGGGCAGGGGAGGCCACAGCCGTTTGCAGCTCTCTGGGCAGGGCGCTGACTCCCTCCCAGTGCACAAGGAGAGGAAGGCGCCAAGGAGCTGTGAAACTTCTGCTGTCAGTCGGCAGCAGCGGTGGCAGCGATAGCGACTGAGGTGAGTGTGGGTGAGGGTGAGATCGGGGTGTACCGGGCGGGTTCCGTACTCAGGGCCACCCGAGCAGCAGCCCCTGAGTCCCTTCCCAGGAGAGGAGGGGGTGTAGCCGGAGGCACCATGGGAGATTTGAAGAGCCCCTGGGGAGCGCGAGCGACCCGGAGCGCGCAAACAGGGGCGTGGCAGTTTGCGCAGCAGTTCTCACAGGCAGAGCAGCGAGCAGGATAGGCGGGCAGGCAGGTATGGTTTCCACTCGGCAGGGCCCTAAGTCCCTTGTGGGTGCCAGAAAAGACATGGCAACCCAAACGGACCTGCCGCAGAAGCATGCGGAGGTGCAGGTGGCAGGCTGCAGGGAGTGCCAGAGCCTGGCCCTGGCACTCGAGGGTAACGGAGACCTCACCTGTGTGAGGTGCGAACAGGTCGACGACCTGATCTCCTTGGTGGCCCTACTCAAGGAGGAGGTGGAAAGGTTAAGGAGTACAAGAGTATCCCAGGAAGAGGATGGCGGGCAGTGCTGTTCCCTGCCTGTCCTGGGGAAAACGGACGGGCCTAATGCTCCCTGGGTAGTGGAGGATCCTCTTCCTCCTCCACAAGGAGCAGGAGGAGACCTAGGGGATGGGGGGGAATGGAGGCAGGTCCCTGCTCGGGGTGGCAGGCAAATCCCATCCCGACCTTCCTCCCCTCCCCACGTGCCCCTGCAGAATAGGTATGAGGTGCTGGAGCCTGAGCGTCTTCCTGAGTGTCAGGAAGACACGAATCTAGGTGAAAGACCCTCTACGGGACTACGTGAACAGAAGCAACCGAGTAAGAGGGTTGCAACCAGCTCCAAAAAGGAGAAAAGAAAAGTAATTGTTATAGGCGACTCCCTGCTAAGGGGAACGGAGGGCCCCATATGCAGGCCAGACCCGACTCACAGGGAAGTCTGCTGCCTCCCTGGGGCTCGGGTAAGGGATGTTGCCAGGAGGATTCCTCAACTGGTGAGGCCCTCTGACTACTACCCACTATTAGTATTCCAGGTGGGTAGGGATGAGATTGAAGAGAGAAGTCCCAGGGCAATCAAAAGGGACTTCAGGGCCCTGGGGCGTTTTTTAAAGGGGGTAGGTGCGCAGGTGATATTCTCTTCAATTCCTTCGGTGTTTGGTGAAAATAGGGAAAAGACTATGAAAGTACAACAGATTAATATGTGGCTAAGAGACTGGTGCCGTAGGTGGGATTTTGGGTTTGTTGACCACGGGGCGGTTTTCATGGCACCGGGCCTGCTTATGCCGGATGGGGAACAGCTGAATCAGAAGGGGAAAAGGGTTATGGCCCAGAAGTTGGCAGGGCTGATCAAGAGGTCTTTAAACTAGGTTCGATGGGGGAGGGGGATAAGACCAGGGCAGCCACAAATAAACCTAGGGGTGACAGGCCTGCGTCGGGGGCAAGGCCGCTAGCCCAGCTGAAGTGCGTTTACACCAATGCATGCAGTATGGGCAACAAACAGGAAGAGCTAGAGGCCACTGTACAGCAGGAAGGTTATGATGTGGTTGCCATCACAGAAACGTGGTGGGATGACTCTCATGACTGGAGTGCTGCTATGGATGGCTATAGGCTCTTTAGGAGGGATAGGCGAAGCAGGAGAGGCGGTGGTGTAGCGCTGTATGTTAGGGAGTGCTTGGACTGTGCTGAAATTGAGGAAGATGGTGAGGATGACAAGGTTGAATGTTTATGGGTGAAGATCAGGTGGAAGGTCGGCAGGGTGGACATTACGGTGGGAGTCTGTTATAGACCACTCAACCAGGATGAGCAGGCGGACGAGGCGTTTTACAAGCGGCTGTCAGAAGCCGCCCGGTCGCCGGCCCGTGTACTCGTGGGCAACTTCAACTTGCCGGATGTCTGCTGGAAATACAACATGGCAGAGAGGAAGCAATCTAGGAGGTTCCTCGAATGTGTGGAGGACAACTTCCTCATGCAAGTGGTAAATGAGCCCACTAGAGGAGGGGCCCTGCTTGACCTGTTGTTTGTGAACAGAGAAGGACTAGTGGGAGATGTGAGGGTCGGTGGCCATCTTGGGAGTAGCGACCACGAAATGTTAGAGTTTTCGATAGTGGGGGAAGTAAGGAGGGGCAAAAGCAGAACTTCTGCCTTAGATTTCCGGCAGGCTGACTTTAGCCTGTTTAAGAGGCTGGTGGACCGAGTCCCTTGGCAATCGGTCCTGGAGGGCAAAGGAGTCCAGGAAGGCTGGACATGCTTCAAAAGGGAATTGCTAAATATTCAGGAGCAGGCTGTCCCAGTGTGTAGGAAGACAAGCCGTCGGGGAAAAAGACCAGACTGGTTAAACAGAGAACTTAGACTAGAACTTAAGGAAAAAAAGAGAACCTACTTGCTCTGGAAGAAGGGTCGGGTAACTTGGGAGGTCTATAGGGACGCGGCCAGGTCGTGTAGGGAGAAGATTAGAAGGGCCAAAGCTCAATTAGAGCTCGATTTGGCTGCTACGGTCAAAGATAACAAAAAAAGCTTTTACAAATACATTAACAGCAAAAGGAGGGTCAAGGAGAGCCTCCACCACTTGCTGAATGAGGAGGGTAGTGTAGTGTCAGGGGATAAGGAAAAGGCAGAGGTGCTCAATGCCTTCTTTGCCTCGGTCTTTAATGTCAAGACCGGTTGTCCTCAGGAGACTCAGCCCCCAGAGCCTGAAATTAGGGACGGGGGGCTGTGTGAACCTCCCGTAATCCAGGAGGAGACGGTTAGTGACCTCCTGTGCCAGTTGGACACCCACAAGGCTATGGGCCCGGATGGGATTCACCCCAGACTAATGAAGGAACTGGCAAACGAACTTGCCAAACCACTCTCGATTATCTACTGGCAGTCCTGGTTAACTGGAGAAGTTCCAGCTGACTGGAAATTAGCAAACGTAACGCCCATCTACAAGAAGGGTCGGAAGGACGATCCAGGGAACTATAGGCCTGTCAGCCTGACCTCGGTGCCAGGCAAGGTGATGGAACAGATCATCCTGAGTGCCATTACACGGCACATGCAGGACAATGGGGGCATCGGGGCCAGCCAACATGGATTCATGAAAGGCAGGTCCTGCTCGACCAACCTGGTCTCCTTCTATGACCAAGTGACCCGCTTAGTAGATGAGGGCAGGGCTGTGGATGTAGTCTATCTAGACTTCAGTAAGGCATTCGACACTGTCTCCCACAGCATCCTCCTAGACAAACTAGCTGCCCGGGGCTTGGATGGGTGGACTCTTAAATGGGTTAAAAATTGGCTGGATGGCCGAGCCCAGAGAGTGGTGGTGAATGGGGCAAAGTCCAACTGGCGGCCGGTCACTAGCGGTGTTCCCCAGGGCTCAGTTCTGGGGCCGGTGCTGTTCAATATCTTTATAGATGATCTAGATGTAGGGATTGAGTGCACCCTCAGTAAATTTGCAGATGACACCAAGCTGGGTGGGAGTGTCGATCTGCTGGAGGGTAGGAAGGCCCTACAGAGGGATCTGAACAGGTTAAATAGATGGGCCAAGACCAATGGCATGAGGTTCAACAAGAACAAGTGCCAGGTCTTACACTTCGGCCACAACAACCCCATGCAGCTCTACAGCCTAGGGGAAGAGTGGTTAGAAAGCGGCCCGGTGGAAAGAGACCTGGGGGTGCTGATCGACAGCCGGCTAAACATGAGCCAGCGGTGTGCCCAGGTGGCCAAGAAGGCCAATGGCATCCTGGCCTCTATTAGGAATAGTGTAGCCAGCCGGTCTAGGGAAGTGATCGTCCCTCTGTACTCGGCACTGGTGAGGCCGCATCTTGAGTACTGTGTTCAGTTCTGGGCCCCGCTCTTCAAGAAAGATGTTGAGGTGTTGGAGCGAGTCCAGAGGAGGGCGACCAAGCTGGTGAAGGGTCTGGAGGGTCTGTCCTACGAGGAACGGCTGAGGGAGCTGGGGTTGTTTAGCCTGGAGAAGAGGAGGCTCAGAGGTGACCTTATTGCAGTCTACAACTACCTGAAGGGAGGTTGTAGTGAAGTGGGAGTTGGCCTCTTCTCCCAGGCAACTAGCAATAGAACAAGAAGGCACAGCCTCAAGCTTCGCCAGGGGAGGTTCAGGTTGGACATGAGGAAGAATTTCTTTACAGAAAGGGTTATTAGACATTGGAATGGGCTGCCCAGGGAGGTGGTGGAGTCACCATCTCTGGATGTGTTTAAGAAAAGCCTGGACATGGCACTTAGTGCCATGGTCTAGTTGACAGGGTGGTGTCATGGCAACGGTTGGACTCGATGATCCCTGAGGTCTCTTCCAACCTGGTTGATTCTGTGATTCTGTGAGTCTAACTCATTAGCTGAGTGTACCCTGAGCAGCAGGGACCAGAATCCGCACTTCCCACTCCCTCGGTGTTCATGCTCTGACAGTAGTAGGCACCTAGACTTTGTCCCTGGGACATGAGTTTTGAGTGGTCAGTGCCATTGTGATAACCTTGAATTGTTCGTTGGGGTCACATCACAGGTTAGACTGCTCAGAGGGCTTAGGGGGTACTTAGAGTTTGCAAGTCCCACCTGGGACTCACGTGTAAGTCAGCGGATGAGGTGCATGTGCAGTAGCAGAACTGCAGGTTCTTCTGTAGCTAAAAGCTCTCTGAAGCCTAAGTGGTTTAGTCCATTTGTTTGTGAATTATGGCCTTTATGTAGGCACCTAAATTCCGCCTCAATTGTTCAGAAATGCTGGTTTTGGACTTCACCCTGTGTTCCCAAATAGCCAGCCAAGAATCAAGAGTACAAATGCTGCTGTTTGGGAAAGCAGGGATAAATCAAATGAAAGAAAAGCAGAAGGACTGCATTAAGCAATATCTGGCCTGCTTTTAGTGGTTTTGCCATACAAATTTGTTAAAAGAAAATACCCAATCCTCAGTGCATTGAAACCATTGTTTAGTGCAGCAGCTCTCTACTGTACGAATTACACCCTCAGTTCTTCAGTGCAGTTCAATGCCCATCACTGACATGGAACAGGATCTCCTTTTTCTTAAAAAGTGTTTGTCAGTTGGAGTCTGTATCTAGGTCATTCCTCTCGGGTACAGCTCTCTATCTCATCGGATTAGAAAGAGAAAAAACCTACCACTATACCAGAAAGAATTCAGTTGGCATTATTATTCCAAATATCCTGTATGTGTTTCATATTGTTTCCTAACTACTTACAAAAAGCATTCTCAGAATAAAAACTTGTCTGACCAACTAGCAGGTTTCATAGCTGACCTCTGAACGTTAATTATGTCTCAGAAAGGTAGTTCTTCCTTTAGCCCTTTAGACCTGTATTGTGAAATATAGGCCTCATAACAACAAATTGCTCTTTATTTATAATCTCGTATGTACTTTTAGGATCTTGTGATGCTCAATAATTTAACTGGAAGGCAGTAAAGGGTCAAATTAGGCTGCAGAAATAATAACGATGACAACAACAACAACAATAATAATGATAATAAACAGCCAGATTGTGCGTAGAGTTTTCCATCCATAAATCACAAAGGCGTTAAGTATCATTAGAGCCATTTTAGAGACGAAACAAAGAAGAGGGATGACTTGCCTGAGGTGACTAAACAAGTTATATCATTCAGTCACTTTTGCTGACATCTTAACACCAGCATCTGTGATCTGGCTTTGCCCAGCAGCATGCAAGGTCAGTAAATGTTCCCTACTGTGGACCTGAACATTAAGCTAATTCTGTGGGCATGAAATCCTGGAAAGAAGCAATAGGTATCTAGGGAAATGTGTGCAGGTGAGAGAAAAGGGAGACAGAAAATAAACAGTGATATTTTTATTCAGAAAGGGTCACTATGACACGGAGGAAGAGAAGAACAAACAACTGAGATTTAAGCATATATTTTCCAGAATGAAAAAATAGGAAAAAGAAGAAAAAAGCTGGAAAAGAGTATAAAACCCACAGGTTTCAGAAGGAAAGAGTGAAAAGAGAAAGTGAGAGGTGAGAAAATAAAAGCAACAAGAGGGGAAATGACAGAACGTTGTGAGAAAGAGCAGGACCATTCACGTTGGGAGGAGTCAAGCCATCCACAGGCACAAAGACAAAAGGAACTTGATGGAGAATCTTTGTCAGCTGCAACTTCAGGTTGTCACCTGTGAGCTACCCATCTACTAGCTGCTCTAACATACCAACAAGCCACATCTTGTTCAACAGCATGGGCTCTAGGATGTTCGGCAATGCCTGGTTTCACTCAGCTGTGTGCTGATGGGGGGTGTCACTGGGGAGCAAAGGCAACCACTGTGATTCCCAGTCCAAAGACAGCTGGGAGGACTTCTGCTGCCTCATTGTTAGTCCTATTCATTCGGTAGATTAGTTAGCATAGAGGTCCCTATTTCACACATTTTTCATATATCTGTTGGCCTTTTCTTGCTTCCAGGACTGGGCACAAGAATCACATCACCCTTGAAGACAAAAAAATACTTATTGATGTGTACTGTCTTTGGTGGCAGGTAAGCAATCTTAAAATTACACAAGAAAGTTAAGCACAGGATCTTTTTCTTTTTTTCAGTCTTCCAGGGAGGTCTGATCCACCCTCTGATTTGAGTTTGACTCAAAATGAAGTTTCAAACTTCCTGAAGTCACTTGTGGCAGGGGCAGTGCACCACTGGAAGCACAAATTCTTACCTCAACAGATGGGTTGGTGTGGAAATGATCTGTAGTCTTGTGATGTTGACTGTCAAATCTACAGATCAGAAACATCTGTTATTGCCTGCACTATGAAGTCCTCAGCTTGAAAGAACATAAGGTACTGGAGCAGGATTTGTTTATAATTTAACTAGTGTCATAGTTTAGGCTCAGACAGCGACTAAGCACCACGCAGCCACTCACTCACTCCTCCACCCCGATGGGATGGGGAGAAGAAAATATAACAAAAGGCTCGTAGGTCGAGACAAGGACAGGGAGGGGTCACTCACCAATTATGGTTACGGGCACAATAGACTCAAGGAAAAAATCAGTTTAATTTGTTACAAATCAAATCAGAGTAGGATAATGAGACATAAAACCAAATCTTAAAACCACCTTCCCCCCACCCCTCCCTTCTTCCCAGGCTCAAGCTACTTTAGTCCCGAATTCTCTACCTCCTCCCCGCTGAGTGTTGCAGGGGGATGGAGAATGGAGATTGCAGTCTGTTCATTACACATTGTCTCTGCTGCTCTTTTCTCCTCAGGGGGAGGACTCCTCACACTCTTCCCCTGCTCCAGCATGGGGTCCCTTCCATGGGAGACAGCCCTCCATGAACTTCTCCGATGGGAGTCCTTCCCACAGGCTGCAGTTCTTCACAAACTGCTCCAGTGTGGGTCCCCCTCCCATGCGGTGCAGTCCTTCAGGAACAGACTGCTCCAGCACGGGCTTCCCACAGAGTCATAGCCTTCTTTGGGCGCAGCCAGCTGCTATAGCATGGGCTGCAGGTGGAATCTGCTCCACCGTTAACCTCCATGGGCTACAGGGGGACAGCCTGCAATCTCACCATGGTCTTCACCATGGGCTGCAGGGGAATATTGCTCTGGCACACCTCCTCCCCTTCCTTCTTCACTGACCTTGGTGTCTGCACAGTTGTTTCTCTCACACCCACTCCTCTCTCCGCTGCAGGTCTTCAGCAGTTTCTTTTTCCCTTCTCAAATATGTTATCACAGAGGCACTACCACCGTCGCTGATTGGCTCAGCCTTGGCCAGCAGCAGGTCCAACTTGGAGCCGGGGAAGCTTCTAGCACCTTCTCACAGGAGCCATCCCTGTAGCCCCTCCCCTGCTACCAAATCCCCATCACACAGACCCAACACAACTAGCAAGAGATTTTTCCGTATTGATTGACACTCCCCAAATACCTTACCATGGGCAGTAATATTTTCTTAGGGGTCTCTCCTGCAAGGTCACACAGAAGATCTGAAAACTTGACACACAAATCTGCTAAGGGCTGCTTACATCCATTGTGTACTTAGCCTGAGCATTCATTGCTATCTGTCATTATTTTTCAACCAATAGCTTATTTAGCGCAATCATTTTTCAAGGTAACATTAGCATAATAAAATATTCTTTTGCACATTGTGAATAATTGTCCTCTACCTATTAGCTCTTCTTTCTTCAATTTGTTCCAGGATTGTTTCTTCAGGTTGTTTTGTTGTAATACTTATTAGTATCAATGAAACAGCAGTCAACTGAAAAACTTCCCACAGCCCACGAAATGATTTAGAACCACTCAGTTGCTCACCACAGCATCCTTTACATGTGTTGTTCTTTCATCCTTTTCCTGTCATCCTCACCACTCATAGCTTCTGCTAATTACAATGCAAGACTGTTATTTTTTATGTGCCTGCACCTCATCCAGCATCACAAGGTCTCAAACTTCATGGTACTTTGCAACACAAGCAGAATGTTGATAAAGTAAGTTGGTGTTGTTGTCTCAGCACCCTTGTTTGTGGTGGTTTTATATGGAGAAAGGCAAAGAAGTACAACAAAGATTCAAGGACACAGACCTAGGAATAAATAAGCGAACACAAATCATTTCTTTTCATGAAAGCATGCAATATAAATATAATAGAACTCCCTTTCTTTGTGTATGTGTGCATATATGTAACTTTTTAGGTGTCTCCCTAATGAAATAGTTAAATGAATGTATATGTTTTGCCACTGAAGCCATTGTCTATACGTGCCTTGCACTCTTCGCAAAGTCTGACTCAGAAAGTCTTCATATTCTTCTTCAGCTGAAATGGTCTTCTCAGGATAGTGTACAGATGGATTCTGTGGTCTTGCATGAGTGTAAAATAGCATGAACTGTTTTCTTGAATAGATACATTGGATGGCACCTAAACTGTAGTTCTACAACAACCAGTGCAAACTTAAATATATACTACTTTTCCCCCCCTTCAAATGTCTCTGCAAAAGAATACTTCAGTGCTTAGTAAGAAAGCTACACTGACTGGAATTACACAAGGTATTTGCACCAGTCTCCAAAGAAAGAAAAAACACTTTTTATTTACTTGTTTAAGAAAAAACCTCAAGTAAAATTAAAGTTTCCAAATAACTTCACGTTCATGTGAATCACTGGAAACCAACCCCATGCCAAAAAAGTGGGAGAAATGGTCTAAATCCCAGATGATATATCAGGCTCAGACACAGAAGTAGAACTCATCTTTCTTCCACAAAGGGTGCTCTTCAACTGTTTTAGGTGCAATATGACTAGGACCATGAAGCTCACAGCCAACCAGTTCATCACTATTTTGCTTGTGAATAATTTTTCATCCAGCAAAATGAAATCTTTCTACACATAATCAATTTACTTAACTCTTCATTAGTGTTACTTGTCTAATTATTTATAATGAAGTAAGTAACAAGGCATTGAGGAATGTGTAAGTCATAAATCAAAGATGTAAAGCATTGGAGATCATCTGACTGTTAAATGAAGGTATACTCATCACTGGAATGTATAAGAAGTACATCCAGTTAAAAGGTGTTCTAGTTTTCTCTCTCACCCATGGACTGTACATCATTCCCTTGAACGTTTTCCTTCTATCATTCTAATAACTTTGCACATTCCTGAACATCTGACATTATACTATCTGTTACTACTTACTGTGAAATATCCCGTTGTAGATGACCTATTTGAATGGGCTTCTTTTGTAACAACAAATTCCCCGTGTTGGAATTTTAGTTGACAAGCATCAATGCTCATTAATGGAGCTAAAGCAAAAGTGCTCCTTTCATTGATATTCCAATCAAACCACTCATGACTAAACCCTTACATTTGATTACAAACTTAGAGGAAAATATGTATGTATTTTAATTCTGTTTCTCCCACTTCTGCTACATTTCCTTTTTTGATTATTTGGGATGAGTGATAAGTGAAATCTTGGATCCCCTCAATTAACTAGGAATTTTGCTAATGATCTAATGGATCCAAGACAGTATCTTTCCATGAATGTGGATAGCACCAAAACTGTTGTAAGCTAAATGAACAAATATTATTTTACAGTTATTTAATGCATTAAAACAATTTTTTTCCTTTATTTATTCTTGTAGCATTTAATGGACATGAATACCTAGATGTTGTTATTATAGCTAATAAAAAATCTGCATTTGCTGTGGCAGTACTAGCACTCTTTGTTAGACCCTGTAGACGAAAATAGAACAAAGTCAGTTTTCACAGGCAGAGAAATAAAAACCAATTCTCTTTCAAGACAGAAAGAGAGATAATGAGAAAAGTGATGGCATCATGGCAGGGAGATTGGAGGAAGGCTTCATTCACATAAGCTATCATATGAACAGAACAGAATAAAACTGTGGAGGCAAGTTCTCTTAAAATGGAAGCTGACTAGAATATAGCTATCTTAAGAAATAAAGATATACCATGGTAGCTTTTGTACAGATACAGAAAAGCATCTGGCTGCTTCTTAGAACTGCAGAAGGCCTTCAGAAACTCTTTCAGACATACAGGCTTTGCATGTGCTGTCCTGGTGTAAAGCCTCCCAAAGTACCTTGGAGACTGACCTCTTTTTTCTCTCCTGCTATCTAGCCTCTGAAGTCCCCCAAGACGAACCATAAGCATGTCCAAGAGCAATAGGAAGAACTTCAGAATCATCAAGGTTTTTTTGGTCCTCTTCCAACCCTCTTACTCCGCACTTGAGATTACTGCTCTTTGAGCAGCCCCCGTTTACCATCGTGTTCCCCAAGTATAGTTGTGCCTCCACTTTGCACTGCTAAAAGTAGCACAGCATGCCTCTTGAAAAACCCCATGCAGGAATACAGCCCTTTCATTTATAGCGTGGCTCCATCACACATCCACTAAACCTGAGCCTATTATCAGAGGCCAACATGAAGTCAAGCACCATCCCCATACACACCTCCATGAAAGCCCTATTACAGAACCATAATTATGGAAAGATTAACCATAACAGCTACATCTGGGCAAAGATGAGCAGAAGGACAAATGAAGGACCTCAAGATTCGTGTCAAGGACAGAAAAGCTAAAGAATATTTGCAGCAGGAACAAACACTTCAGGTACAGAGAACCACTCTTGATAGATATTTAATGCGAAGGGTTATTGATGCAGAACATCACTTTGCCTCCCTGGAGTCACCTAAAGATTAAGAGGCTAAAAGCAATGCCTCATACAAACAAGAAATGTCTTTGTCAAGGAAGCAGACATCCTTTCTTAGCTAGATGGAACTTTGCAGATTTTGTGGTCAATGGGAAACAGTTCAATACTGACTTGCTGACGTACTTTTAAGAAATGCAGTTTACGTAATACACAGTTATGCCTGAGACACAGTACAGGTGTAACCCCTGGGTGTACTGAGAAAGCAAAGAGATCCTGTACTTTCTCTTTAGTTGTGTTGGTCTTAAGATACCTATGAAGTATTCAAAATCTTCTTCTGAAGCTGGAAACATTCAATAAATGACCATGGCTTTTATCTAATCTTAAAATAATTTCCAACCTGCCACAATTCTTCAGGACAGGAAGTAGCCTTAAATTTCAGGTTTGCAACAACCTCTGACTCAGACTCTTAACACAGCTACAATATGGGTAAGAAAGCATTATAGCTTTCTGGTGCTGCAGATTTCTGCTCTATTTCTACCTTAAAAACACACACAAGTATGAACTCACCCTGAAAATTCTGCTAACAAACACATCTCCTTTACAACATAGCTCTTCCAGATAGATTTTCTTTCCTTTCTGATTTCTGAATAGCACTTCTTTGACAGCAACCTTAGACTTATTCACTACAGGGGTTTTGATTATTTGTTTGTTTCTCATTATTTTCTATTCCAGAATAGTGGTAGGAAAAATACTCTTGGCATTTGAGACCTATTTCCTTTGCCTCCCAGCTTGCACACAAATCTTTGAAAACAATATTCTGGCAGCAGTAATTTTTTTTTTACTAGCGTCTTGGTTACTTACGTATATCTCCTCATTCTGTGTGATTTGTTGCAGGATAACGTTCTCACAAAGTTCAGTTAGGGTTTTTTTTCTTCGTGCACTCTTAGACTGTTGCAATTGCAGACACAAAATCAATTAGGCTTGTCAGGGTTCATGTTGAACCTAAAATGAAAGTGTTGAGAGGTCAAGACAAAACTTTACAGCTGTTCACAGAGCTTCCAGAGAAGTTAGACAAACCTAGAGTCTTACCATCAGTAAGCTTGCTCATAATTATTTTACTGGAAAATCTTTTAAACGTATTTCAAATGACATCTGCATCATTTCGCTTCGCAAATATTTAACCCCTACCTGCAAAGGAGAAACAAACTTGCTGAGTCAAACAGGGACAGAAACTCCAACCAGCCCTCCTAGTTGATGGCTGTGAGCCTGCAGCACATGGATCCTTGAGGATTTAGGAATTTCATCTAAAAGGCTAGTGAGGAGTAATTTAAAGTAAAGCAAGTTTCTGTTTGTAATGTAACAAACGTTCCTGTATTCAGGAATTTATAATTGTCTATTATTGCCCGGAAATTGCTCAGATATTACGGTGAATGGTGGCAACATGAAACCATGGGCAAATTTAGCAGAGTCAAAATACCAAGCTGCAAATAGAAGCATAAATCCCATAATTACAGAAGGAGTTGGTACTTTGAGAATATACCTTAGCCACAGGTATATTTGATAAATATTTTGGAAGTAAGTTGATAAGTCTGTGCTTGTCATCAGCTGTTGGATAAATCAGCTGTCTTTCATAAATTTTTTCTAAAGTAATCCACAACCCAGCAAACAACCCAGCACTGCATATGGCTGCCGTTTGGACCACTAATCTAGCTGTGAACTATTACAAATACAGTCTCCATGGATAATGAAGAATAAATTTAGTCTTTGTATTCCTCAGCTGCATATGAACAACAGTATAGCTATACAAATATTTACGGCTGCCTTGGTATGTGTTAAGGACATAAAATCTGCACTGCCACCACAGCATGGAAAACATCTGCTATTATGGCAATTCAAATAATAAATGATAATACGCTTTATAGTTAAATTTATAAAAAAATTGCATCTTCTAATGATAACTTTAAAAAATACACAACTACCTTTTAGAAAGCAATGCAAATGCTAAGATGTCGCAGTAAAGTATTAGGGGACATGACCTGGGCACCTTACCTCTTCATGCCTCAGATCTTGCTCGTGTCACAAAAGTACGTAGGATTCTCACCTCACCAAGGGTTAGATAACAGCTAAGGATCTGTCTCTCTTACCCCCTGCCTTACAATGATATGCTATGGAGTTCTGTTTTAACCACCTGTGATAATGATTAGGGAGGAGAAACACTGGCCTCTCAGATAACTGGACAGTCTGATGTAAACTTCAGACATCCCTGAAGCTCTTGGACATTCAAACTGCCTTTTTTTTCCAAGTCCAGTGACACTTACATGCGATGTTCCCACTTAAACTGAGGTTTAAAGAAAAGAAGGCCCTGCACCCTCATTGCATTACATTAATGACATCCATGAGATTAGGGACAGCAAGAAAACCAGTGCTTGCTTGTTCCTAGCCTCACTTTATATTCAGCTGGTGCAAACTCACCCTGTTCAAATTCAGTACCTTGCACAGTACTTATTGAGGAGACACAGTGCTTGGACAATGTCACGCATCTCCACACATTTTTACATACATATGGAGGAGAGGAACACATTCTACATGGAGACTTTGAGGAATTCCACAGACCACAGAAGGTCCCCAAGGTTTAGTGTCTTACACTTACTGAAATCAGAGTCTCTGCCTAACCCAGAGAACAAGGTAGAAAAAAGCCTGATGATTACTTTGATTTAGATTCTACTTGACACTAAACCACAACTCCCTGTACATAACAGCACACAAGGAAATTCTTCACTCAAGCAAAGTCCAGCAGGGGAGTATGTAATTAGATCTCAGCAGAAATTAAGATAAGTAAGCCAGTCTGATATTGTTAATACACGATTGCCTCATCGTTTAACTAATCCCAATTAAAAAAAATTATTTTGCAGTAAAATGCACTTGAAAATAAACCCACAGAAAATATCATCCTGTACTACACACACGAGCGTAATATTTTCTAGCTTATCTTTGACATAGACTTAATTTTCTGCACACAGGTATTTTTATGTTTTAAACTATATCTCCCACCGGTGGAATTTCACATGTCCTGTGAGGAGATATTTTCCAATAGGAGAGATCATCTCCATATTTTTAGGGCCTTCATCGACTCCGTTCAGCGTCTCACTGTGCCAGGTACCTAGGACCAATCATACTCTATTTTCAGTAATTTCTGCTGTAAGACAGCAGATATTTTGATATCCTTTACAACTGGCAGACTCTGTGTGTCATCAGATACCCTGTGCATGGCATGTTATTTGGCCATATGTATTTGATCGTGACTGGGCTAAGCTTACAGGTCTATCATGTAACAAGCAGACCGTGTACTGCCATAAGGAGATGCAGGGTCAGCCCTCTCTCACCCCAGCATCACAGACCATTACATCACCCTGTTCATTTTGGCATCTCTCACTATCCTCAGAAGACTGCATGGGTTTGTATGCAGGAGAAAAGGAGAGAATGTACAGGAAAACCTTGATGAATTTTCCTGCTATTTCTGGAAGGCAGCGCAGTGAAACTGTGATCTCCCCTACACAGAAATAGGACCTGCTTCCCTACCGGCAGGATGAACATGTTTCAGCTGAAACCCTGTGAAGAGTAGTTGTTAAGAAGAGGCACTAAATAATACCTAGCTTGCCTTTTATTGTTATATTCATCAGAAATGTAAAAAAAAAGGATATTGCGTAACATAACATGTAACAAGATGGCCTGTGCAATATCAGCACACAGGGGCCAGGCTCCCTGTCAAAGCTTTATTCAGATGTTAGACTGTCTTGACTAATCCTTCTTAATCCTATCATCAGCTACCATCATGTCAAGATATGTCAGCCTTAAAAATGAAGAAATATCTTAAGGAAATGATGCCTTGAAAGGAATAATGATAAATTTGGATTTAGTAGCAAGATAATGACTTACCTTTTGTTGAAGAACCATCTAACACAACTGGTACTGGTTCCCAAACGCACTCTTTGTTTCTAACAGCTGCTCAGGAACATTTAAAAAAAATTTTTTAAAAAGTGTTTTACATATGATGTTTCGCCTAAACTGTGCTTCAAGATTAAAAAAACTAAAAAACCTGCAACAGAGATGCACCAGAGGTAACTGACTTGCAGCTGAATCTCCTGAGGTCTGGGAGCTGATTGTAAATGAAACACAAGCTTGCATTTGAATGGGTACTCTCTTGGACTGATAATATATTCTATCAGACAAACTTGATCTACAGCTGACTTACAGTGCAAGGATTTGTATGCTGGAGTCATTGCTTATTAGCAGTGCTGATTGTCATGGTAATTACACTGTTTTAACTATACTGGTTCTGAAAATAGGGACAATTTCAAATAATTGGTGCAAGCTCATTGCCATATGTTAAAAACAGTGCTCCCAGAGAACTGTTTTCATTTTGCTTCAGAGAGCTATTGCTGAACAATTATTCATTTGAAAGTAAAGCTAAATAAATATTAACAACAGAACCGACAGAGCGAAATCATGGAACCAACCTCATCAGCCTCTGCAGCCCCTGCATTACAACCAAAGAGAAAGGACTTTGCTTTTCTGTAAATGGAATTTATTTCTCCAGAAAGATGAAGAAGTTAAATAGTAATGTTAATTTTGATTAAGGATGTTTGGTGTATAGATGCTCAGAACTACCAAATGCCCGTGTCAACAATACTTCCACCTTCACATTACCATAGAGAACGAGGGAAACCTGGGTTGAACAGAGGAGACAACCATATACTCCCATAATCCTTTCTCTGCTTGTTTAGTGAGACATTCCAAACCATCTTTAATTGCATTCCCTCATGTTTTATTTACCAAAACAGATAAAAGTTAGTACAATCTTCTACGAACTCTACAACTCTTTTCAGAAAAATGGTATGTGTTATTTTGCATGCCCTAAATTGCCTATCTCTCCATTAAGTGTTTTATCCATTAAGTGTTTAGTTCCATAAGACTAAAGAAAAGCTTTGCCCAAGAAACCCTCTGAACTTTTGTGCATCTCTATGCAAAAAGAAGCAGATGGTTATGTCCTAGCTACCAGCTCTCCAGGACTGTAATAGGTGAATCACCTTCAATCAACTCAGTTGTTTAGGCACATTAGTACGTGATTGTCCGTGCTAAGTCATCGCTCATTTAGTCAACGTATTGATCTGATGTATCCAAGTTGCATGACTCCACCGAGGAGATCTCAGAAAATAATAATCTCTCATCAGATGCTTTGTAATTCATGGGGTCATGTATGAATATGAAAGGAAATACAGAAAAGGTTTAGCCAGTTTGTTCTTTGGACTTGTTATTTTCTTATTCCAAATTTAAAAAGGATGAGAAAAAGAAAAAGTGAAGGACAACGTATATCCAACCTTTCAATTTCAACCCATTGTTTTTAACTTGGGAGAGAAACTTGGGTGCAGTCCTAATTTTCACTGAACTAATTCACACAAAGTTTGAACTGAGTACACAGGTGGATTTCATTAGGTAGGTACAGAGTGTTTTGACCCAGAAGGCAGAGCATGGTATCAAGAACAGATCTCAATGAGTTAGAAAACATCAGAGTGGCAATTTGGAAATACTCATAATGCAAAGGGGGACCAAAGGGAGGAAAATGTTTATACCATATAAATATACAAAAAACTGAAAAAAAAACCCGCAACTGTTCTTTTCCCCTAATAGTAGGCCATCATTACTTAAATGTCCTTAATGTGGCTTTTCTGACAGATTAAAAATGTTCTCTGACTTGAACGCTAATAATTTACATGACTGTTTGGTAACATTCAGAACTGCAACAAGAAAAATTTAGCAATATTGCCTATAATATGCCTCTATATATATTCTTTCAGCTGCTTTATGTCTGACAATTAATCATCAGCTGTAATTGTTATCAAGCGCAGAACACACTACAGGTAGTCTTCAGCACACAAGATTGATGTGAGCCATGGTAGGAAATTCAATTAGATATCAGATAATTTGTTCCAAGATGATTTGCTTACTGTAACTTGCTTGGACTCCTGGGGTATTTTGCTAAAGATCTTAAATGTTACAGACTTTTTCTGTGCACACCACAAATCCGATTATCTGTTTCTCTGCCCTTTGTGCAGGCATAGTCTCTCTTGCCATTCCCAAGCGTATGAAAACCATGAGTCAGCCCTAAGCCATCAAATTATGAGTTTGGATGGAGAAAAGAAACCGCAGTATTTTAAAGAATAAGTCTAGAGGTTCTTTTCTTGTTTCTGATAAAATCTGTTTTATAACATCAAGGTAACAATTAGATAAAACAACAAATGCTTTCTTTACTGTTTAGTGTCAGAATTATTTGGAAAAAGAATAAAGAAAAAAGTTACACAATACAGTCAAAGCTGCGAAGAAGTAAAGATACCGAGACATGCAGGGCCCATAGGCTCACACCAACAGCTGTCAGATGGGGGAAGGACAGAGGAAAGATTTATGTTGTAGCCCTGTCATCATATTGTTCAGCTTAAACGTTATCAAAAGGAACGTCCCTAATCACCCTGAAATGGGTTGGAGTGCAGCTGAACACAGACAGGAATAAATAACAATAATAACAGCAACAACAAAGCTAAACAGGCTGTAAACTCCCATAATTGAATTCATAAATCTGAATCTTTTAGAAGGTTAGCACTAGGGCTAACGTGGCTTGACCTAGAGTGATTGTTGATGCTGCACCCATTATAAGCCTCCTACCAGCAAGCAGTGAGGGGAAAAATAAATAAATAAATCAACGAGACTCTCAGGATCACTTAGGAATGACCCTTTCTATCTGCCATAGTTATCATTCAGCCCACAGCATCTCAGCACTAGCTGGCTAGAGACAGCAATCTAATCATCACACTGCAGCAAGCCGGGAAAACACCACCCCAGCTGCTGAAATAGAGGAAATACTTCACAGACAGTAGGCAGCTGATAACTGCTGATGTCAAACAAGCTTATTAAATGGAAGGATTTCATCCACCCCACCCTCCCAGCAGCAGCACCCTGTACAGCAATGTGACAGTAGTTCCCAGCAGTGATCTGAGATGCTGCAGTTTACAATACAGTTACAAGCCTGAGGCTTGATCCTGCAAAGCACCAGCAAGACTCTCACCCTCACCAGCCTGTTGCTATTCACCATTCTGCTCCCTGAGAGAGATCACTTGCAGTAATAAAGTTTACCTTGGGAAGTGTTGGCATTGTGTGAGCCCTTGTTCTGCAGAGCACTTGCTACACAGCAATCTCATCCTGCTCTATTTGCCTTTACTTTGTTCTTGCCTGTATTATTTTTAGGGGTTATAACGCACTGCATTGCTGTTAAATGCACCTTCAGGGCACAATCTTTCTGAAAGTTACACTGCTCTTTAACAGTAGCTACCTGACACAAAGTAGCACATTATGTGGTCTCTACAAATAACAACAACAACAATAATAATAGCATTTTGATGGCTTTATTAACATATAGTCATCCAGTGGCTTGTAAAATATGCATGTAGCACCTTTGAATCTCTAGCTTGACAGTGTAAGGTCTCCTTTTGGACAGCCAATAGCCTATGAGTTTGGGTGATTATTTGACATGCCACTGAAACATCATCTCCATGAAATTACAACAAGGAGGTGAAAATTAGTCTAGCTCTCAACATGTCTCAGCTTTACCCACGATTCTTCATGTTATGGCTCAAGTACCTTTCCAAAGGTCTAGGCTGGAACCACCACTGAGAACAGCTGTGTACAGATCTCTCAGCATCTCTGGGTATTTTTGCTTCCTTTCTTACAGTCATAATATTGGAAAATGTCAACTACAGTTTCTCTCCAACTGAGGACAATATGGTCTGGACAGCATCCATTTTCTGTGCTGTGCCTTCGCATAGTTCTTTAAATTTCCAATAAACCTTTTGGGAAAAGTGGGTTATAGTTTAGGGTGCTAGAGAGAATTTGGTTTTGTAAACATTGTGGTACAATCCCACTAATGTCCTTAGCTTGCAAAACCAGTTTCCAGCCTGAATACAAGGCTGGAAAAAAGGAAAACCCCATTTTCTTCCTCATCCCTCAGTAGACAATTAAAATCTATTTAATATTTCTTTTTAATCAGATCAGAGTACACTTTACAGGTCAGAGTAAACTCTCAAAGCCGTAGCACAAATTCAGTTTACACATCCTTCCACAAAAAAAAAACCAAACCACAAATGCTTAAGAATTGTTCAACAAGATAAAAACCCCTTTTTACCCATTTCCTGTGTCAGCACCTAATGCAAAGTTAGTTTAGTATTTACTAAGAGTGTTAAATGGCATTTCCTAATACTGATAGCATTCATAGTGAGTTCCACAATACTTTTGTATTCAGTGGTTGGATACACTTTTTTCTTATGCTCCGATTGTGGTCTATCACCCTCATACTTTCTATATCCATTTCTTACACAACTCCCATAAAAATTATTTCCAGAGTTACCAAATCCTCTTTCTCAATGCAACTTTTTATCACCTCATTAAAATACTGTATTAATTTACATTAATTTGTGCACCAAAGTTGGGTTTAGGGTTTTTTAACCTCTCACTCGGAAAGCTCTCAATTTTAATGCATTGAAGTTCTGAGTTACCTCCTGAGATAGTGTGAGCTCTGCAGAACAAGGGCTTACACAATGCCAACCCACCTACTGTTGCATCAGTTTTGCTTTTGTCTTTATTTATTCCTGGAAATGCTTAGTACATCAATCTTTAACCCAAGCACTCTAAACTCCAGAGACAGAGACAATACAAAATGCAAATCAGTGATGACTTTGGGAATCATGCAAAACATGCATCTGATGAATAAAATAATACAAGAAAAAGAGAGAAATAAGATAGGAAGTATGAGGTATGTTCTGAAAGCAGCCGCCTTCTCTCTAGTAGGAGGCCAAATATTTATCTGTCTCTCGGAGAATCATCATTGCTAAGTACTGGAGACAAAGGGTACAAATTATTTTTAAGTTATGTGTTATATAAAATGTTTATAATAAAGTTATTGTTTAAAAGAGGAGGCAGAAAATGTCAAAAACACTCAGCTATTACTGTCACCAACTCAACCTTGACATAGTTGTAAGAGGCCTCACAGTCAGACTCAAAACTTCTTCCAACTTACATGTTTAATCTACACTGAACAACTCATTCAGGTCTAGTATCTGCTACTGAATCACTCAATACTGCACGAGACAGGATGGCAAACACCACTCTATTTCATCAGTGTCAGCTTTTAGAAAGTTGTTGGACAATATTTTCCTTTAATGCTAAGCTACAGTTTCTGGCTTTGGTTGCATCCATCTTAGGCTCACAAACACATTAGATGGCTCTTGTTCCTCTCACCAAATAAGAGGTACTTGTAGATGTGTCTCCACAGATATAACTCAGATGAAAGTGCTGCCAGCAGTAATAAAATAACCTCTACAATAAATTTACTAGAAATAAGCTGTGACTTTGTTACACGATTAATATGCCAGTATGCCAAAGATGGTGTCATCACAAACTTTATTGCGGATAACACTGGAGCTCATTTTGACACATGGGGAGAAGACCCATTTTTAGTCTCCATGGAAACATTTTGGCCTACAAATAATTTATAAAGGAGAGGATGTTGTACACTAAAAGTTGGTTTATTTGCTTTTACAAGTGAACTCTCAGAGGACTTGGGTTTAGGAATGCTAGGCAGTGCTGAGAGTTTTGTCCAAAAATTAAAAGCAGATGGTGCATAGCCAGTTTTTCTCTATGTAACATTTCTGTGTGTACATAAAAAGTTGGTTAGTTTCTTTCCTAACCATCTTTTTTTCTGTATTTCACAGGCAGGGCTTCACTTCTGATCTCTTAGTCTATAACAAGCATGGCAATATATCATCAGTATCCTTACTCTGTCCCAAAACTTCGTTTTTTGGTATATGAAGAGACAAAGAAGAAAACAAGAGACCTTCTCTCTGTCACCATCCACAGAATACGCCATGACTTCTCTGTGTTAAGGAGATGCTCAGAGCAAACATTTCCCAAAAAAGGAAGGAGACTCCTAGGGTCATGGTTTCCTAATAAAACTCCTGCCTGTCTAACAGGATTTGAAACAGTTCCTCTGCTTTGTACAGGCCCAGTTCCTCCAATCACTCCTAGATCCTGCAATGAGACATCACCCAAAACCACGGATTGCAACTAGATACCATAACCTTGCATGTCACCTTTCTAGTATTCACTAATCAGTTGTAACTATCATCAGACCCGTGTGCTAAGTATGGGATGTATTTAGCAATGTCAACTAGTGCAGCAATTTGTAGCATGCAAAGATGAGTATGTGAAGGACTCTCAAGTCAGGTAGAGCTTTGAGGAGGATCTATGTAGATCATCTCCTTAAAGTGAGCTCCCCAAAAGAGATTAAAAGACTTTTCAGCCAGAAAAAGGAAAAAAAAAAAAGCTGCATTTTGTTAGAGCAGAAATATGAGGGTTTTTAACAGCAAAAAACGTCAAAGCCACTATCTCAGAATGCAAATGGAAGTCTGTAATCCAGTCTCTCCCTGTCCATGGTATCTCTGCTTATAGGACTAGTTTCAGCAAACACAGTGACTCCCTGAGGTGCCCCAAGCACTGCACAGTCCCTCAGACCCCAGAAAGTTTCCTTTCTGTAATTTCTGGGGGTCTATCTGCTCGTTACACCTCTCCACTGTTCTGGCACCCCTGCAAGAGCCCAGCCCGGGGCTCTGACCCCCTTGGCTGCCAGCCCTGCTGTTTGAGCAGACTCCCATGTTCCTCTCCCCACTTTCCAGGAGGTTTCATAAAAGCCAGTTATCTTATTTAATCATTAAAAATTAGCATTAAAAAGTACGAAGAAATGCATCAAGTGCACTGGCTATCACAAATCCCTATTTCCCTTCAAAGGAATCTAGGAAAGATATGGAAAACATGTCTGTTTTCAGTCAGACTTTCACTGTCAGCTTGGAGTCCACATCTCCACTGGAAAACAGCCGGGGGTAGTAGATCAGAAAGAGAAAACTACTTCCTGAAGATTATTAATGCACGATGACAAGATGGTGTTATCATGGTTTCTGCTTTATCTCTCATCCTAGTATGCCTTATAACCTGGCTCTGTTCTACTGTGAGCAGCATTCAAGCTTGGTGTCCTTATCTCTCCACAGTCAGTGGTCAGAAAAAATACATTCCTGTATTAAAGCCATCACTTGGGCTTGGTATAAGATACAGTAAGTAATAGAAATCGGTTAAATTTTTCCACCAAATAATAGAAATCAGTTAAATATTTCCATCAAATAACCCTGTCTTACTCAGAAAACCTTCTGTTAAACATATAGCAACTGTAGTTGTTCAGGAGAGATGAACAGACTCACCTTTTTTTTCCTTTTTCCTTCTTTCCCCCTTTTTTGTCACAGTACCCTCAGACTCCTTTAAAGCACCAGGCAAATTAAATTATGAGCCTTATTTAGAACTATAAAAACCTTACACTGAGCTATTCATCATAGAAAAAATGGAATGTTTGAATTTATTTGTCTGACATTTATATGTACCGTATATCCTCTGGAAAATATGAAGCTGTCAATCTATTATTTATGGAAACAAGAGACCAGAAATAGGTGGACACGGTTTCAGACAGATCTAGTGGCCTGTGCAAACATTCATTTCCTCCCTCAGCCTGTTTAAAACCTCCCTATTATTGAAAAATTGATGCTTATTGCATTGAATACTACATAATGATGCAAAATTATGATATTCCAAAGGCTGGGAAATTAATACTTTGGCTCTAACACAGATAGAGTGCTAATGTTGATGTTAAACCACTATATTTCACGCAAAGCAGCAGTATTTCCTCTCAGAGACATCAGCCTTTCTAAGAGATCCTAATACTTAAGTGATACCAAGACAGTTACTGTATCATCTTTTCAACTAACCCTTTTATTTAATTTTGCAAACTAGAAATTGCAGAGGGTTTCTGAATTTTCCAGGCTCTCAGAAGAGATGAGAGAATAGTTTGCAACAAGCAGCTCTTTGGTGCATTCCCACTTCTTTTCTTTAATTGCAGATATACCTGTATGTAAAGTGTGTGGTTTCTTCCCAAATGTATTTATCATAAGCCACCAATTAGCCAACAAATGCTTCTATACTCATATCTATCTGCTGGGTGTTATCTGTAAGATTACAGTATTCTGGGCCACAAATGAGTCAATAATTAAGGCTTGGTCCACCATAGTCTGCGTGTGGCACACAGCGGCGCATGCCTTCATAGCCTGGCTCTCAGTTTAAGTAAGATACGTTCTGCTCCCAAGCAGACTCATACAGGTCTCTTGTGTCCCACTCAGGTACAAAGTAAGCAGAAATGGCTTTCTTAGGGGAGAGAGGATTCAAGATATGAATTAATATTTTTGAGACATGACTCATAAAACCTGCCAAATCTGACCCAAAGTGTCATATATTACCCTTAATAGAACCAGGGCCATGAAAAGGAACACTGTAGCTTTATATTTAGACAAGAGCGTAAGAGCATCTTGCATGTTCTTGTCCCTTCTGGCCACAGTTAAAACAACCTAGATGAGGCGAAAGTACGACCAACTGCCTGGAAAATTTTCTAGGCCCTATGTTTACACTGGCCTAGAATGAACTTACCTGTGTTGGAGTAAGCCTTGTAGCTATCCCTCCAATATAGGAAAAGTCTGGCTTGCCTCCTCGGCAGCAGGGAAGCAAAACCTAACAGAGATGTACCAATGAACCAACACAAGCCATAAGAACATAAGCAAGTTCCCCACCACCCCATCCACCCTGTTCCTGATAACAGCCCGTGGAAAGTGCTTAGGCAAGAAGTGTAAGAACAGAGTGACATCCTTCCATGTCCTGCTCTCAGCTCGGGGTGCAGTTATAAGGCAGATTAAGCCAATATAAACCAGACCACCACCCTGCTCCCCAACCACATATTCCTGCCCATCCCTCTGTCCAGGCATTGTCACGTACCAGCCTCTGTGATGAACCACTTCAGCACACAGACATGACAGAAAAGTAACTTTACAACTAAGAGATTATTGTCCTTTATTTCAGAGACCTGAAACAGCTCACCACAGCACCAGATGTATGCCAATGCCAGCACAACAGGGTTGCAGGGGGGAAGGACACATCTGGCTTCGGACCATAGCAGTGCTGGT
Organism: Nyctibius grandis; assembly: GCF_013368605.1. Lineage (NCBI taxonomy): Eukaryota > Metazoa > Chordata > Aves > Nyctibiiformes > Nyctibiidae > Nyctibius > Nyctibius grandis. The sequence continues at coordinate 36,306,877 of NC_090659.1, forward strand.
CAATGGAGTTATACTGCTGCAGGACTGTGGGGTTTGCCTTTTCTCAGCCAGAGGCTGCAGCCACAACTGCTGACTGACGTGTCTCCATATACCTGTTTTGCAATCGCTATTTGAACCCATCTATACTTTTAGACTCCGCAGATATCAGTGAGTTCCAAGACTAATTCTGCCCTGAATGAAAAACTCCATGTCTGAAACTTGCTGCCTGACTCCATCTCTGTTCTCTCAACCCTCTCCCTTCCTAATTGAAGCACAGCAGGCTATTTAATCTTTTCTTGTATAGGAGCTGCTCTATACCCCAGCAATCCTTACCACCTTATATATGTAACAGGTATAGTATATATCTATCAAGAGAGAGCTATAATGTGTAATTATATTACACTCTTTTTAAAATGCAGGGAGCGATGCTCAGACCTCCACAAATGTACTCTGGATGTAGCTGAACTGTGATTATTCACAGTGGCATTGAAGGCAGAACAGTAAACATCACGTCACACACACACGCACACCCCCCCCCCCATAGTTTCTAATGTTCTGTCTGCTTTTTTGAACAGTGCCAGTGTGTTTACAGGACAATCTCCAGTGACTCTGGGCTTTCTGTCTTGCATGGTAATGTAATGCTGATTTAGATCCTCTCACTGTGGGCATATAGCTAGGATAGGTTTGCTTGTGCGCTTTACTTTGCATTTGTAGATACAGAATACAAATTTCATGTCCTGTTCTCATCTGTATATTAAAATATAAATATGGATATACTTGTATGTATATGCACACACACACACACTTTAATTATATAATGTATAATTATTTATTAGTATATTTACTAATAAATATTAGTAAAGGCCTCAGCGTAGATGGCTAAGAAATTCTATTGTCACCCTCCTCCTTTGTGAAATTTGACCATTTATTCCCACTTTCTATTTCCTACCTTTTAAATAGTTATTAATATGCAGAGGACCTTCTCCCCTATCCTACCACAACTTAATTACTTCAAGAGCCTTCAGCAAAGAACCTTGTCAAAAAGCTTTTTGGCAGAGTATCAACTGCATCACTTCTGTCTATTCAGTGGTGATCAAACAACTCTAATAGATTTGCAAGGTACTAATCTCCTTTCAAAAGCCGTGTTGGTCCTTCCCCATTATATTGTACTTACCCTTGTGTCTATTAGTTCTAGGATGGCTTCTAACAGTTCACACACTATCAAATGTATAGATTGTCTTAAGCTTTCTGAATTCCCCATTCACTTCACTCTCATCTAGTACCACAATTGATCTTATCAATAGGTGCCATAGCATAGCTGAAAGTTTCCGTTTTCATATTTATATTCCCTTAGGGTTCCAGGTAAATAGCACCTGGTTCTGGTAATTTGTCTTCATTCAGTCCATCTATTTCTTCTAAATCTTATTCTTTTGACACCTTTGTTTGAGAAAGTACTATTTTAAACTCCGATCCATTTAACACAAAGCTCTCTGGTTTCAATGTCTTCTTGGTGGTGATGCTCACTAAAAAGAATTGGTTTAATTTTTCTGCATTTTTGCCCTGTGAGAACTCCTATTAAACCAGGATCATCTATTGGCCCCACAGTCTTTCTGGCAGGCTTCCTAATACGTTTGACAAATAAGTACATTTTTAATTTTTATGCCTTTAGAAAATTGTTCCCCAAAGTCTTTTTTTTTTCATCCTGCCTTATTAGTTCTACATTTAACTTGTTTATGTTCTTTTTCCATTTGAATGTGATATTCATTTTAGGTCTTTTAACTCCTAGTAATCCCCCTTACTCTTATGTTTAACTTTGAAGACTTATTTGGAGTTCTTTTCCAAGTTTTCTTTTTCCATAAGTGAAATGCATTTATTCTGAGGTTCCAGTATATTGTATTTAAGCAATCTCCATGTTATGCCATAATCTTTTTTTTTTCCTTTTGGCCGTTCCTTTTTTTTCTTGGAAGTAGTGTTTTGTTTTTATGCAGTTCCTCATTATTGAAGGGAAAGGGCTATATCTGAGTGTATTGTGATAATTATCGTGTTGTGGCTATTTAGCAGTAACATTCTGAACTCAGTCCTGGATCAGGATAATTCAAGACTTGTCTCTCCTGGTGTTCCAATGGCTGCTTTAAGAAGCGGTCATTTCCAGGGTCTAAAAACTATTCTCTGCAGCACACATCCCATCATGACATTCACCCTTCCTTCTTGGGGGATGATGATAGTCTTTTCTGTCAGTGTGATCTCTGCCATCTCCATGAGAATGTCTCTGTCACTGTCACGAAACTAGGCAAAATTCAGAGGAGAATTTCAATCCATAGAGACTTTGTGTTAATTCTCAACGGACTTAACTTGTTTACCTTATTTGATTAAAAGTAGCCTAGAGCCAGGACTAAATCTCACATCTCCTAATTCCAAGCTTTTTCTTTAGTCAGCATGTTTCCGTTCATATTCATTTCTGTCCCAAACAATTTGACTTTCAATAACAGTACACAGATGAATAACCAGCAGTGCGAATTTCACATTCAGCTGCAGAGGTTCTCTGCCAGAAAGTGGGATTTCAGGGGAAGGAGAGAGCTTTACCAATCTTGTGGCTACTTCCCTAGAAATAGTCCTGAAGCATTCTGTGTCAACAGAACCCTTGCAAAACAATGAAGCAGGCAAGACTTTAATGGAGTGAACTTTGGCCATCATTTCAGTGCCGATTTGAGGTCCTAGTCCTCCAGGCTGAAGGGCCATAGGGATCAGACATCTGAGATGACGCTTTATAGCGTAAAGCTTAGTCCTTTCTTTTGATCACAGCACAGCAAGGAAGTGTCTGACCTTACTCTGTGCGGCTTTTGTGTCTCACCCTCTGCAAGGTACATCTGCTGTATCACAGCCACTGGGCTCCTCCAAACACAGAGACCAGAGTCCTGATGCCTACTCCAAGGAGGAAGGGAAGGGAAGGGAAGGGAAGGGAAGGGAAGGGAAGGGAAGGGAAGGGAAGGGAAGGGAAGGGAAGGGAAGGGAAGGGAAGGGAAGGGAAGGGAAGGGAAGGGAAGGGAAGGGAAGGGAAGGGAAGGGAAGGGAAGGGAAGGGAAGTTTGGTTCCTTATTTTTTCAGACATGAGAGGAAGCACAAGGTGGGGAGTCTGCCTTCACTGCAAATGTTAGCTCGTCATTGTTGCACTGCAGGATAGCGCTCAGAGACCTGAACCCATAAAAGGCACTACCACTGATTGCATCTGGCACAAAGATTTCTAAAGGGACAACACACAGCTTGCTTTGCTGCAATAAGCTAAGCCACAACTTTTTCTTTTCAAAGAATGAATTGTGGGAGATATTGCCTGTCTGTCTTGTTGTATGGGGAAGAAGGGGAATTACAGGAAACCAACATATGACTTGCAGCACCAAAGCAGATACAGTCTACATCCACACAGTCTAATAAGCTGTACTAACTTGAGGCAAGATCAGTTTGGGTGATCCAGATTAACAGTTCAATGTAGAAGTACTAACACACATTTAGGTTAAGGCATTTTTCTTCTGTATGGTATTTGAGTTATAAATGGAGCTAACATCACAGAGAAAATAAGCCCTGGGCCATTTTCCTATGAAACAATGAAAAATGTGAAAAACAACTTCAAATAACAGTTATTTTACTCTAGCACCTGCACAGCCATGCTATGTACTGAATGTTGCTGATTAATTAATGAAGTCCGTCTGATGATGTCTTCCTGTGAAGGACGTACAATCTATATTTCAAATTACTTTTGAAAATTTAATCATCAGAAAGTAGAATTTGCTCATTAGTTAGTAATAATATATTAAGTTCCTCTGTCTGCCCCCAAATAGGATGGATAAAGACTAATTAATTAAAGGCATGCCACAGAATATGTGGAGTGCCACTGGTGACATAAAAAGTAGCAAGGAAGCTATAAATCCTGCATATGTTATATGTGCAGCAATGTGTTAGCGATGGACAGCCCATCGCTAACGCAGATACTTTATACAAAATAATAAGCAATTGCTTCAAAATATACAGTCTAAATACAGACATTCCTCATTCTAGCTCCAACATGAAATTTCTCTTTGATATGTTTTTTTCTAGAACAATACAGCAGTTGAGTCTCTAAAACCTTTGAAAGAGATATTTCTGCTCTCACTGTGCAACCAGTTAAGGCAATTTTTACTGGGTAACAGAAAAATCTCATGAAAAGTACAACATATTTTGCATTGCCCACAAACATCTGTGGAAATATCCTAACTGGAATCATCACTCTAACTGTAGCATTCACCATCTGCCTGGCAAATGTGCAGAGTGCTTTCTCAGGAACAGACTGTGGTATTTAGCCACAAATTGCAATAAGCATTGTAGTCACAGGGTCCTGCAGGAGGGAGTAGAAGCGCTCTTCTGTCTCACCTGGCTTCCCAGTTGTCCTGGAGGTGATGTCTATGTCCTTGACTCTTGAAGGAGGAGGAGATCAAGCCTGCCCTATACAAATGCCCAGCTTGTTGAAAACAGGGTGCTGCCATCTCAGTGACTTGCTGCTAGGAAGGTGCATAGCCCTTGCAGCCCTGAGCATAAGGACTGTCCCATCACAGAATGTATGAGTCTCTGCTCCACTCTGCAGAAGGGTAAAGGCTAACTAAGATCCAAGTTAACCTTAATTAAACTATACTGAACACCAATGCTTTAGGTAATTAATTTAACACATCATAAAAGACCTGTACATATATTTGCTTAAAGTTCCTCAACATAAATCCAGTTAGCAGCACAGAAAAAATATAATTTCCAACATTTCTACTTTTTGAGATATTTGAAAGCAATCAAATTCAATTTGACTTCACAGCAATTCATATTTGGCAAACTTACAGGGCAGCATAATAAATTCAGATCACCATAGGAAATATATCTAAATTCTAATAGGAACCAATAGCATTTATGTGAATAATTACAGTAGATAGACCAGAAAATTAAAAGGCAATTTTTTTCCATTGTTACTTATTCTGTCACTTGAATACTGATATCTATAGGATGCAATGAGGCTACAGATACTTTATACTAAGCTTATTTTATTCACAGACCTATATCATATATGTCAGTCCAAAGACAACAATTCTTACATTTTTCTTTCCGTATTCATACCACGTCTCATTCCTCTTCAAAAAACACAGCAAACACATTTCTTCATTTTTGCTCTTTACACATTTTCTGTCAGCCATACCTATCATAGAGAGCAGAATACCTTTCCGTCCCAGCCATAGTATGGGATTTTTAATCATCATTTATTCTCATTATCATTCTTTTCTCCTGACACTAAACGCCCGTACCTTAATTTGCATATTAAAATCAATGTCACAGTCAATCATTAGGTGTTAATTAAACTCATAATAGTTGATATGGGTATTTTTCTGTCTCCTGACCGCTATGTAACATAAATGATCTTATAAACATCCAATTTGCTCCTCCTAGCATATCCCCTTCCTGCAGAGAAATTTAACTGCATTTTAACGAAGCAGGTCCCCAAAAAGGTCGATTTCCAAAGGAAGACAGAATGTGCACCTAAAATGCACCTACAGGAGTAGGTGGGTGTCAGTCAAGTCATGATAGAGTTCTCCCTGACTCCCACACAGTCCTGTGTCTTCTTTGCATTCCAAGGTCAAAGACAGCTGCATACTGACTAATCTTCTCCCAGAGTTCAGTAATGAGTAGTCATTTCTGATTCTCCATAATAATAATTTTTAAAAAACAGGTTTTTCCCCCACCCCTTGGCTCTGAATGCCAAAATAAATTTACTGAACACAGCAAGAATACAATCAAGTCCAGAAGAAGCTTTAAATTCACAGGTCTCAAAAATCTTCAGCCACAGTCATGCTCACTTCACTACTGTGCACCTTCATTAAAATTCCTCCTTTTGGAAATGCACTGCTATTTTGAAGTATCTCTCTTTGATCCAGTTCTTTTACCATCATTTTCTGTTTTTCTGTGAAAATATATGTCTGGTTTTTTTTATTTTTCATCATCAAATATTTGTCAGTTTTTTATTTGTGTGAATTTACATACTTACATCAATATTTCTACCTAAAATCCTTCTAAAACCTTTTATAATAAAAATGTTAATATCCAAAATTACGAGAGAGACATCAATTTTGACCTTTTTTAGTGATTAGCCTTATATAGTGTCAGGTAAGGGGCATACAGCTTCAATCTCACTCTCAGAACTGCCTACATAAAAATCTTTTCAAGATCCACACCCATTTTCTACTAAGGTGAATTGATTTTAAATATAGGATAGAGATGATATCTGCAGGTAATCATTAGCTGACACTGTCTGATTCATCTCTTTGGAACTCCTACTTATAGTTCCTACATTTTCTAATAGACTAGTGCTTATTAACCAAGTACCTGCTTTTCTCTCCAGTGTCCAAAAAAATTACTTCTCTGTTTTGTGATTTTGCTGTTTCAATCTCAAATGATATCTCTGTTCACTTTCTAGTTGATTAACAGAGATGGTCCTAAGTAACACTACATACATTCTATTAAATGTTTTGTTGTCACTTCTTTTGCTGATTCTCTGGGCTGGAAAACCTGATATTTTAAGCTGCCCTTATAACAAGACTGCTGCACACACCTCTCCTGACTCCTTTCTGAACTCATCAGCATACTGTTAGAGGGGTAAATACAGAAGGCATCAACTCACCCTCTAACAACATGCGTGCAATACTCCAAATGCAAAGACTTCTTACTCACGAAACTGGGTTGCATGAGAACAAGTTCCACCTGCCAGGATGAGTTCTGTAGCTTGACTTGATCCCCCTGTAACTACCGCTTCCAGCGAATGAGCTTTCCTCCACTCACTTCTACCGTAGCATGATCTACTCCCACTCTCCTACCTGCCCATTAAAAACAGAAAGGTAAAGAATAATTGCTTTTACAAAAAAATGAATATGCCACATAACAGAAAATTAATTATAAGATCCATTTCTTTTAATAAAATTACATTCAAAAGCACTCACCCCATCTTATCTAGCATGGCCTATTGTCAGTATTCATACTGTTACTGGTCTAATTTAAATAGTAAATTTTGTAGAGCAGAAATTTTTCTTCTTATGTATCTATATAAATAAATAGCATATACTTCTGCTATGCTGTGGCCTAGCTTGTGCTTGGCTCCTACAAACACCTGAAGAGAGGGAGATAAAAGGCCAATCTGCTATCGTGCATCTCTGATTTCTGTGTGAATTGCTTTGCTTTGGGGTTTTCCTGACATACTATAAGCTCCTAAGTAAAAGGAGAGACATGGCCAGTTACTATACGCCTGAGAGGAATACTCGATGCCATGTAATGAGATATCACAGTTTTCAGTGTTTCTTCATGTAATCAGATGATTTTGTGAGGCATCAACCGAAGTGATGCTACCGCAAGAGCTGACAGTGAGTTTAAGTCCCTTCAGCCCCACAAAGACCAAACTATTTTTCAGCATTTTAAAAATGTCAATGATCACAAACACAATGTTTTCATAAAAATAAGAACTAAATAAAAAATACAGCGATGATTTAAAATAACAAAATGAAACAGCAGAGAAACTGTTCTCTGTCACATGCAGCACGGGCCATATGCTTATCAGTGCGGGTAACCTTATTACTTTTGCTGTAACTGTGGTGACTATTGTGCTGGGGATTTGGTGAGAGTAGGCTAGCTTGTAAGGGTTTGATCAATCAGCTGCAGAGTCCTGCTTGACTGCACAGAGGACACAGATATTGAAGATTTCAAAAGGTGCTTAAATCCCCGTTTCCCAAAACTGTCTGGAGGAAGGGCCTCAGCTATCTCAGAGGTCACAGTCCCACCCTCCAGTGGTAGGCTGTAGAGCTTGACTGACCAAGCAGGCATGACACCATTCCTGCTGGCCTCAGCATTTTGATGGGTACCTGATTCTCCAAGTCCCTGGAAGGCAGGAAATACAGGAAAACAGCTTTCTACAACTTCTTTTTCAGTTCTTCCTATGTGGAGATGTCAAGAATTTGCCTTGCAATGAAAAATGTTCATCTTCTGGAAACAGCATGGGAGAAGGGTGTGGGTTTTCTTTTTTTTTTTTAATCTTCCTGATGATTTCCAAGGCAAACAATCAATCAATACTTCTCTTGGAACTGAAAATCCTTTTTCAGTCAGTTCTATTTTTAAATTATTATATGACTTTCAAAAATGTGGTTTATCTTCCTAGGGCAGTAATCTGCTTTTGAAAACTACCTGAAATCAAGGGAATCCACCCAACTAGCCACTTTTCTGATACTGGCAAATTAAGGTACCAGAACACATGAAAGAAGAAAATGTGGTAGAGCAATACTCTTTTCCTCCCATTTCTGTGCTTGCTAAAGCATTTGAAGTAAAACATCTATTAATCTTTAAAAAACATTGAATTTAATTACCCTGACTAATGTTAGCTTGTACCAAATGTTACAGATATGTTTTCCTTCATACAGTACAGAATGTTCTTCTAAGTTTGTGCCACTAAACTTCAGTCCTTTGAGCAATTTCCTAGCTAATTTCCACTCTCAATTGGCATGAAAGCAGCTTCTCTGCAGTCATCCAATCACCTAGTTAACTTTTCCTCACCCAAACAGCTATATGAAATACAGTAGTTTGAGGTTTCTCTTTTAAAGTCCAACAGAAGTACACAGTAATTTGTATCAGCTTCCATGAGATTACTACAGTTTTTATTAGAAACTTCACAAAATGTGCTCTTCCTCACTAGCAATCCTGGATCTGACTTGCCTTGTTTTCAGGTGATCTAGATTGGCTGGGGAGGGGCTGCAGAACACTACTTGTATTCTGATAAGTTGTTGCAGGGTTGAGCCATAGGCAACGAGCTCTCACATAGGGTAACACGTTGTAGAAGGTGAAAATGGATCATCATTGTTCCTGCGTTGCCTCCAGCAGAGCTCCAGAAATCCGGACTGACTGCTGCTTCTGCCACCAAGAGTTTACTGGTATATACTGGGTGGCAACTAGTCCTGAAGAGGTGCTTTGTGCACCATCATTCAGAAACAGCAGTCTCCATTCTGACCCTTCCTATTCCTCTGTCAACAGTGGCAAAACAAGCCTAGTCTCCCAGGGCTCTCCTGGGACCCTCCTATTCCCTCAAGTCCCCACTGCACACCAGTGTAAATCAGGCTGGACTGCAAAGCGAAAACAACAGCTGTTTCCTGACAGAAGAAATAGAGCAAAATGTTTTCTACTATTTAAACTCTCAAGCAAAAAGAAAAAAACATACACATATATACACACATACCAACAATGCTTTAATATTATTATTGTAAGGGGGTAAGAGAAAAGCAATTTGAAGCGTGTTCAAACCCAGTAGTTACGGAGTACAGGAAAAAAAAAGGATAAAAACATGAGTCAGTTTGCACAGCTAAGCATGAATATGTGAATCATTAAACTTTTTTGAAGTGGAGATGCAGGCACAGTGGAAAGGATAAAAATTGTTGTTGCTTTGTATAATCCTGGCCCTGTGGTACCAAGTCCAACTGGGATTCTGAGGCTGTCCTATGGAGGGCCAACACATTTTCTTCTTAAAGAACATGAAAGTCCTTTTAATCCAATGGTGAGATATGGAATGCAAAACGTTAATGAAGTCCCTGGTTCATTAAACTTATCTTTGATCGAGTCTGAATTATGATTATTCTGTAACACTATTGCAAATAACAAAACAGAAACAAAGTCAAATATTGCTGCTAGCTCCCTCTCCAGACTAAGAAGCTATCACTACCACTCATTACAAAGAAAATCCACATTGCCAAGAAAAGTCTAAAATTCATTATTCACTATCTCCTGGGCACTTACCTGTTTGCTAATGTACATCCATTAGCTTTTTTTTTCAGCAATAAGTTTCCTTGCCTGCTCAGTGAACAAATGTAATTTTACAGTATTTCTATATTCCATTTTGTATTTGTTTCTTTTTAACGGACTCAATGGACTGTTCTTAATTGCAGCTCAGAATTGTTGATTATGGCTCACACACTGAAAGTAATATTAAACTCTGGCTCAGCATTGGTGGATTCAGACACACAAACAGCTTGAAAAAGAGTCACAGAAAAGGAAGAAGATTTGCTTTCTCAAAAATGCTGTGGTAGTCTGCCAAGAACTATTATAGGTACAAATAAACCCAATAGAAAATAAATACTGTTATAAATGGTAGGAAAGATTAAGATTCAAACTTATTCATGCAAAACGCTTGACAGCCACAGAGAGGGAAAAGCACATTTCCTTATTAGAATGAAGACGAATCACTTATTGTATGAATGAGAAACCTTTGTTCAAGCAACAATCACTCATCACAACTATATGCTGTTTCCAGGAGGATACAGTAGAACCAGGTACAGAGAAGGATGCAGAGGAGCAATGCCAGTCAAGGCAGAAACAGCATCTGGACAAGAAAACCGTAAATAGACCAGAAGTCTTCAGCCTGAAAGAACAAAGTCAAAGGAGGATGTAATAGAGGTGTACAAAATCATAATTTAAAAAGTAGGAGGACCAAATAAAATGTCCAGAGGACAGATCCAAGAAAAAGGAGCTAGTTTTTTGAATTATATGTAGTTCAACTTCAGAACTTATTGTGTCTGGGTATTGTGTACAGGTAAGTTTACATGAATTCAACAAACTTTTAGATACATTTTTGTATAGAAAAAAAATCCACAAAGGGGGTTACTGGGCAAGAAAAGACACTCTAGCCCAAGAAATGCCTAAGCCATGGGTGTCTGAAAGCTCAGCAGGCATACCCAGGGGAATAGGATTGTTTTTTCTCTTTCTCTATTTTCTATTGGTCACTGTTAAAGACAGAGGACTTGGCTATATGGACATCTGGTCTGAATCAGTAAGGCCATTCTTGCACTCAAATGACTTTATGCACTTCATGCTTCAAAGAACTAAATGCTTACCTTCCTGCCTGTTTTTCAGACCTGAATACTGAGCTCTTTATTTTCTACAAGTTTTATCACTGTATAACTACCAAAATATTGGATTAACACTATTTCTACATTATATACATTAAAAAAATGAATATTCAGTATTGCATTTTATGAAGAGGAAGAACTAGTTGCACAATTCAATATAGACATCAGCTAGCTTTTAAAAATTTAATTCCACTGGTGGAACAAGTAAGATCCTGGGATTTCTAAAAATACACTTAGCTTCTTTGGTGGATTAGCAGCTGAAGGATTTTCACATATTGAGGAGACAGATTTCAGAGATGAATTAATTGGCATGCAGGAAAGAGAGAAGATGATAAGCACCAGCCATAGCTGGGATAAGGGGGGACAGACAAGATTCAGAAATGCTATGCCATTACCACAGACGTGGTAAGGATTTTGGAGGCCATAAGCACACTTCCACGTAGGGGCAGCCCCAACCACACAGCAAGAAACTGCCTCCAGGAAGAGGCTTCACATTCCTTGCTCAGTGAGCGAGGCCAGTCAGATACATGGCAATGTCACAGAAAAACACTGCACAACAGCAAGCCAGCTGCACAGGCATGATACCTTAATGTGTAATCAGTGTTTTTCCAACATTCAGCAGCCTGAGCAGCTCAGCACCTAAGCAGCAGATGACCAAAGTTGAACTTGGGTGAAAAAATGTGACGTTCCATATGCTTATCATACAGGAAAATGTCATTCAATGTCATACCACGTAAGACATTTGGCAATGCCTTCACTGGCTGCTACTGGGGGTCCTCTCAACCCAGAGGTCTGAAGCTCCTGCCTTCGGTATACTATTGTGCACCCACATCCATAAACACACAGATACAATGTGCTATCAATACAATGTCTCTGACAACATACTGTTAAGTGACTGTGATTGACAGTCTGATTGCAGCACGCATGCATAAACATGGAAGAAAACCACATAGAAAAATATTCTGACCCTGCACAGAGACCTGTTAGCTTAGGAAAGTCCAGTTCTCTACTGGAATTATTAGAGGAGGAGGAAAGCGAGGAGAAAAATCTAAAATAACTAGAAGAATCTGAAATAATGGGGCAGAATTAGAGGAAATCTGAAATCTCGCACTTATGAAAATTAGAAGAATTAATATTTACAACATAAATAAGGAAAAATAAAATAAAAAATGAAAAGCAAAGTGGGTGTTAGAAATACGCAACAGAAAAGAAGAATGAAGACAATCCATCATTCTTTCCTGAGCCAAAAGACAGCACAAAATTATTATACCAGACATCTTGAAATATTTAGCTTCTCACTGTTACATCTTTGCTCCTTTTCATATTTGCATGGAAATATAAATACATTTCAGCATAAAGTCATGGTTTAAATGACCACATTAACTTGCTTGCCATCAACTTCTTCCACTCTTTATACCAACCAGTTACAGGTGGCCTGTTACTAGCTGCTTAGTTGAAATGTAAAATCCCAGTACTGCCAGGCACACACTGTGCTATAGGTTAGTAATTGATTAGGCCTTAAAATGTGCATTAGAAAGATCCAGCATAATTTTCAAAAGAAACTATCAGTCTCCAGTGTATGAAAGAAACCAGTTAGCAACTTCAGAGATACACTTTGATGTAGGCATTTTCTGCCCCTACAAGAAGTTTATTTTTATTTTAAGAATTTTCCTAAGAGCCTTCTGCAAACTGCCTAAACCTCGCTGAGATTTTAGTTCCCATTAGTTGCAACAAAATAGCCAAACTTTTTTTCCCTCTGATGAAAATGAAGTTGGAGAGAGCCACATTCCTTTTTCTCGTGCAAGTTCCTGATGGTAGCAAATGTGACATAAGGGGTCATTGGGTTTCATCTCACCACTTTGTCCTGAACCTCAGCCATCCTTAGGCTTCTGCCACGCTGTGAGACCAGCGTCCCAGCAGCCTCAAAGCCACATGTGAGCTCTGGTGAGACCCTGCCTGTGCCTCGCAACAAGCCTTGCCTGAGCTCACTCGTGCATCAGAGGGATGCCCCGATCTCCGTGCTCAGGGACCCCAACAGCCACGTGCGTGCAGAGTCACACACATCTCCTCACACACACAGAGGCACCTTCACCGTTACAAGAGCTGACAGTAATACACACACAGCTTGTAGTAAGTATACAGACAGCATGCAGAGTGGCCTTTTCAGATAGGGGCGTAAACTGAAACTGACTGGCAACTGGTTTATTCAACAATTAAATAAATAAAAACAAGCCCTACACTGTGATAAGGATAATCCCAGAGACAGTGAGCTAAAAAGCATTAATGACAGCTTGTTGTTAACCAGCTCACCTGACCTCTCTCGCACTTTCTGTAAAAGTTTCCTTTATCCTCCAGCTTAGGCTTCATACTACGGGTTTCACCACAACAATGTGTTTCATAAACAAAATGTTGGAAGCTGAAAGAAAAAACCAAGAAAGGTTTTAAAGAACTCAGAAGCATTCAGTAGTGCTGTCTTTATTCTTAAAGTGCCTACACTAAACAAAAATAATGTGCTTTAAATTATACATGAATGAAAGAATTGCCTCCACTTACAAAAATAAATAGCTGTTGTGGCTTTTAAGTTTGGGGAAATCAGATGCTTTTGGTTTCTAACAAAATTGACCTTTCTCTTCATTGCAGCAATGCCCTGGCTATCTGCCAGCCCAGGCGCATCGCCACTGCTGTTATCAAAATGTTCCCAGGCACAGCAAAGTAAGATGACAAGCAATACAGCAGTACAGCAAGCAGTGAGAGCAAAAAGCAGCCACTAAGCACTGCACTAGACTCTAACATACAGTAAAGCAAGCAAGCCCCATGGCAAGCACAGAAGCCTGCTGATGAATAGCTAAACAGCAATAACAGCTATAAATTCGATCTAGTACATTCCAATCAAATATGTCATTGTCTCAAACCCCCAGCCTACTCGCTGGTGGGGTGGTGTGAGAAGCAGAAAAGGCCTTGACGCTGTGTAAGCACTGCTCAGCAGTAACTAAAACATCCCTGTCTTATCATCAACACTGTTCCCAGCACAAATCCAGAGCATAGTCCCATACTAGCTTCTATGAAGAAAATTAACTCTCCCAAACCAAAGCCAGCACAGCTTGGCACAATCATCCAGAATTATGCCCTCAGCATAGGGCCGACTTACAGTAAGACCTCACTGTAATTTATTAATGCAGTCTGTTGAGCTGTTGAGGTCAGGTACAAACTGAAGTTGGTTATGGTATGACCATGCTCCTTTTCTGATAGGAACATCCCGTGATATGTAAGCTGGCAGCAGGGCCATGTAAAACTGCTCAATTAGTTTTGCCACCAAGAGACTACTCTGGAAAGGGAATTGCTGGTGGTCAGTTGAAGTGGTCATATAGATGCTTTGCATCATTGGGCTGATCATTGTAGAGAGTGTATTAAGGAAACCTTGTCACCAAAGGCTAACAGGGTTTTAATTTGCTGCAGGACATCAACCTGCTCTGGGCTAACAGTGACTATGACTTCTCCAGGTGCAATTTTACTAGACGAGCTGAAGCGGTACTAGCCCTCTCCCTATGAGCACTGTTTAGAGAAGATGATACAAAAGCTGTCATTGTCCACAGCTGCCCCCCTTCATCCTGATTGCAGCTGGCCACATCCACCCTTGTCCCATCCACCCAGCTGCTGTCATTAATGCAATTTCAATTATTGCTACCAGTTGCTTCTTAAGTCTAAGATCCAAGCATGAAGTCTAATGCAGGCAAGAATTAACAATCTTACAACCTAACATAAACAAATAATGAGTCCCTGCACTAATTTTTCTACCTTGAAGGATGAGGGGGGTGCTGTTTAACATACCAAGGGATCTATGTTCCCATTTCTTCTGTAGGAAAGAATTTGACTAGCATGCCATGGAACAGACAGGGAACTTGAGGTATGTCATGCAAATTTATGCAGAGCCAACTCAAAAGAATAGAAACACAATTTCTATATATATGCATGCCAATTACACCGTATGATTCCATTTTTATTTCCTCTTCTGTGTCGCTCTCCCTTGAGTTGCCTGCTTATCATTTCACACAAGCACATATGGGGGACCATACCTTCCATTTGGACAAACAAAACAAAAAAAAAATAGCTATTTTTAAGACTCCGTCAGCAACTATTCATTCAAAAACTGTTCAGTGCACTCATCTGAGGTTGCTAGGTGACAAACTATGTATTCACCTATTTCCTTATTATCAAAAGCAGAGTATTTAGCAAGCAGTTAGAGTAAAGGACATTACTGATTTAAATACTGTCCAAACAAAGCGTGTCAAGGCTGCAGGAACTCGGGCTGTTAACTTGCTCATACTTCTGTGAAACTTCATCCTCCTCAGCTGCAGGGAAGTACAAGTGTCAATTAGACAGAAGCTCCATCACACTTCTGAAAATGTTTTTTCATTATCCTGATTTGGAGTCTAAATATTTGGTTGTAAGTGACACTGCTTAAATGATAAGTGTCAGTTAATAACTTGCAGTTGCAAGTGCTTTTTCTTTTCTTTCTTTTTCTTTTGGCAAATTCATTGTTGTTGCCAATACCCTGATCATGAAAACATGAATGAATGTGAATGACTATAAGATGGTAACCTGCAGGAACACAGCACTGCTGCATGTCATGGATCTATACGTAAAGCAGTCAGATCACTGCTAGGGAGACCCAGTAAAAGACTGCAAGGCTATCTTGCTGGACATTCAGCCACCTTAAACTTTGTGGTAAGTGTCCTACACAATTCACGACCTTGTAGTATCCACCCAATTTGGTGTTTAATGTCCTAAAATATCTTGATAGCTCGCAAATAGCCACAGGTGTTTTATTACATTTTTATGAGGTTTACTTTTAAGGCTGCAAGGTGCTACTACAAAACCACAGACGATCTGAGGATGGCTCACTTAATAAGTAGAAAAGACAGGCGAGATAGATAATGAGCAAAAGGTAATGGAATTGTATAGCAGAAGAGTCATCAGTCATCCAAAACTCTCACTGCGCCCAGTGCAGAGTGAGATCACACAGTTAAGTCCTCAACATTGAGCCTGTCACCTGAGCTGCTTACCTTTTTCACAGTGAAATGTGCACCGAGGTGTTGTACAAGGTACGTTGCTGTATTCATGTGCCTTCCTTTCTTCTATGCCTGTGTGATGCTAACTCTTTACTGAAATACCAAAGAACACAGTGTGCAGTACATGATACTGTATGCAGACAAACTGGGTTCACTCCCACCACAGATATTTGTTGCTGGAATAAAAAGAGCTTGAAAAAGAACAACCCACATACCACCCAAGTCATTGCTTTCCATGTAAGGGCCCTGCAAAGCTCACACAAATTCAAGGACAGATTTGGAGCGTTTGTTTCAATCAATCAATCAATCAGGTTGGAAGAGACCTCTGGGATCATTGAGTCCAACCATTGCCCTGACACCACCATGTCAACTAGACCATGGAACTAAAAGTGCCATGTCCAGTCTTTTCTTAAACACGTCCAGAGATGATGACTCCACCACCTCCCTGGGCAGCCCGTTCCAATGTCTAATGACCTTTTCTGAGAAGAAATTCTTCCTAATGTCCAACCTGAACCTCCCCTGGCAAAGCTTGAGGCTATGTCCTCTTGTCCTATCGTTAGTTGCCCGGGAGAAGAGGCCAACTCCCACTCCACTACAACCTCCCTTCAGGTAGTTGTAGACTGCAATAAGGTCACCTCGGAGCCTCCTCTTCTCCAGGCTAAACAACCCCAGCTCCCTCAGCTGTTCCTCGTAGGTCAGACCCTCCAGACCCTTCACCAGCTTGGTCGCCCTCCTCTGGACTCGCTCCAACACCTCAACATCTTTCTTGAAGTGCGGGGCCCAGAACTGGACACAATATTCAAGGTGCAGCCTCACCAGTGCCGAGTACAGAGGGACAATCACTTCCCTAGACCGGCTGGCTACACTATTCCTAATAGAGGCCAGGATGCCATTGGCCTTCTTGGCCACCTGGGCACACTGCTGGCTCATGTTTAGCCGGCTGTCGATCAGCACCCCCAGGTCTCTTTCCACCGGGCCGCTTTCTAACCACTCTGCAGGTCAGATGCTGTGGGTGACCAAGCAGGAGAGGAGAAAGGGAGAAGAGCTATTCTTGGTCTCTGTGGACTGCAGGTAATGACTGCCTCTACTTTTAGGGGTAACTGGCAACTTAAGGACAATGGGAGGGAAAGGGATGTTGGCCCCAGGAGGGCAACACTGCATCATCACCAGGTTGTAATTAAGTGTGTGCTTCCATGTGCCCTAGGGGTATATATAGAGGCATTCTTCAAGTGTGGGTATTGGAAAGTCACTCATCAGAAACAACATAAAAAATTAAAATCTAAATATTGGTCACCCTTTTCTGTCACTTCACCCCCTTCCTAGAAGTTTGATTTTAAAACCATTTATACAGTTATTCTAGGGATCGTGTTTCCACTCCTTCCACCCACTCTATGTAGTTTTACTTGAGCTCTTTTACAAGCTCTGGTTTAATAAATATATTCATAAAATAATTCATCTTCTTCCCTGTTCTGCTCCTCCTCTTATGTGCAGATTTCTGTGGTGGCACTCCTTCATTTCTCTATTAAAGTCAGGTCATTCAGAATTCCAAACATTTGACTGTTTGAGTCTTCTAAAATTAAACTGTGTTCAGTTAGGTTTGGTTCGGTTTGATTTGGTTCGGTGTTGTTTTCAGAAACCTCCCAGACTCCATGTCTCCTAACAGAGAATATTATTGGTCTCAGTGCATAGCCTGGCTGAATTGGAAAACTCAGCACAGAAAACCAAGCAAGCAAGGTGTCAAAATGCTCAGCCTGAAAGAAAAACAGCAGCATCAACCATTGATTTTCATGTGTCACATCTTCCTGCTCACTGACATATTCTGATTAAAGGCTTACAAGTATAAACCCAGAATGACTTCATTAACTCTGGCAGAATAACTTCAAATTTACACAGCTGAAATCAAGATCTCAGTCCAATCCTCATTTCGTAGCAAATAGTGCAATATACAGCTTTCCCTAGATAGAATTTATGAGCACAAAACAAAAAAAAACAAACAAAAATAACCCCAGGAAGTAATACTCTTTGGGACCTGTATCCACCCTTGTACATTTCTTTTTCACAGCATCAGGGACGAATTTGTCCCTTCTTGTTGGCTGCAGTAACTCATGGAGTTATTTTACATCGCTACATTTCTTTTTTTGTTTTCGTTCACGCCAACAAGACCACGAGTAGGCGTCACATAAGATAAATCTCACTAATTTTAAAAAAGAAAAGCTAGTGAACAGGAGGTGATAAATGCTGTGCTGCCTACTCAGGTTCTGTCACATAAGATGTCACTTCTTTATTTTAATTATATTTTCTGCCAACTCACAAAGCAAGCGATTTGTACTGCATGTGTTCCTACCTTTTGCTATGGAATGTTTCTGCATAGCCAATTGCAAAATGCTTCTACTTGTTTCTGTCCCATTTTTCTCCCATATTCACTTTTATGGCTGCTTCCTTATGTTCTATAGAAACTGTCTCTTCAGGAAATGTTAACACATACATAAATAACAGTTTATTCATTGCAAAATGACTCGGACTATTTGTACATGGAATTCATTTTTTTCAAGCATTAATAAAATACATAGGGAGCCTAAAAAATCATCTACATTTTAGATACAGTTTTGTTAATGCACACTTAGAGCTAGCTAGTTTTGATAAAAAATTCTACTGGATTAAAAAATTGAAAGTTAAAAAGCTCTGGGATCTAGAATGCAGTAACAGCAGATCCTTGAGCTGAACTAAAACGATCTTCTAGCAACACCAGCTGTTTGATGGACTGCTAGCATCAGTAGATGCTTTGAGCGGAAGGGCTACCTGTAGCAGAACTGGGCTGATCAATGCATGTCACTGAAACAGCGTCATGTGTAGACAGGCCACAGACCCACTGATAAAATCCCACATTTCACCAAAATAAAATTCACTTTGCAAGTGGGAACATTTAAAAAAAAAAACCACTTGCTAAAATAAATGAAACCAAAGCCTGAGGATCATGAACTAGAACTCAAGCATAACAACTACATCCTGAAAGAGTTTTTAACACAAGGTTCACACCAAATTTCATGTTCCTGTGAGTGAAGAAGGTGGAACAGTGGCTTTGATCAATTTTATTTGAAGTAACACATCTCAAGAGTTATTTTCAGTCACAGAATGAAAAGCAACAAAAGAAATTGTTTATTATTACCCTGCTAAACCGGACATCATAAACAGGAATGAGAGAATGAATTGTAGGATGGAACCTGCTCTAATTAAGAGCAGAAAAAGAAAGAACAGCACAAGAAGATTGGGTAGCTTAACCACACACGTGGCAGGGCAATTAGACAGCTGAATTATGCTGCAGACAGCTTCAGATCCAAGCTTGGGTAGTTCAACTAAATCAAAACCAGTCAAATCACAGTCTGAATGCAAAATTACATTTCTGAAGTAATCAATGTCATGATTTTTGTACTATAACTGTCCAGTCAGATCAGTAGTATTTCTGATCGTGTTCAGCCTTGAACAAAGGAAGAACACACTACCTTTTCATTTGACCATTTATTTTTCATTAATCACAATATCCTTATTACGTAAAAAATGAGATTGAATTAGAGATTGAACATAAAATTGTATTATGTCTCAAGTAAAAATATAGTTTCCCTAATAGTTTATCCTTATCTAATGAAACAACCACCAATTCAATGATCTCTTCTCTGTGATTGGCCTTCTAGGGACCCTCTGCTCAAGGAGAAGTAAAGTTCTTCACCTCTTAAGTGCCTGGAGCACTTCTCTGTAGAAATACTGCTCAACTCAAACTCCAGCACTGCATAGCAGGGAAGCTTAGGGTGTTCAAAACCATGACTTGACTTGTTTTCCTGGATCCATCTCTAATGCTAGATCCAGCAGAGTACTTGTACACCTGCTGAGATCAGTCTAACTTAGGAAAGAATTACAAAGGAACCTCAGCATTTGCTTTCTTGACACCTCAAGCCTCTTCATGGGGAGGGAACATCTACTTTACCTGACTATAAAGTCAGTCCTTTCTCCTACCTTTAGAAAAAATTCTATTTGAATGTCACTTACCTCACAGGACTCTCTAAATAAAGTTTGCTTATGTTTAGAATAGACATTCTTATGTCCTTGTTTACATTTACATATTTAAAAATAATAAATATATCACTAATGTAAAAATCTACATTTGCTATTTACAGTATAGCATGTAAGCACTAAGTTAACAGTATTTTCACAAATCATTTGTATTTCCCGGAAGAAAACTTACTTTTTACTGTGGATTTATACTCAGTCTTTTCTCAGTATAAATAAATCTTCTTGGGCTGTAAATAAGTTCTCTGTTTGCATGAGACAAACACTGAGACTATGCATAACTGTGAGCTGTTTTGCAGATATACTTTCTGACAAGAGGGTATCTGGTTTCTTTGTCCCCCAAGAATCTTGCATTTGGTAACATACAGAGCCTTTATTTTCCCCTTTATTTGTTTGAATTTGAAGGCCCTTTCTCGCCTCTTTGGCTCGCAGTGTGGCAAGCAGGGGCCTTGCTGGGGGGATTTTCCTGACTTTAAGCTCTTGTGCTCACAGTTCTATACTATTATTCTTCACTATAAATGGCCTTCATGCAGTTCACCCTGCCACAATATACTGCAAAGCTGTGTATCACAGGAAATATTCTGTATGCACGTCTTACCCAACACGCAACCTCCATTTCCTTTTGATTCTCTGTAGGGATTCCTCCTAAAGCAATACCATGGATGACAGGCTTTCTGTCAGAGAGCTTTGAGTACCCTTCATCAGTTTAAGAGGTTTATACATAGCTCAACTGTACATAGCTCTCTGCTGCAGTAAGTACTCGTTACATGAGCACGTCAGCATTGTGTGCAATGTGAAGATGATCTTTATTTCAGGATCTGTAGAAGATTCAGGAAGTCAGTGTAAAGTTGAATCATATTTACTTTTATGTGCTAGGAAACCACCACAATGTTTGGCATGAACCAAGAGTTTCATGGTATGTCAATAAGTCTGCAAGAAGTACATATTCTCCAGTTTACTACCACTTACTTAGTATGTGACTCTGAAATGACTCACTCCTCCCAAAAGTATTTGTAGGGAATAAAACCTAACTATCTGTACTTTCTACAAGTTAGAGTCTTCATCAGGGAAAGTCCTTTTAGACAGAAGTATTGATTTCTTTTCACCTTGGAGAGCCTGGCCTTGTGAAACAGCTCTTCTGCAAGTCAGATGCTGGTTACACTGCTGCTCCCAGGAGTCAGATTTGGTAGCTCAGGCACCTCCAGCAGCATCTCAGCAGTGACACAGAGTGCAGTGCAGTTATGAACCCTTCCTGAGCATGTACTCCAGCTCCTGGCCTGCTCTGGGCTCCAGTTTCCCCAGCTCCACTGCTAACAGGATACCAGCAGGGTTAACCGCTCTGATTCGAAAGCCTGGAGGTCTTTAAACTCGTAAGCCTCTATTGAATGACCAGGAATTACAGCGTAGTATACCTCAGAGCACCAAAATGGTGCCTTTTGCTTCAGGCTCTCAATAGCAGCAATTCAGCAAGTGACTCATGAGCAGCTTGATCATCTCACCAGGGATCTCTGGGGAGAAGGCGGTGAAGGAAAGCAGATAGCTAGGCTAGGTGGTGTTACTGCTTTCTAAAGACAAACCTGTTCTACTCATTAATTAGAAGCCTTGGGGTCCTTGGCCTCCTTGTCTACATCCCATCTCTTTTTTTTTTTTTTTTGAGTTTGCAATCAAATGACCACAATCATGGAATATGTTCAAAAAAGAGGTTCCCCAGAAAAAGGGAAAATATTCAAAGTTCAAATCCTTGAACAACAATGCCCTTCCTCTTCAATTGCAAAACTCCCAAACTGAAAGGAGGCAAAGGGAAGATCCGACCCAGCACTCAAAATTATACATTGTTGCCAGATGTATAACTACACTCACACTCTGAGCCAGATCTGGTCCTAAGCAGAGCTGTGGTGGGGATGAGGCTGATGGTCTCATGACTCACTTTCTATAAAATCCATTCTAGCACAGATGAAGCCTGGCAAAGAAGCCACCACACTGCATGGTATGGAGGATTTTACTGTCACCATGAAAAGAATGTCCATTTCCTGCTCACCAGTAGTCAGGAGGACCACAGTAAGCTGTACAGCATGTACCTTGAGGAAACATGGCTTGCGGTCGGTGTATTACCCTAGCTTCTTCTCTTCCACAGTCCTACGTGTTAATGAGGACTCTAACTGGGCAAGTGAAAAAAAATTCTCACGTAGAATATTCCCCCACCTTTGTATATCAAGGCTTAGTTATCCCTCTTCTGTGCTACCTGCCTGTCTTGTTTGTCTGAACTAAAATTAGAGGAGCAAATGGAAGTAGGGTTCTGCTGAACTGTAACACCTTCAGGACAGAACAGGAGAGGCAGTAAAGTGCCTAGCACAAGAACTGCTCAGAAGCCAGCACTGCCGTATGGTAGGAAATCATCTCTTTTTTTGCATTCTGAATAAGAAAAATTAAATCAAAATGTTAATATTGCCCTGGATAGATATGTATTCTTAATCAAACCATTTCATTTCAAAGACATGGACCTATTTTTTCAAAAGACAGAAATGTTTTTGTGATTTCATCCTCTCTGTCCTGTAAAATAAACATTTTTACCACACATTTTAAAATGAGTTTTCAATAATATAGCAATATTGAATGAGAACAAGAATATTGAATAAGAACATTGAATATGTTGATATCCTAACTGGTAATCATTATAGAAATGGGTCATTCTCAGTGATGTGGCAACTGCTGCTTGGTTTACTTATTGACAGGTGGTATAGCAGCCAGTGGAATACAAGTTTGGAACTCATAATTCATAGCTGGCAATTTTCTATTAACTTTTCTTTGATTTGCACTGATAAAAATACAATATAATTCTAAAAAATGCAGCAGGTAAGGCTTTTTAGTTTTAGTTGAAATTACCAAGGCAGATAACTCTTCAGTGAAACACTCAGAGTCTGTAAGATACATTTTTTTCAACAGAAATTATGTACAATATTATTAGATGTCATATCTGTCTTACATCATGTGTAAGTTACATGTTTAAAGCATGAGGAATAGGGAACAAATCAGATGACTGGGAAAGTATATAGATATTTGGACATTTATTCATACCAGAGCTTGGAGTCAATAAAGACTTACTTGAGACTCATTCACATTGTTCACCATTTCGCTGTTCCCCTGCCTCTATGCTCTTCACTGTCTTGTCTATTTAACATCATTATAAGCTATGGACTTGCAGCACATACCTAAAAGAGTTTCCCAAGACTGCTTCTTCTGTTTCTTTCTGCTTCTGTTTTACCAGTCTGCTAATGTATTCTCATATTGATAAGAGAAAAGTTAAACAGACTGAAATTTACTATATAGGGTCAGATTCTCCTTGATGTAAATTAATACATTTTCCGGCCCAACTGAAAATGCTGTTTCTAATAAAAATACTGATATAATTTTATTAAAAACAAGTCACTGTGAGTACAAATCATTTCTATACCTTATTTAGGAGCAGGGTATCAGTGTAGAGCTGGGTTTGTTAAGTTAGCTAAATGTAGGGAAAGAATGGGAAGCTTCTACTGAATTTTCTGATAACTGGGAGAAAGTCACTAAAGGTGGTCCAAGTCCTATTTCCAATCAGTTTCAGGGAGATTTATACCTAATTCTTCTTCAAATAATCCATCCAGGATATCTCAGCTCCTTTTCTATCTGGCATTTCTAAAAGTCCTTTAGGAAGAAACTTTCCAAAAATCACATTTTGTTTCTATAATGAGAGTCTTCCTTTAAAAAGAAACATATGTCAGTGGTTTTGCAGGGGAGTTGGACTTGGAGACTGTGGTCCCATTCGTGCTCCTTTCTGCTGCTCACTGGATGACTTTACATAAATCACAGCATGTCTCTGTTACCTCAGCTACTCCATTTTGTCTTCCCACACTAAACTGTGCTGTCATTGCGGCAAGGACTGTGACATACAATCCATTTCTATGGTGCCTCACACAATGAGAACTTGATCACAGCTGGGGTCTGTAGACACAGCGTGGCAACACAAATAACAAAAGAGACCTTGAGTATGGGGGAGGGTCAGCAGAGCAAACTGCCCCTAAGTTCTTGGAAAACTTATTATAATTTCCCATTAGAAATACAACAGAAACAGACTTAGAATAGTGTCAGAGTGTCTTTATCTCAACTCCAAGCAGTACTTTCTAAGCATGCATCTCTGACAGATGTACAAAGAAATTTCTGGCTGCATCTGCAATGAGTTCACTGATAAGGAAAAGAAGAGAAGCAAGCTCTGAATTTGCATGAAAGAATCATGTTCCTCCAGATCACTGTTCCACTTGTGCCAAGGACACAAGGAGGAATATCTGAAAACCATTTCTAAGAGATGGATAATATTTCACCCAACTTGCCAAAGTCACCTGTCAATGTCAATGCAAGCTGGAACAGAGCTATTGACAAATGTTAGTGCAGCCCCATGCACTCCTCAAGAAGAGGAGGAAGAGGTACAAAAATATACATGCAACAAGTTGGTAGCAAGGCAAAAGGAATCATAGGACCATGCTGACATTATCAATAGCAGCAAGGAGGAAACTTCCCATGATTACTGCTTTTCTAAGAAATATTAGGTAATACCATACCTGTAGATCATGTGAAACACTACAAGATACAGGAGGTCTCTTAGTGTACATCTGGTCCTGTTTATGAAACAAAGTCTCTGGTAGCCTCACTTCTAGCCCCCAGAATGCCTAGAATATCATGAATGCAAAGTCTTTTCCTTCTAACTTGTATTTAAGTGATTGTTCAAACTCATGGGAAGCTGTTCAGTCTTCACAGATAACAAAGTCAGTTTCAGCTGAAGTGAGATGACTTAGTGCCATGGTCTAGTTGACAGGGTGGTGTAAGGGCAACGGTTGGACTCGATGATCCCTGAGGTCTCTTCCAACCTGGTTGATTCTGTGATTCTGTGATTCTGTGACTGACGTGACAAGTAGAGCGCATAGCTATAACAGCAACAATAATATGCCCCTTTATATGACTTCAATTGTCTTTTGACACATTTAGCTAATTTATGCACTAGATGTCACATACCTGAAGTAAGTGACCCCCTCTATTGCAATTATCTTGTTCCAACATGTAAAAAGAAAAAGCTAGGAGCTGTGCAATGAAACAGGTTTCGAAATAATTGCTTTCCCTTGCCGCTATTTCCATTATTAGAAATGCTTAAAGTCCCATATGGGTTTATTTCTGCAAGTGAATCACCTCAGCCATTTCCAAGCCCTGTGAAGTATCAGGAGAGGAATAACAATACCACAACACAGACACGTGTTACAAAAAACGTTAAGCAGCTTTTCTGATGTGAACCCAAGATTCACATGCAGAAATGTACATGTGCTTCAGCATTTCTATTTCTGCACAAAACTATCGCAGTTGTGCACCCACGAGTATTTTAGCTTCATGAATTACAGGAGGCTTACTTTTATAATTATAGACTCACATGTCCTCATGTGAATGCATTTTCCACCAAAACCAGATCTATTCCTTTATACCTTGACTGCACAAACCACAGTAACATTTTTCTGAGCTAAAGTTAAAGGTACTTCTCAGAAATCCACAGCCATTTTTCAAAATTTCCTGCATTATACACTGGTATATTGTATAAAGGAATTGCTAAAAAGCATAGAACAATTCATCAGTGTTTCACATATCAGTGTTTCATTGCAACTATAAAGAGATAAGTATTTGCTTAAGCTACTCATACTACATCTTTCCCAGCTGAAAGAATTATCTAAACCAAACAAAATATAAACGTCTTTGCCTAGAGATAAGGCTTCTAATTTTATTGGCCATATATAGGGAAAAGCAGCCCAGCAACCTTGATAGCCATTGAATTTAAGGCCTTGCTTGTGAAGCAGTGAACACAGGCAACTCCATTTCACACCTTTAGTTAACTGCAGTGTACTTAAAATATTTTTAAAACACTTCCGTATGTGTAACTATTCGTAGACATATTTTTATTGAGAGGACCCCCTAAAATTACAAAGTAACAGCAATTTGTTTTCATTTAATTGACAGCAAGATATCAGTGGCTTTAAATATACAATGGAAGATGTCCAATAATGAGACCTTTGAAAATAAGCTTAGCAATCTGGAAAGAACAAGCTGGATCTGTCAGTATACGAGCCTGTACTGTTCCAACTGCATGCAGTCCTATCTTACCATTCAGCTAGAATTAGGATTCCAAGGAGGGGATGTACATCCCATCTGTGGCAAAAAAATCCCCTCCCAGAGACTTGGCCTTTCTTCTTTCCCCCGTGGTGGAAAGGAAAAGACTCCTCTATCTGTATTGAGCCTTGCATGCAGCCCAGCAGAGGTACTGCTGCCTGTGTTTCCTCATGAGAAGAAGATACGGGGGTTGGAAGACCATTTCTTCCTGAGGGCATGCACACTATGTCCTCCCCGCAAGGATTCCTCTCCGTATCTGTATCTGTATGCTCTCTCCAGTATAATTCTCTCTCTCTCTGAAGATGGTGCCTAAATAAGCGAAGCTAAGCTTGAGAGGTCCTTTTGTAGAAAACAAACATATGCTTTTTTGAGGGAGCAGATAATTTCAAAAAGATTTCAAAAGATGAGAGAATGGAGTTCAGTTTACCACCACAATGAACAGATCTCCTACCTCTTGCACACCTCTTTCCCTCATCGCTTAGATAAAATTCACACCCGTTACTACAAGGAAGGGGAGAGGCAGTTAAGAGAAAGAGACCAAGCAGGCACCTGCTCCTCCTTGGAGATCGTTCTGGCTGTTTGTTGATGAAGGAGTCCTTCTCTCTCACAAGGCTTGGAGATGTTTCCTGGCCACAGCCCCACTGCATCTTGGTGCAAAGCCACCAAGAACATCAGCTTCTCCTTCTCTGACCACCTCCTCCATGCATCCCTCCTGCACAGGTTTCCCTGACAAGCCGAAACAGGAACCCAGCTCACCCAGTCAGGCTGCGGATCTGGACAGCAGAAGCCCCAGTACTGCACACCTCATGCCAGCGCAGACCCCCACTGATCCACTACTGCTTGCTCTTTTCCTCTGCACTGTGGTATGTTCTCCTTTTCCTCTTCAACGTAACTTGGTTTTAAGATTATCTGTTCTATGCTGGCCAGTGAATCCTGATGGGATAAGCTGCAAAACAGTGAGAACAGCTGGTTTGACTTGCAGGGACTAATTACAAGGAGTGAAAATTACAGTGTCTTATGCACAACAGGTAAAGGCACAAGAATTATAACCTAAAAAGAGGTATTGGAGGAGACCTGAAAGAGAACAGAGATATCTGTAAGCAGCAAACACAGCTAGGATATTCTAATTTTGCATTTGTGACAGTTTAAATAAATTGGGCAGTTCCTTGCTGAAATTAGAAAAAACTTATTAAAATGTAATGGGAGTAATGACAGGAAGTTAATATATTGGAGTCTCTGGTTTTGAAATGCAATCTTTGAGTGCATCACCTAAAATATCTCTCCTGAATTTGAGTAACCATGCAAAACCAGCTAAAAAACAAAGTCTAACTTAGTCACCAATCCACAGCTTTTCAGCAGCCAGGAAAAGGCTTCTCTAAATTGGCATTTTGTGTATATTTCAATGCAAGTTAGACACCCACGTGCCAGTATGTGTGCAAGAGGAGATGACAGCATTAAAAGTAACATCAAATCAGCAATACTGTGAATCTTCCTAAACCTTACTAGTAGTTCCGTCACAGTCATACCAGGTGGAATAGGACTAATCCAGCCTCTGGCTGAATAATCCCAGGGGTCCTGCAGGCAACAGAATGAAGAAGTACTACCAGGCATGCAGAGGCAGAGGTGAATGTGGAGGTGAGAGCTGTTCATCCATGAGGGCCACTGTGGTGGGTGATAAATTCAGCTGACTCAAAAGACATTCACCCAGGCAGCCCCCAGACCATTGTTTCTTTTTTTCTTTGATACTGGGAAGACACGTGGCCCCATTCACTTTTAGGACATGTTTTTCCAATGATGTTTAATGTTAAGGTGGCAGTGACTTTACTCAGGTACAATACCCTAACATGATTCCTTCCTAAAATGCTAACAGCAGAAAGAGGGGTTAGAAACTAGAGCCAGCAACAGGGTTGTAGGTGAGCACACAGACATGCAGCTTTAAAAAAAGCTTAGGAAAAAAAATACCAGCTTTATCTCCCTCGAGCAGCATTCCCCACACACAAGCATTGCTTTAAACTTCTTCTATCTCTATTTACCGTCTCACACATCGCCAGTGGTATCTAGTACCTTGCATCTGAAATAAACTCTGGCAGTTTTCCACTTCAAGAAAGAAGATAAGAAAGGGAACTCCGTTTGTACACCATGTTGTTATAGAAACAAACTTTCCTCACAGTGCCCCTTCCACACTCGAGATCCAACTACTGTTTCAAACAATAGAATAATAATAACAATAGAAAACCCCAGAAGTTTACTGATGAACAGCCACCTCATTATCACATCTTGCTTTTACCATTTCCATCAGACTGTGAGGAGAAAGCACTAAGAACAGGAGTTGTAAAATATCCCTTAGTTGTTTCTGTACCAGTAACAAAAGGTTTTCTATTGATCCAATTTTGTTATGGATTGTTAATTTACAGGCTAGTTTAATAGAAACAACAGAATGTAACACACAGCGGTGACAGGACCTTGTTTGTCCATGATAGCTTACACTGCTGCAATCTTGAGTGGTGTATTATGGTGTTACTTAGGTTCTCTAAGTGGCAATTACTCTGCCTAGAAATGTGGAACATGCACACTAGCATGTTAACAGTCTTTTCTCTCAGAGAGGTGGTAAAGGCAATCTACAAGCTAATGAGAGTGCTATACTAAAACATGTGATGGTCAGATCTGGAAAGCTGTTTAGTAAGTTCAAATGCCAGCGGGGAAAGATAAGAGACTGCAACAAAGCAAGATGGACAAATGAGTTGTATCATTTGGCACACAATGGCAAGACACTAACGAGGTCATTAGACTGAGTTTGCTCTGTAGTAGTGTCCTGTAGTGAGCTGAGACAATTGCGAACACCATTCATATGACATGCAAATCCCTCACTGGACATTGATTTTTCCCCTATTCTGATTCTTTCCCAGAACATATTAAAGATACCTTAGGCAGGAAGACTCAGATCCAGATCTCAAGACTGCCAAGATCCAGGCATGTTCAAGGTCACATGAACAGAGTAGCTTGAAAATAATTATCAAAGACTGGTGCATTTTAATAAGTGCATACCTGTGTGTTCTAAGAAAAATGGAGACTATTTGTAAGAATAATTGTATATCAAAAGAGAGAAGAATCAAAATAGAGAATGTAAGTCTTGTCACTGATTTCAATAAACTTTGTATCAAGTTTTGATGTTCAATTTCAATGGCCATCTTTACTTACATTGAAGCCTACCTTACTCCACTGATTGATAGTTTTATTGGATATGGTGGAATTAGCACAGATGTATTTCTTATTCTGAATAAGTTACAAAAATTGACGGCTGTTTGAGGTCTTCCACAAATCCTAATCTTCCTTCATCTTACTAGTTTCTTCCCAAATCCAAAGCTGAATTCAGAAAGACTACTTCAGCTTACCATGTCAGTAAGAGGAGGAACCACATCATATGCCATAATCCAAATTATACTAGTTTTGAACTTTAAAACTTCACCTATCATGAATCTTATCAGAGACAGCCTTCTTCAAGTAATCAAGTGCCTTTGTTTATTTTCATTTTAACTGTCTTTCTTTATTGCCAGTGTATTCATTTAAGATGGTCCTAGAAAGAGTTGCCTTTAAAAACAAACGAAAAATTTACTCTGCCATGGGTTCTGGAGGTTAGCGTATATGCAAATTACTATACATATTTGAGTTTAAATTTTGTAGGGATTTAAATACAACAGACTCAAAGTTCATTGGATAAAGGCAGTTTATCACTGATCAAGCAAATACAGAATCAATTTCTAATATTTTACGTAGGAAAAAAAGAGAGAATGGAAGAGAAACAGATATGCTCAGTTGTGTGGTAGATGCAATATATCGAAGCTTTGCCAAAGTCAGGGCATGCTAGCACAAAACATTTGGCATAGCCAATAAGAATGAGTGCAGGAATCCCAGGAATTTAAAATTTCAAATTTCATATTTTTATTAAGGGAGGTCTTTATTAAAAAAAAACAGCTTATGGAAGTAGACTAAAACATTATAGTCACAGCTCATAGAATGTCCTCTTTACTGATAAACATCTGCAAGAGCAGAATTACCCTGAGCTATACAACAGAGCACACATCCATGATGTGTCTGCCTGGTGCCCTAATACATCTGGGTGTTGATTGATCTCACCAGATACAAAAAGGTTGTGATGTTGCATCCATATTGTTCACATTCCTCTAGGTGCTGCCAGGGCCTTCATCACAGCAGTTTCCCATGGCCAAAACATGTTTCCCCAACCAATCAAACTAGAGGAGCAGACATAGCACTTCTGGTTTTTGGTATTAACATATAAAGTCATCAACACTTGATTATACACAGACGGTTCATTCACTGTTCATACAGACCCTGAACCTGTTCCTTCGAACACAATAGCAGTTTTACTATCATCTTGAGAAGAAGCAAGTACAGAATAAAGAAGAAACAGGCCAGTGTGATCATTTGCTGATCTTGTCACTTGTTAGGAAAAGAAGAAACTTATCTAAAGAAGAAAAAAAAGTTTGTGGACCAGGAAGTGTAGAAAAATGCAAGATGATCTGCTCATTGATACTGTCTTCAGAGTTAGCTACCATGGCTAGTTGACTCTATTTATTATCAAAAATTAGTTTTTTAGAACTTAGCAAAACCCTAAGAAAGAAAAAAAAAGAACCAGACATCATGCTTTGTCTGATGATAGAAAGCCAGATGGAAAAGAGCTATGATAACAAGCATCTTATAATTTCATTACAAAGAACAAACCCGCTGTGGAATGCTTGTGCTCCTTAGTCAAACGGACTCTCATGAGTAAAACGGGCTCAGGAACAGCAACTGAATCTCATCAAGCCTTTCCTTTCTAATTCTCATAGACAGTCAGATCATTTTTCAAAGTCTCTTCAAATAAAGCTTTTAGTTCTCAGGAAAGTTCTTGGCAGCAATTTGGGCTGATGATAAACAAGCCTCCACTAACTACATTTAAAGACAGAAGAAAAGTCTTCACATCCTAAATTAGATATGCTTAAATGGGATGAAGGAACATAGCAATAAAAACACAACCACTACACTATTTCTTTCTTACATATGGGTTGCCAACACAGTTTCTTTGTATGTGGAAGCTTGTTGACCTTCTATATAGAAACTAGTAGGTGAGTCAATTTTTAATTATTTATGAAAGCCTCATCAACAGTTTTGTTTCATTCCAGAAGAAGCCATGCTTGAACTGAATACATCCAACTTGCAAAGAAAGACCACAAACCTAATTTTTCCTTGACACCTCATTACACTCACATCCAGAATGCCAATAATCAGCACTGACTTCTCATTCCACCTGGAAAGAATTAATTATCTGCTGCTCTGTGGATTTATTACTGGCAAAAGAAACACCAATGACAAAATAGTCTTTAAGAGACCTTAAGTACACAAGAACCTCCTGTAGCAGAAGGAAAAAGTAATGGACCATATGAAGAAATCCAGTTTACCTATGGGCTTGTTTGAAATCTCACCAGTGTGAAGTATTCATAGTGATAAAAATAGATTTTACTGAGATGTTTGACTTTCTATGATCTTGCTGAATATCTAAAAAGAAGGGAAGCTGACACTACATATGGCAAATGAAGCCGTTAATGCAGTATAGCCTTGTTTTCATAGCTAAAGAAAAATAAAAGCTAGGTTTGTTTTCACCTGAGCAAACCACTACAAGAACAAGACAGGCAAGTTTTATGATGAGGTAAACCAACAAAGGGTAGCCCCAAGTAGAATACAAGTTGTGAGTTCTATTTGCTTCCTTCACAGAAATTTGGAGAAGGTGAAGGAACAGTCAGATGAGACTCAGTGAACGCACTATTGCCCCCTTCAGACCAATAATATATGAATTTACACCATGTTTTATTTTAGTCTTACTTGTCACAATCCATAAACTAACGAAGTTTAGTCAACTTTGGCCTCTAGGCTTTAAAGCCTATCACAAATAAAGTCTAGCTGAGATCTTGCAGTGCAGTTTCAAACACTAACACTGCATTCCACGAGGCAACACATTACCCAGCCCCTGGAGACAAAGCCATGATGACCACCTATTAACAGAATCAATCAGTCTTAGCCTTATGTATAACAAACTTCAGTATCATTCTAGGAACCATGATAATACAGCTTAGTTTACAGCCCATCCACAGCTGGTGGCAAAATTTTAATGGAAAAGAAAAAATTAATTGGCACTAGCTTCCACCTCACGGTTTTAAAAAGTCCATCTGTATCTTGTAACATGACTGCTTAAAACTTTTTAGGAGTCTCATTCCCAACTTAAGCTAGGACAGGCAAGCAAGGCCTTTGTTTATTCAGCAAATGCCCAAGCTAAGATGGAAATGTATAACTGAAAAACGAAACTTTTTCTGCAGGATTTAGAGGATGATATTGAGAGGATAAATACATAGGGACATCTACTTATCACCACAGCTGTCAGTTTTAACACAGACTGAACACAAAAAATGACCAAGAGCCTCAGAGAAGCCACAAGGGGTAAAAGAAGTCATGCTCATCTCTGTCAGCGTATCTCTTTTTCACATTCACTGCTGACCTATTCTGCAGCAAATACCTTGCACTTGCACCAGTGCTCTGGCATCTAAGTTGACACAGCAAAGTGAAAAGTTCACAGATTTCTGACACTTCTTTTGTACCTGCTCTTTGAATACAATAGCTGAAATTCTGTATGCCTGAAACCACGATTCAGATAGCTCGTGTGATTTATAGGTATGCAAAATCCAAGTCACAACCTGGCTCTCAAATAGTATTAAGTAATCTCTGAAGTAGAGCTTCTTTATATAAGACATTTAAAATTGAATGAGAAGTATCACTGGAGAGCATATTGTAGAACAAACTTGTGTCTTGACTGGGTTGGGGAGGAAGGAAGGAAGAAAAATTAACGTCCCAGTTAGCAAGAATGCACAATATTTTGCACTTACAAATAAATTTGGTATTTCATGAACAAAACCAACAAACGCCCAGGTGAAGGGAGGGGAAGCACAGATTCAAACTTCAAGCCCCAGTAGAGAGAAGGCGGTGGCTGTCGTGCAACTTGCATGAAGGACACACAATACTCTAATGAATTACAGCATAATGTGTTTTGTTTCTGCTCAGCCCATTTCACATGCCCTTCATGAAAATAAAAAAAGCACTGCTCAGTCCACCACTGGAAGCCAATGAAAACAGGCAAAAGTTGAATCCTGTCATCCCTGTGGAGATGCATTACAATATGACAAGCATACACAAACAATAAACTTGTAATGCAAAAAGGATTCATAGAATCATAGAATGGTTTAGGTTGGAAGGGACCTTGAAGATCATCTAGTTCCAATCCCCCTGCCACAGGCAAGGACACCTTCCACTAGACCAGGTTGCTCAAAGCCCCATCCAGTCTGGTCTTGAACACTGCCAGGGAGGGTCATCCACAACTTCTCTGGGCAACCTGTTCACTACCCTCACAGGAAAGAATTTCTTCCTAATATCTAACCTAAATCTACCCTCTTTCAGTTTAAAACCATCCCCCCTCGTCCTATCACTACAGGCCCTTGTAAAAAGTCACCCTCCAGCTTTCCTGTAGGCCCCTTCAGGTACTGGAAGGCTGCTAGAAGGTCTCCCCGGAGCCTTCTCTTCTCCAGGCTGAACAACCCCAACTCTATCAGCTCTGATCATCTTTGTGGCTCTCCTCTGGACTCGCTCCAACAGGTACATGTCCTTCTTATGTTGAGGGCCCCAGAGCTGAATACAGTACTTCAGGTGAGGTCTCATAATTCAAGGCCTGCTCCAGCATATTTCAGGTTAGAGCTTGAAACTGTCAGAAAGCCAATTATTCAAAATTTTTCAAAACAGAAAAAAACTATTTTGAAATGAGGTCATAGGTATAGACAGGGCTGAGATGATGTGCTGCTCAGCTGTAAGTAGCACCTTTCACCTTAGTTTCAGAGATTTAATGGGTGTGAAAGATGAAGAGCAAATGCAAGAAGAGGGATATGTGAATGAAAATGGAAAGAATGAGTAAAGGTTAGTTGAGATATTCTTCTCAGGTTAAGGCCTTATTCAAAGCCAAAGTAGTGGGGTGTTGAACAACACGTTCAGGGATGAAAGACAGGCAAAATATTGTCTGTGGTTTGCTGTGCAAGCATCATGCACAAACCTGCAGCTTCTTTTGATCAACGAAGAGCTCATCTCAAGTGAAATGACTTTCAAAAGAAAATCACAAAACATACAGAACACCTCCATAATTGCCCTTTTTATCCATATGAAAACACTATCTTCAGGAAGAGCATAAAGCACAAAATAAAAAGTTCTTCAATATTTTGCAAAACCAAAAACATTTTTTCTGATCAGAAATTAGTACAAGAAAAACTAAAAAGCATAATGGCAACTTATATAAAAAGTATAGATACAAGCCCCTCCAATCTCCAATTAAACACTGCCCTAACAGCAAGGTCACTGAGGCATCTCCAATTGAATTGAGATTGGAGACTCATAAAAAGTCTTCTCTAGAGTGATTGCTAGTTTTAGAAAGTTTCTCATTTTTGGTTCAGATAATATTTCATAATATTTATTATATATTATTATATATATTCATAACATAAAGATTCTGTAAAGAGTTCTTGAAGTGAACCCAACAACTTGATGACTTTTACTCTGCATAAGTAGAAAATGTCCATTGCTTACAGATCTTTTGAGCAACAGAAAAACAAGTTAAACACATAGGACTACACTAAAGCTGTGATCCCTAAAGTTCAGTTTCTCTGAAGAAGACGTTCTAAGAACATATTTGCGGATTTCTGTTGTGAATCCTGATTTAGGATCCTTCCAACTACACCAATTTGCCGTGAATGGGCAGCTTAATCTGCTTAAAGAACCACTGTCAAATGTATCAGCAAAAGTGGTTTTATTGAAATACGATGTTACAGAAGTGTGACTTAACAATATTTGATGGCAAGGTTCACTCTATTACTGTACTGCACAAAGTACATAACAAAGATTCAAAACTACCACGACAGAATCAAAGTTACCAAGACAAAAATCAAAGTTAGCAAGACAAAATCTTGGTGCACTATAATGCAAGGTTATGTGCGATATCAGTCACTTACCAAAGATCTGCAGTTGGTAAAAGGTGTCTCTGCCTCAAGGAGCAACCTTGAGAGGTGTCCCAGCTCAAGGGGAGATCACTGCCATGCAGCCAGCTGTTTAGCAGGCAGGGCTCAAAGAAGGCTCACTTAGGCTGTCATATTTATGGAATAAAGTGGTTGGCTTGTAGTCAAACTACATGCGATGGAAAAGGTATGCGTGAGACCCCTTGCACCCACAACTTTCTTTGTTCCTTGATAAATGAGTCCTGGCAAATCACCTTAACAGTGTTCCAAGCTCATATGCATTGATGCTCACTGTGTCACTCTGCTCCTTTGTGCATTTTCAGCGCATAGATGGGAACTAGAGAAGTTCTTGGCTCAGTTACAGCTCAGGCCTTTACCTCCTTTGCAGCCTGCACCATCTCTAGTTTGGTTAAGGAGTCAAGTGCATCCATCACAGTTTCTACGCTTATTCTTCCAATACATTCCAGACTGGGTACAAACCTCTCCCTGTCAAGGTCATTAGGAGTTTCGTTATTAAGTTCCATCATGCAAGAACGTCTATGAAATCATATAAGGAACATTTCTTAATTTTTGTATTTGATTTCTTGATTATTCAACCTGCCATCTGAAGTAAGTTATTCCTAACATTTAATAAAAAGGATGGTTCTATAAAAGATATTTCATTGCCATTCTGCTGACAATGGAAGAAGCAAAAAAGAGCCCAGTTAACTCTCACAGAGACTGGAGTGCTACAGAGTGTAAAGTACTAAAAATCTAGGAGTGTGTGTGTGTGGGCAGGCAAGAGTAGGTTACGCTAAGGAGGTTCAATTTTGAATGTCCATAGAAGTAATCTGTTAGGTAAAAAAAGCAGTTGATTTTTCACAAACACTTTTTCTAGTAGATTGTAAAACCACATTTTATTTCCAGAACTCATGTAAAGTATAGCTGTATTTAAGCATGGGGAAATATACTATATCTGTTAAAAACAATTCTCATAGCTACATTCAGAAAGAATAATGCTCCTGTCCACTGCTGTAGGAGGATGCCCTGATGTTAGCTCCAGAGCTATTGGTGAACATGTAATTATTGAAGCAGTGTATATTTTAATACATATTAATAACTCCTTACTACAAACCTTTTTACCCACAGCTAGCAAAGTGTTTTGTTCATACTAGGTAAGACCACCTTATCTTCCCTTTGCCCCAACCCCCTATTTCCTTATCTGTAGTGAGCAGTGACAGAGGGTCAGACCTGCTCTACAGGCACAAGAATCGTCTCTTTTCTGGTTTGCCTTTCACCATCCTCCTTTCTCTCTAATGCCTCTCTCCTTTGTTTTGTTTTCTAAGGATTCATAGATCTTAAGGAAGATCCAAGGGTGTAATTGGTGGTATACAAATGTGAAACAACCCTCTGTCCCTTCATTGATCCCAGAGAGGTCTGGGATCATAGAGCAGAGCTATGAAGGACTCACTTCAGGAGGGCTGGCCATCACAAAGGAATGAGTCTGCTGCCTCCTGCCTAGAGGAAAAGATTGAGACCAAGCAGGAAATGACCTGGCAAAGCCACAAACCTGAGGGGGGATGAGGAACTGTGCCGGCGATCCTACGTCATGTGCCTGGCCAAGGAAGCTCCAGCCCTCTTAATGGCCCTAGTAAAACTGTACCCGCAGGGTGACAGGAATAGCAGCATATACAGTTGTTCAGCAAATGGTACCAAGAACCCAAAATAGCAATGCTAGGCAGCTGGGAAGGTTGTCTCCTTCAAAAAACTATTCCTTTTGAAGGATATTCTTGGATGGTGAAGAATGTTTTCCCCAAGAGATTTCTGGCAGCCTTCAAAGCAAGACTATGTAAGTAGGGCAAGGGCTGAAGCACTTCCGTGTCCCAGTAACTCTCAACTGCTAGAAGAGGCCTCTGAGCAACGGGCAGCTGGATCTAACTAACAACAGATTGAGCCTTCACTCTTCCCTCATGTTCAGAAGAACCTGACTAAGCCACCATTATCCTTTCATCCCTTAGTCTATATCTATTGTCCCCATAAAGGCACATCCCTTTTTTTCTTTGAAATTATTCCTGCTTATGCCACCCTTTGACCATGTTTTTTTGGACAATTTTCTTCAACGATAAGCCAGAGGAGTGAACTTTATTAAATCAGTGCTATCTCAGAAAAATATTTACAAAACTTCCCTGGAAAAGGCCCATTTAAGCAATAATAACAATCTGAAAGTACGTTCTTTATAAGCTATTAATGCACACTGTGAATGGACTGAAGCCTCCAAGCTAAAATATGAATGGGCTTATCTGCTGGAGGTAGGTGTCAATTGCATTATAAAATGTCAAAACATCTCATATAAATTTTATTGTCTTGTTTTAAAACTTTTTTTTTTTTAAGCCTTTTGAAAAACATCATTTCTACTTCACTGAATATTTAATTTTTTATAGGAGAAAAGAGCAGGAAAAGCTGTTTCTTATTTAACTCAACATGGACCAGCTCCTCTTCAAGGTGGGAATTACCCAATTTACAAACCTTTACAGTCCATGAGGTTCCCTGTCCACTTTGGCACAGGTGGTAAGTTCGCCTTCTTTCTTTTCTCCTGAGCTAGGTATCATACCAAATATCTGAGGTTTCCAAGGCAAGGTCACACAGAGGGGACAGCAGACTTCCTGGTGTGTCCTGGATTCACCGTATCTCTGAAACTGCCTTGGGGTGCCCTATAAAGAAAAAACATTGTCATTGTTATTGCCTTGAATCATTCCCACTGTGAGAACACTTTCTTCTTACAAAACGTTCCTTAGAGAAATGGAGACAATTTACAATGAAACAGACCCTACAGCCACACAGATGCAGAGCTGCTGGAGTAAAAAACATCTTCGAAACAAATAAGCTCTAGGACTTACACTGTGATGAGATGCCATCCAGAAGGACCTGGACAAGCTTGAGAAGTGGGCCCATATGAACCTCATGAGGTTCAACAAGGCCAAGTGAAAGGTCCTGCATGAGGGTCCGGGCAATCCTCAATACCAACACAGTCTGGGGGATGAAGGGATTGAGAGCAGCCCTGCAGAGAAGAACTTGGGAGTACTGGTGGATGAAAAGCTGACCATGAGCTGGCAATGTGCACTCGCAGCCCAGAAGGCCAACGGTATCCTGGGCTGCATCAAAAGAAGCGTGGCCAGCAGGTCGAGGGAGGTGTTTCTCCCTCTCTACTCCGCTCTTGTGAGACCCCACCTGCAGTACTGAGTCCAGCTCTGGAGTCCTCAGCACAAGAAGGACATTGACTTGTTGGAGGGAGTCCAGAGGAGGACCACCAAAATGATCGGAGGGCTGGAACACCTCTCCTGTGAAGAAAGACTGAGGGAGTTGGGGCTGTTCAGCCTGGAGAAGAGAAGGGTCCAAGGAGACTTATTGTGGCCTTTCAATACATAAAGGGGGCTTATAAGAAACATGGGGACAAACTTTTCAGCAGGGCCTGTTGTGGTAAGACAAGGGCTAATGGTTTTAAACTAAAAGAAAGTAGATTTAGACTAGATAGAAGGAAAAAATTTTTTACAATGAGGGTGGTGAAACACCGGAACAGGTTGCCCAGAGAGGTGGTAGATGCCCCATCCCTGGAAATATGCAAGCTCAGACTGAACGGGGCTCTGAGCAACCTGATCTACTTGAAGATGTCCCTGCCCATGGCAGGGGGCTTGGACTAGATGACCTTTAAAGGTCCCTTCCTACCCAAACTATTCTATGTACAATTCTATGTACATCACCTGTCCATAAGTCAAAAGTGTAAAAGTAAATCATGAAGTCTTCTGCAAACTGCCATCCTCTGCTCCTCCTCCAGAGACTTTCCCCCACAAGAATGGGAAACTCAACACGGTGGCATCACAGGCCTTCATGCAGTACCTCAGGTCAGCCAGTTCAATGAAACCAGTTTTTCCTCTGCTCTTGAAGACAAGCTAATGATATGCCTATGGAACTGAAAAGTGTGCAAGAGCACTAGAAGACAATGAGGTCATTGTTAATTTTACACAACTAAATTTAAATTTTGCTGCTCTAGTATAGTATAAAGTATGAATCATTACGCTACATGAGACAGAAAATAAATTGTAAACAGACAAGGAATGCAGTGGGAAGAGAAAGAAAACCATTCCACAACAATTAAGCCACACAGAAGAATAAATTTCCTTGCATCATTGATCCAGCTGGGTAAGGTCTTTAACCTTTGAGAGCTTGACCCAGAACTTGTGACCTAGTCTAGGACATAAAGGAGGACCTAGGAGGACTCAGAATTAGAGCCTCTGTTCCACGTTAGCATTGCTGCATATCAGGGCATAATATCAACACAGGAAAGGATGATCCTGTGGCTAATGTACAAGACTAGGAGTGAAAAACATTGAAACTTCCCAGCTTTGATGCAAATTTAGTAATGTGGCTTTAAGCAGAGAATATAATCTCCATGTTCCCACTTTCCACCTCCATGAAAAGGTGATAACATACTTCTTCCTTCAAAGTTTTATACACATAACAGCTTTATTAACCTGAGGGCTCCATCTGGTCTGTAACATGCTAGTGTTCACATCTAAGTTACTCAGAAATGCAGGGCATCTTTTAAATAAATGAACTTCATTTACCACAGGCTGATCTTTGTAACCAGTTTATTGTTTTGCTGAAAAAAGCTGAGATGTTTCTTCCTGTTGATGTATCCTTGGCTGAATGGATAGAGCGTAACTCTCACAGAACAAGGGAGTGATAGACCCTCTCTCTGACCCATTGAATGTTTACTCATGTATTTCACACAAAATGCAATGAAGCAAACTCCAGAGAGTGAGGGGGATCCATGTCAATTCATTATTATTATGGAGGGGAAAAGCACTCTGCTTTCCACATCAATTTTAACCAAAACAGCACTTTAAAACTAGATCTAAGAAACAGGAAGGGAAGAGAAGGGGAAAAGGGAAAGAAAAAGAGCAGCATAGGAGAGGTGTATGAGTGGTTGAATTCTGGAGGAAGAGAGGAGAAAGAGTAAAACAAAGAATTCAATGCAATTTGAATTTGCTGTTATGACACTGCAATTGAAGTTTGGAACACTGAAGAGTCAAGAAGCTAGTGAACCACTATTAAAAAATCTGTCTGGGATTCCAAAAGTGCTTAGACCCAAGTGGCTTTTCCATAGGCATATTTTCCCTTCTCCAGTTATCAACTGCAAAATTACACTGTGAAGGACAACAAAGCTCCTCCTATAGTACTGTTCAAACCAGCTTTTTTTTTTAAGAATAAAAATAACACAGCTACCTAAAGGAACTCAGAAACATGGCACCCTAAACTGGGACTGCTTCACCTTTCCACTGACAGTCTTGTACTTGGCTAAAAAAGGAAGAGGAGAAAGAAATACATTCAAATGCACACCTTTATTTTTAGCATGTATTTTCACTGCCTGCTTGCAATAGCCACTTCTTGTCTCCATCTTATACTTTTTGTTGTGTCCGTCTTGTACTTTGATTGTAAGTTCTCCATGGCAGGAACAATTTTCATTCCCTGCCTGGCTCAATGGAATGCTCTCCATGATGGTTGTAGTAGTCAAGAGCTACAGAACATGTAAATAGTGAACAGGTATTTAGGATTGGTCATTATAATCACATTCATGCTCAGAACTGTCATTAGTCTTTGTCGATGCTACCTCCTCCGTGTTACTTGGTATAAAGTCTTCACTGCAGAGTGTCATGCAAGCCCTGGCATTGCATAGCAAGACATCACTTCTGAGGAAGACATATGAGGAAGATGAAGGAGAAAAGAGGTGATTAACTTTCCAGCAGGTAGTTGTTAATCCACAGAGAGCCTACTGCCACCAATATGACTGCACATGGCAGCCTGGAAATGTTAAAGAGCTTCAAGTCTCAGCCCAGTCTTAGGCTGAAACTTGGCAGACCCAGAGGGAAATCAGGACATGGCCAGACGGGAGGAGAGGTGAGACAGAGCCAAGAGTCCAGAGAGAGGGGAGCTGGCAGCCAGGAAACGAAACCTTGGTTTAACTACATAAAACACATTCTGTAATGTTTCCATCTGTCCTCCTCACTATTTTGTAATTTTTCCACATTAATCATTCCACCCAGAACAGTGCAACACCGTACTTCAGAGCTGAAATCTGGTGTTCGGCACTCCTGTAGAGAAACAAAGGAAAAGAGCCAGGGGGGTTGGTGACTTTGGCATGGCTTAGCAACAGTAGAAAGAGCACAGCTTAATTCAGTTGTTTCTACCCTGAAAAAAAAAAAAGAAAAAAAAACACCACAAAAAATCCACTTCAGGTCTTTATCTCTGCAACCTAGTGTTCTGTTCCTTCTTATTTCATGTATTTCAGTTTGCTCCCAGGCTTGTTCTGGATTGAGTTTACTAGTCCCCTTCAAGTTGCAGTCCAGTGTTGGTTCACTCTAGCTAGGGGCCACTCTGGACAGTATGCATAATATTTTGTAACACTTTGATTCACCACCAAACGCTGCATGCCCATGAAAGCATCAGTATAGAAGTCAGGCACAGCCAATTGGAGGCAATTTGAATGAGGGAAAAAATTCTTATGTCTTAAGACCATCTAGCCCTTGTATGCTGGCCAGAAGACAATCAAGCCATGACCAATGCAATGAGAAGGGGCCTAGTTGGTCCTACAAAAAAATCTGCCACAAGCAATGTGGATGCAATCTATTCTGCCTCCCCCTTTTTATCAGTACAGATATAGCTATGGACACATTAGTTAAGCTCCTGCTATCAGTTGTCATCTAGAGGAGCCTCCCACTCCACTGATTTATTATAGAGAGAGTTTAAGGAGACCAGTCTCCTAACTTAATCATCTGAATGAATTGCCTGAAGAATAACACTGTGAATACTTCCTCTGTGTGACTAAACGCATGGCATTTATTCCAATTGAAATGAACACGAGAAATCCAGACAGGATTTTTCACTGGGATGCAACCATGACATTACCTGAAAGAACAGCTGAAAAAAATGTGACGTAGAATTACAGTATCTTTTCTTCATGTTGGACATCACTAACCATAAGCTTCATGCAGGACTTTCCACTGCAGAATCTACAAGTGTTTAGGAAACAAACTTTTGAACATTTGATGGCTGAAGGTAGTATTGCTGTTGTACCTAGCACACGGCAAGACAAAGAGTGCTAAGCACAGTTCAGGCTACACAGAGAACGAGCCCTAATTCCCTGATTTCCAAACATGCTGTTTGGGTATGAAGCCTAGTTTCTCTCTGATGAGCAAAAACAATGTGAAACGTATAACATATGCTCTTCTTTCTACCAAAAGATTAATGGGTAAATGAAGATCCTTTAACACACAGCTTTTAGCAGGAAAAACAAACTTTCTGGTAAATTAAAAATTTTTAAGCATCATATCTTGGCTTAATCAGGGTTAGATTAGGAGAACATGTCTAGCAAATTTCAACAGTCACTTAGGCAGTTCTGAAAATATTTCTGAACAACAGATCTTTTTTGCATTTTTTTTTTAAAGACTCTGCATCCTGTGGAATGCCACTAATTCTTTTAGTAGTGATTAGACAAAGATGCATTTAGTTTAAGATAGGAAAGCTGGAAAAAAGAAACAAAACAACACTGTAGTTCACTGAATATAACAGCATATATAATTTACACTTCACCCTGGGGTATCTGTCAGCATACAGACTTTGCAAGTGTCACTGTTAGACCAAAACATTATGATCAGTTATTTCAAGAACAGTGTTGAAGAGAGTTTCTGGGAGCAGAGAGAGTAAGAAAGGCTAAGTAGATGCAAGGCACTGAGAGAGAATTAAGGCAGAACAGAACCATGAGAACGTGACATTTTGGGAAGATCCAAATCTGGTAGACAGTCATCAGAACTGGGATAACATATAGCTTTACAGAGCTTGATGGGAAGACAAGAATAAAACTCTGAAACAAAAACTAAAAGGAAAAGGGCCATTTCAGAAGAGTGCAAATATTCTGAAACAGATGGTCCTTGGAAAGAGAGACAAGATTAGAAAAAACTGGAGACATTCAAAACCTGCCTGGACGCGTTCCTGTGTGATATGATCTAGGTAATCCTGCTCCGGCAGGGGGATTGGACTAGATGATCTTTCGAGGTCCCTTCCAATCCCTAACATTCTGTGATTCTGTGATTCTGTGATTCTGTGAAACGAGGATGAGCAGACATTATAGATGCTTCATCTGAATGATTCGTAGTACTAAATTCTACACCAAAACTAGGATTGATGGGAAATGGGATGAGGCTTTGAGCAACCTTGTCCAGAGGAAAGGTGTCTCTGCCTGTGGCAGGGGGGTTGGAACTAGCTGATCTTTACGGTCCCTTCCAACCCAAACCATTCTATGATTCTATTCTATGAAAAATTGCATCATCTCCCAGGAAAGGTATGCATCACTACCAGAGCACACTCACATGTCTAGACATACACCTGGATAGCCAGAGCCAAAGACAAATTTGGAAGTCAGATGGGATGCAGAGGAGTCAAAATAAATGAAGCAGAACCAGCCATATGAAAGCAGATGGTTCAAGATGCTGCTGGACAGACCTGACCCCTGCCTCAATGTCATTGCAAGAGTAGTGCCATGGGGATGCAGAAAGTGACTAATCAGAACACTTCTCTGCAAGCAGATTTTTTGACCTTCCCTGATGCTTCATTTCCAGTGAGAACATTAAGTCTTAAGCACATGGTTGGGATTCACTGTGAGGATTTTTCAAGAAAAGGAGCCTTTTTAATCCGCTTCGTTTCAAACTTCCACACACATAGTGAAATCTTAATTCTGCCAGGGACTAGACACTGAGAATTCCCTCCTCCTTTATTTTATTTTTCAGAGTCCTTCCCTCCTCAGCTTCCTCCTCTCCAAAGGCCCAGCTGCTCTGAAAGCTTTAGTGACTGATTCAGCACTGAATTAGCTACTATTGAAAGTTCAACTGCGAACACATCCAGTGCTCTTGAAGTGACAAACACAAGTGGGACTGTCAGGAACTGTCATGCCTGGAACTCCCCTACTCTTTTTAAGCTTAATGAGCTGCACTATCCCAAACGAATTACTGACTGAACTCCCTGACCTCCATCCATTACCCTCCCTCTGGCCATGAAGAACAGCGTGTGAAGCATACACAGACTCTCAGTCCAATAAGATTCCATAAGAAGAAAACCCATATTAGCAGAATCAGCCTCCTTTGTCTGATTTGAGTTCAGGTCACAACCACGAGCATGGCAACATGCATGCTCTGTAATTCCAGTTCTCTTTGACAAGCCTGTTATCTCTGCACCAAGGCTTCAATTGGTTAAAGCAGAAAGTACCTTTTATTCTTCAGAAAATCTTTCGATTAGTTAGTCCCTGAAATCAACATATTTCTCATATTAATCTTTTGTTAATTAAGGAAAAATGTCTAATATGACTCCAAAAGGTACACAATAATATTTTCCAACACAGTAGAATTTTTTCACAACCTATTTTCATTCTTTTTTAATTTGAATCTTGCTTACAGAGGGCTAGAATCGCTAGGACCCTTGGGAAATAACAGCTACAGGCACTGGCTGAATTTGTAGGCTATAACAGTATTCAGAGTAAGGTAGAGAGCAGTAAAATCCCTATTTTAAAGATAATTTCTGCCAATCACTCTTCTCTCAGAGCCTGATCTCAAGGATCTGTCACCTACAGGGGCTATCTTTACTTGCCAAGAATCTTTGCT
The DNA here is from genome assembly GCF_013368605.1 of Nyctibius grandis. Lineage (NCBI taxonomy): Eukaryota > Metazoa > Chordata > Aves > Nyctibiiformes > Nyctibiidae > Nyctibius > Nyctibius grandis. The sequence continues at coordinate 36,351,876 of NC_090659.1, forward strand.
GCAGGACCAGGACATCACCCTGCGACTATGCACTATTCTGATCTTCCCTCCAAGTCCCCACCGCTCTTTAGCAAAAGGATCTGCAAAAAATAAGGCAATAGCCCTGTTATGAAAAACCACTATACCAAACCTTATGTCACATCACATGGCTGGTCCTAGTGTCATCATCTTGGGACAGAGGAAAGCAGATATAAATGGCTGGTGGTTAGAGTAGGTGAGTATAACAGAGGACCACATACATCTCGGTGTGTGTCATTAACAGTCATATCACTGTTTCAATTGAACTAACATTTTTTAAGAGACAAATTACTGTTTGACTAGCTATTACTCATAACAGGCTGCAAGGTAGACCAGTGCTCAGCTGTCACGGTTGGAAGCTGGGCCGGCTATTAAACCGATGGCAGATGCTCTCCGTTAATCCTCTCCCCCCCACCCCCAGAAGGGGAAGGAAAAGAGAAAAGGGAGAGAGACTTATGGGTTGGAAAGTTAAAACACTTTTAATAAACTATAACTATGAAAAAGAGTATAATAATAATAATAACGGAAATAACTAAATATATATAAATATATACAAAACCAAGATCGAGCTCCCCTGGTGACGATCACGTCACCACCAGCACTGCAGGGCAGGCTCCAGGACAGCCCAGACTGGACTCAGCGATGGACAGGACCTGGCTTCAGAAATGCATGGACTGGGATCGAGGGCAGGAGAAAGACGGACAGAGTCCTCTGTGGACGCCAGCCATAGAAGAAGAGAGTAAGACCCTCATAATCCCTCAGCTTTATATTGAGAATGACGCGTATGGGATGGAATACCTTTTTTGGTCAATTTTGGGTCACCTGCCCTGTCCGCTCCTCCCTGCAAGTGCACTCGTAAGCAGGGAGGAATTTAGCAGTGGCCTTGGTTTCCCTAAGAATAAGTACAAGCAAGAGCCTTTCTGCATAACATCCCTACCGGTGCCTCAGTGATAACTACAAACTTTGAGCATTATCAGTCCTAGAAGCAGACACTGTCTGCAAAACATGCAGTTAGTTTCAGAAAGTGCAGTTACTTATAAGAAATTAGCTGAAAGGAAAAATCACTGAAAGGAAAATTGGTTCTGTTTTAGTCCAAACCAGGACATCAACACTCACTGTGTATAAATGTGGGTTAAAAAGCCCTCTCAGACTCTGCTTGTAGTAGAGCTGGAACATCAACACTTGCCTCTTCAGGATCGAATTTCTCCCAGATCATTTCCTAATCTTGTCGGACATTTTTAATGACTGATGTTCTCCTGCTTGAAAATATCAGAAAGAAGAGTCAATGATTTAAAAACGCTTAGAAAGAGATCTTAGCCCAGCTAAAGGCAATGGGAACTTTGCAGTAGCCTTCAAATAAGGGCAGGAGTTCATCTTGAAAATCTTTTCATTCTTTATTTTGACTGGGGGAAGAAGAAAACAACAGTCAATCAGCTAAGAAACCTGAATTATCCAAATATATTAAGTTGCCTGTTTCTGCCATAGGGAATCTTGGGTCTTGTAGTCTGCTTATAGGGAGAATTTTACTGCTTGATATGAAAGCCAGGGAACAGAAAAAAGAACCCAGCCTCTCAGTCAAATACTGAGGCTTCCAGGGTTGGTTTCCTCATGTGTGATATCTAAGTTGCAAGAGAGTAGAAATTATGTTAAACTTCTGCACATTTCTTCAGGACCTTTATTTTAGACAAAAATGATTGGTGTGAAACTTACTTTGGATGATAAACACACAGCAAGAAAGAGCAGCCCAAGCAAACAGTTTTAAGAAAGAGAAATGCAGCAACTGTCAGAAAACAAGTTATACATCCTCCCAGATGATGTCCCTTCCTTTCCATACACGCATAGAGAGAGAACATAATTCATAAAAACGTAGCACTTCCATGACAGTTCAAATCACAGTCTCTTCAAAAACATGTGTAGTAGGAGGAAGGCAATAATTATTTGGAATTTCTGAAGAAAGGGAAGGGAAGGGAAGGGAAGGGAAGGGAAGGGAAGGGAAGGGAAGGGAAGGGAAGGGAAGGGAAGGGAAGGGAAGGGAAGGGAAGGGAAGGGAAGGGAAGGGAAGGGAAGGGAAGGGAAGGGGAGGGAAGGGGAGGGGAGAAGGAGAAAAAAGAAAAGAAAAGAAGGAAAAGGAAAAGGAAAGGAAAGGAAAGGAAAGGAAAGGAAAGGAAAGGAAAGGAAAGGAAAGGAAAGGAAAGGAAAGGAAAGGAAAGGAAAGGAAAGGAAAGGAAAGGAAAGGAAAGGAAAGGAAAGGAAAGGAAAGGAAAGGAGAGAAAAGAAAAAAGAAAAGAAAAGAAAAGAAAAGAAAAGAAAAGAAAAGAAAAGAAAAGAAAAGAAAAGAAAAGAAAAGAAAAGAAAAGAAAAGAAAAGAAAAGAAAAGAAAAGAAAAGAAAAGAAAAGAAGAAAATATTAATATTTATGAGACTGTTTCGCTCATGGTTTGAGCGGGCAGCATGAAAAATAGCAGATGGGTATTTTAAAACATTTCCTTAAAGTTGAAATGTTAAGATTTTGAAAAATTTTAATGTTTGGGAAGACCTTTATCTGCTATGTCAGCTTGAGACAGCATTCCTCTGTATTCTCCTGTAGCCTGGCAGCATTATCTGGGAATAAGTAAACAGTTCTTCCAAAAAACCACTAGTTCTTACATGTCTTCATGTGTCTGTAAATGAAATTCTACAGGTATGTCTAAGCTTCTCTGAATACAGAGCCACAAAAGGGTTTACAGTCCTGATAGCTAAGTACCCAGCTACCAGGACCTTTGAAAACAAATGGGCATGCTAGACGACAAATAAACTGAGATTTTGCTCTGATGTGTAAAAGTCTCCCGTCTCTATTCTTATATGGGAAGCGTTAAGATTGTCTTGGCTTGAGGCACCAGACCTAAAGAGCTGACATAACTACAGCTCTGGAAACTCTCCCTGGAAAGTCACAAGGGGATGAAAGGCAAAACTAAGTTTTAAACTGGGTAAGAAAACAAAAGTCCGACTATGGGCACAAATCTAGAGATTTAAAAAAAAAAAAGATATTATATGGCACACTGCCTGAATGACAAACATATTTACCATAACACTGCCAGAAGTACATGCATTAAAGCAGTTGGACTTTATAAAGTAACTGGCATTAAGGTGATCTGGCTTATACGATGCAGGGGCATAAGTTCAAAAGAAAAGGTTTAACCTTTCAACATAGATCCCTTATATTTCATGTGTAAAAAGGTGGGGAGAGACAAATCTACTTGATAAATTATCAGTTGAAAAGTCTGATGACTCATTAAGGAGCTAGCTACATAGACTTTCATCAGGAAAGAGGAACAAATTTCATTAGGTATTTTTTTGTTTGGCTTTTTTTAAATGAGAGAAGAAAGTCATGCAAGGACAGGACTTTGGTTATGAGTTTCAGCTTGCTTAATATGTACTGGGAAAGCTTTCAAGGATGAAGCAGAAATAATCCCAAGTGTCAGAATACTGAGTAGGAGGCAAGTGGCAATTTGGAGCTAAAATAATCCATTTTTTAGACTCAGTAGGCATATTTCATTGTGGTTCCAAAAAAGAGCTATTGTTGAATACTGACTTTTCCTGAGTTGATAGAAGCCTTGCACTTTATGTGAAAGTACAGCATTTGAATGCCATACTGAAGGCCACTGAATCTCCATGGTTTAAGCAAAATTGACTTAAAATGAGTGGGACTTGTAATTTTCTGAGAAGAGACAAAGAATACAGACATCTTTTTTCTTTACAAGTGAAAAATAAGTATTTCAGAAATACAAGAACATACGAAATCATGGTAAAAACTGAAGTGCTTTTCCACCTAAATTTTTACAGCAGCTGTTAACATCCCATCTAAGTATAGGCATATTTACTTGTACTTTGAGTTTCCAGGGTGGCCAGACCCGGTCCATTTTGCATTTCTACAAGATCTGAATGGCAGATTTCAGAATGTCACACTTTATCACAATAAATGTCAGACACAAGCCACGTTTTTGGCTAGTTAGATATGTTCTCCCTGCCTGTCAGGAAAGCTGGATAAGCAGATAGGAAGGAAATTGTGTTATTCCAACATTTATTAAACAACAGAATTGACCATCATGATTCACAGACACTAAACAGAGGCTTATTAAGGTGTCTTGGCATTATATTGTTACAGCATTGGATGCCTAAGACTAAGACATAGAAGCTGGTTCACAATTCAGGTACCTTGCCCTGTTAAAAATTAGAAAAGGTTGATCACTATTGTTATCCTGACTGGGAAAGGGTCAGAAACAGAAAAACAGATGAGAACACAGGAGACAAGTTGGGAATCCAGCCTCTGCCTCAGAGCCCTGCCCCTTGCAAACCCAGTTGTTAACATCCTACAGTACCCATCAAATGTCAGCAACACCCCACTCAGAACCACTGACATCCCTGTTCCCTCTCTCAATGCCTCGCCTTGAGAGTTGCTCCAGAACCTGACAACAATAATGGTTAGAATCTTTTTCCATCTCAGTTTATTCCAGGCCAGTTTTGCACTCATTTGTTATTGTGTGAAACCATTCCCTAGATTAAATCTTTTATCTTTGGCACTATGACACTGCCAGCTGCAGCCAGAAGTAGAACCATCTTGCAGTAAATCTTAGCTGCCATCCTCTAACTCACCCACCTCAGCAAGAAAGCAGTAGATACAACTCCAGCATCTGCTCTGGACTTCCTGTTTCCTACAACATTCAATGCCCTGAGCATCACTAGACTGCAATACCACCCTTCCATGCTGTGCAATTTTTGGTGTTATCCTTTCAAACACTAAGGACTTTTGGGTTGGCTTGCTTATTTCCTTTTTCAGTAAGTACAGAAATAGAAGGCTATCGTGCCCTTGGATCCCTCACCTCCTCAAGTTTCCATATATTTTGTGCTGTCTCGTTATGCCAAACTGACATTCTGTCCTGGGCATCAGAGGACATGGGAATTCAGGGCAAAGCAGGGTAAGAGGAACTTTTGGGTCAAGGCACAGAATATTATGAGATTCATTAGGCTGAAATTATGCAGTGTGGGCTCCTCAGTTTAAGGCAGGAAAGTTGGCAATATTAATTGATTATGAAATAATTGGATAGTTTTGCACAGTACAGTAAAAATTTTACATACAAACTAAAAAGTGATGCAAATACTAATAAATTGTGTTTATTTTGCAATAACAACAGAGTACTCTCCAAGGGTTAGGAGTTCATGGGGATGGGGCAGCTGTCTTCAAGCATGTACTACTAGTAAAGAGCTTAAAAGATGGAAAGTGAAGCTTATAATAAGAGTTAGATGCTCAGCTGAGGTCCTGTGCCCTGCAGAACCTCCTCCTGTCACTCATCCTTCGCATCATTCATCCAGTCGTGTCTGCCCCTCCATCTAAGATCATGAACACAGTACTGTTGGCCACCCATGACTTGGCCATTGCCAGGATCTTGAACAAAGGCTTTCTCAAGGCCTCCCACTCTGGACTTCTAAAGCTAACAAGATTGGGTGGAGGAAACCCACTGAACCTTCTCTTGAGGAATATGCAGAAAAAAAGAAGACAAAAGAAAACAGGAAAACCCCTATACCCATGGATTTACATGGCTTAATGGCACCTGGGCCAAACTTACTGCAATCAGGCTGTGCAGGACCTTTCAGACAGCTCCGTCCTCCTGCTGGTACACCAGGGAGGGAACCAAAAGCCTGAACACAGCAAGGGCAGAGACTGTTCACAAGAGCTATAAAATATGAGCTGTGTTAAACCCATTTTAACGTCATAAAGGATACATGCCAGTTATCAGGTACCATGTGCAATCGCAAATATCCTGACATGGATTATGTTTTCCTGTCAGCTATGGTACATATATTGAGTGGCTTAGTTGTAGCTAAATGTGCACCATTTCTGTGCTTTCACTTTCTCATAACCTCTACCTAAACATGTAGACAATAACATTACACCAATAAGTCCAGACTGAGAATAAGATTAATGGCATGGATGTGGATGAAGGGGAAAGTTTTTATGCATTGGGATTTTACAAAATGAAAAGAAAAATCATATTATCTTTAAAAGCAGTTATTATTATAATGTCTGGAAGCTCCAGGCACGAGCCAAGATTGCTTTGTGCACAACATTAAAAAGTTACTATAAAATAAGTCATGACCCCCCTTTTCTGCTTTATTTTTCTGCTACTAGTTACTGACAGTGTTAGGATACCACAGACAATGGCAAAATAGCCTGGTCCATCACAGAAAATTTCATGTTTCGTTCTCCCAGAGTTTATTTATTACTTAAGGTTTACATTTAAAGCAAAAGCCCTCTGCCTTCAAAATTTGACAACAGATAAACAATAAATAGAAATACCATTTACTGCCTCAAAATTAAAAACACTGAGCTGCGTAGACCTTTTATGCTTTTACAGGATCTGCACAAGTGTGCGTAAATGTCACTGTGTTCTGGATTTAATGTGCAACATATTCTGCAATGGGCTGCACTAACCCACATGATACAGCACCAAAAGACATATTCAGGTTAAAACTAAGACAGAAGGTGCAAAGAGAGAGTAATACGACAAAAAGCCTTCCAAGTAACCTCCTCAATAGGCAAATTTTCATAATGCCGTCAATGAATCGGGAACCTAGATCTTTCTTTTTTACATGAGCAACCTTTGCACTAGCAATGCTGTAAACCTGCTTCAGTTTTTTCTTGACACAGATGACTAATCACGGGGAAAAAACTAAGATCAAAAAGGCCTGAGGGAGGTACGTAATGTTAGTTTAGGTTACTAGATGAGCAAAGGGAAACAGACAAGCAGAAAAAGCTAAAGGAGAATTAATGGCGGGAGAAACGCAAGCCATTCAGAAAAGCCCACTGTTTCACCGAGAGCAGTGCCAGAGCCTTGGGGACTCCTGGTACTCAGCAGTGATGATGCAATCTCTAAATGTAAGTCGACTTTGTTTCCCCACTAATCAAACACCCCATTAAAAAATAGCTAGGGAAAAAAGCCCTGGCAGCAAATTAGATTGAGGTAGGCAGAGATTTTCTGTGGTCCTTTCTGAACTATTAGCATAAATCCTAGTCTCCTTCAAAGGAATGGCTACCCTTCTACCAAATCAGAGGTCCTGGAAATGATAGTTCAATGCCACAGGAGCTAACAGCTCAGCCGAGAATGATTAGAGGACTAAGGACAGCCAGAAATGGCTCACAAAGTGTCACTGTTCCTGCTCCAAACTGCCACTCTGCATTTAGATTTGTATGGTCCTTAACACAAAAATTAAAATTCTGAAAGGTTTTCCAAATAGTGTTCATACAAAGAAGTCTTTTCCACTATCCAGTCAGGCTTAAAAATACATTTTCCTTCTGAAAGGATATATGATACAAGCCATTTGCAACAGCATAGAGTTCAACAGTGCTTCTCAGCCTCCTTTAACCTGAGAAATCACTGCCCGTCGTGTGCCACAGCAACTCACTATATTGTTGCAACTGTTCCTTTATAACCAAGTAAAAATTAGAGGAGACTATGAGTGTTCATTCATTCCTTTTATCTTCTCTCACTGCTTTGTAGAGAAATGCGCATTTACGTTAAGAAAGCAATTCCAGTCATTTCACAGACCACAGTCTATGTCTCAAGGAGCATCTTTGGATCACCAGGTGGGAAGCACTGGTGGAGCAAAGCACGAGCTATTTCTAGACCAGCAGGACAGCCTGATGGAAGCACTATTCCCACAAAAGCACGGAGTTTCTTTATGACCACTGCTAGACTGCTTCTGCTACTCTATCTTAATTGCAGCTCGCTTGGCCGTCTCTCCAGTGCAAGCGCACTGACAGAGACAATTAGCAGTGCTTCTTCCCACTAACCCCAGTGGGAGACACACAGCCATAAAGTCAGATCAGGTAAAGGTCAGAGCACAGAAACCCTCTAGCATGCTAGCTGAAAGGAAAATGTTATGCTTGAGTTGAAACTGCTACCTGTAAAAACCAAACATCTATTAGTTTAGAGACTCTCTCTCCCCATCTTCTTCAACTACACACACACACATTTGCATATTTATTGAGAGGGAACTTTCCTCATCAATACACTTGCTCAGCCTGGCTTCAATGACTCTGACTGAAGTCGTAAATAACAGTTTGTCATCTCTGCTCACACACATGCTTGGTTCAGATGAAATAAATACCCTCTGTAACCAAGTCCTAAACACAGCTCTACTCCATCAGTTTATTTGAAAACTAAACATATTTGGCACTGTCTTTACCTGTTCCTGCATTAAATCAAGATAAGGAATGAAAGCCCATTGTAAGTAAGGATACAGCAATCTTTGCTAAAGTTTGCCCTACAATGCTTAATACTTAGGAACTTCGGATCATTTCTGGATGGAGGGAACCTGGCTAGTTCATATATTTTTTCTCATGGAGACACAAAGGATCTTTTTCCTTGAGGAATTTTCTAGCATAGAAAATAAATATGAGATTAGTTTAATATTTTCAAGGATAATGGTAGACTGCTGCAGAAAAATTACGGGGCTGGAAGTCTGACCAGAACTTGATTAGGTTTGGTATAAACTAGAAAATACTTGATAGCTCCTCTCCAAAAAATACTAGAAAGAAATGCTGATCCCTTCTCCAGCTAGTTTTTTAGTTAAAAAAATCTTCACTAACTACATGTGCACTAATCTGAGTTTAAAAATCTGCATTTATTTGGGAACTATGTAAAGGTACTAGAATATTTAGGTACTGCAGTTACACAAAACCCTGTAACTGGACTATTTAATTTAGAATTAGATTTAAGATCTCAATATTGTACTGCATGACACCACAAAACTTTACATCAAGATAGTCATCTTTAGGTTGTCACTTGAACCAATTTCTAGTGCATACATTGGTTCACAGACATGCCAGTAAGTACTGAGACTGCCTTCCAGACAGGAAAATTAGAGAGAATATGTCCAAAACCAGGACATATTGCACAGGAAACATTTCATTTCAGGTAATTGTTTAAATTGGAAAAGAAAATTAGGGAACTGGATGATTCATCAAAGCAATTGGGATGACTTCCTTCTCATAAAAACGTAGGGATCTCTCTTCTGACAAAAGTGACTTATATGGCAATCTTAGTCCCTTTTGTTGAACTGAATGAATAATTAAACAGTAATGGGGGAAGGTCTACCAGTCTGGTATCTCCTACGTGAGTTAAATGTCCTTGCTCCTGGCTATAGGGTATTTGTAGTGGGGTTTGTCAGTCTCTTCTATCAATACTGTTTCATTTACCCTAAACATATGGTCTCGGAACAGCAAGGCAGAAAGATTCCTCAGTATGTTTTTTAGGGCACTCCCTATGGAAAGGAGGACAGCTGAGTTCTTTCCCCATTCAATGAATGTTTAGTTATGCAGACAGGGTGGGAAAATTTCAGTAAAAGAGAATGAGTTTGCTCTTCTAGGAGGCACAAAGCACACATCCCTCATCATTTAGTCTAAACAGAAAGCCTGTTCGACTTCAAGCCTAGAGGTCAGGCTCAGCTGTGTCCCAAATATATCCTGCTGAAACCTACCTACTCACTTGGGATTTCTTTGAAGCTTAGGTAAAGCTATGGAGAAAGCAACGCTGGACTCTCTAAACTGAGCTTCAAATTGGGTATAGATTACTAATTAATTGCTACCAAAAGCTATGCACACTTATGTTTCCATGGTCCTGCTCTCAGGGCAGTGTCAACAAGAGAAACACATATTTTGGAAGCTGCAGGAATAGCCTCAATCCAAACCTGGTAAACTGTCTTAGGCTGTTGGGAAGGATGGGGAAGAAGATGCATGTGACAAGACAATCTAGTAGGGTTGCAAGGAGTACAAATGGTAGGCAACTTCAGCTATAACATTCTGGAAAATCGTAACTAATCAAAAGAAGAAAATCTAAGACACTAGCAAGACAGACAGAAATAACAGCCAAAGACTTGTGATCATGACAACAGTTGTTAGAAGGCATTGAATTTTAAATATATTGTTAATGTAACATCTTCTGCATTTTCGCTTTCTGACAAAGCTCTGCCTAAGACAATCAATACCGGGGCTGGTGTACGACATGTTACACAGGCTGCATTTATTTATTGACAAAAGGATGCAGCTGTAGCCATGGCAAGAGGTCCCTCCACCACATTACAGAGTCACTGCAAAGCACCTGCTGCTGCCTTCACTACCACAGTCGCCTGCCTCCTCTCCATTCCGTGGCTCTTGCAGCTTTCTCCAGGCACTTATAACCTCTATCACCAACATCCAGCAACCAGAGGAGGCTCCAAAGGAGGGGAAAAGGAGGTCGTGACTCTAAGCAGCTGGAAGACAAGGTGAAGTGCAGGAAAGAGAGACACTACCTTCAGCAAGTAATAAAGGCTGTAGAGAGGCAGGGGAGAAGAAGAATGGGGCAAAACAGAACCGGTGAGGGGGGTATATCCTCATCACCCTAGTCTCTCACTGCAGTTCTAGAAGCAAACACTTAAAATCTGTTAAAGCCAGCAATATGAAACAGTAAACATAACATGTTGGCAGTCAGTTTCACCACCACCTGCAAAAGCTAGGAATATCACAGAATCACAGAATCACAGAATGTTAGCGATTGGAAGGGACCTCGAAAGATCATCTAGTCCAATCCCCCTGACGGAGCAGGATTGCCTAGACCATATCACACAGGAACGCGTCCAGGCGGGTTTTGAATGTCTCCAGAGAAGGAGACTCCACAACCTCTCTGGGCAGCCTGTTCCAGTGTTCAGTCACCCTCACCGTAAAGAAGTTTTTCCTCAAATTTAAGTGGAACCTCCTGTGTTCCAGCTTGCACCCATTGCCCCTTGTCCTGTCAAGGGATGTCACTGAGAAGAGCCTGGCTCCATCCTCTTGACACTTGCCCTTTACATATTTATAAACATTAATGAGGTCACCCCTCAGTCTCCTCTTCTCTAAGCTAAAGAGACCCAGCTCCCTCAGCCTCTCCTCATAAGGGAGATGTTCCACTCCCTTAATCATCTTCGTGGCTCTGCGCTGGACTCTCTCTAGCAGTTCCCTGTCCTTCTTGAACTGAGGGGCCCAGAACTGGACACAATACTCCAGATGCGGCCTCACCAGGGCAGAGTAGAGGGGGAGGAGAACCTCTCTCGACCTGCTGACCACACCCCTTCTAATACAACCCAGGATGCCATTGGCCTTCTTGGCCACAAGGGCACACTGCTGGCTCATGGTCATCCTGTTGTCCACTAGGACCCCCAGGTCCCTTTCCCCTACGCTGCTCTCCAACAGGTCTGCCCCCAACTTGTACTGGTACATGGGTACATATGATAAGAAACAAAATGAGCAGTTCCCATACGTGTATGGGATCTTCAGCCCCTGCATTCTCCTGCCACATGAACTGCTCCCAGAGCCACAGGGCTGGGAAACTCCAGTTCTCCAGTTCTTCAGGATCCAGGCAGATCCAGCAAGAACCTCAGAGCTGTCCAGAATCCCCCTCTAAATTCAGCAAAAGTTCATTGAACTAAAGTTGCTCTAAATGAAACACATTCTTCTTTGAAAAGGAAGAATTTTTATTCTTGACCCAACCTCTCCATCTTTAGTAATTTTCCTACATGGTACTGTCTGTTCTCAGACAAACAGCAATAGCGAGCAACCGTCTTTGAGAAACACATGTTGTATTTCATGCTCATTTCTATTCTTTTCCACATCCCCGATGAGGTTTTCTCTCAAAAGTTTCTTTAAAACTGTTAACACAGATGACAGGTCCTGAAGTAGACTGAGTGACCTTTTCCATTGTGTTACCTCAAATAAACTAGGGCAAATTAGCAGAAAATCAGCTGTCCATTTTTTACTTCCCTAAGTGTGGATCAGCTGAAGATACGGCTTTCTGTATTGTAACTTCAGCATTAAAGACTGTTTTGCTATATGAGAAGTATTCTTTGTTGTTGGTAGTTTTCCTGACAATTTATATTTTAAATGTTATTAAAGTTTAAGGCAATGCAATTACTATTTAATTCTTGTGGTTAGTACTAACAGCACATCTGCTTGGTTTGAAAATGTTGGCTCTACTTCAGAAAGGTGAGACATCCATTTTATAAACAACTTTGACACCACATAAAAAATAGACTCACAGAATCATAGAACAGTTTGGGTTAGAAGGGACCTTAAAGATCATCCAGTTCCAACCCCCCTGCCACAGGCAGGGACACCTTCCACTAGACCAGGTTGCTCAAAGCCCCATCCAACCTGGCCTTAAACACTGCCAGGGAACGGGCATCCACTACTTCTCTGGGCAACCTGTTCCAGTGTCTCACCACTCTCACAGGAAAGAATTTCTTCCTAATATCTAATCTAAATCTACCCTCTTGCAGTTTAAAACCATTCCCCCTCGTCCTGTCACTACTTGTCCTTGTAAAAAGTCCCTCTCCAGCTTTCCTGTAGGACCCCTTCAGGTACTGGAAGGCTGATATAAGGTCTCCCCAGAGCCTTCTCTTCTCCAGGCTGAACAACGCAAACTCCCTCAGCCTGTCTTCATAGCAGAGGTGCTCCAGCCCTCTGATCATCTTCCTGGCCCTCCTCTGGACTCGCTCCAACAACTCCATGTCCTTCTTATGTTGGGGGCCCCAGAGCTGGACGCAGTACTCTAGGTGGGGTCTCACCAGAGCGGAGTAGAGGGGCAGAATCACCTCCCTTGACCTGTTGGCCACGCTGCTTTTGATGCAGCCCAGGATACGGTTGGCCTTCTGGGCTGCAAGCGCACATTGCCGGCTCATGTTGAGCTTCTCATCAACTATCACCCCCAAGTCCTTCTCCTCAGGGCTTCTCTCAATCCATTCTCTGCCCAGCCTGTATTTGTGCTTGGGATTGTCCCGACCCACATGCAGGACCTTGCACTTGGCCTTCTTGAACTTCATGTGGTTCGCACAGGCCCACCTCTCGAGCCTGTCAAAGTCCCTCTGGATGGCATCCCTTCCCTCCAGCGTGTCAACCGCACCACACAGCTTGGTGTTAGCAGCAAACTTGCTGAGGGCACACTCAATCCCACTGTCCATGTCACCAACAAAGATGTTAAACAGGACCGGTCCAAATACCAGCCCCTGAGGAGCACCACCCATCACTGGTGTCCACTTGGACATCGAGCCGTTGACCATAACTCTTTGAGTGCGACCATCCAGCATAACATCAGATAACTAAAAATGAAACCATAAAGTTGTTTGATCATAGTTCAGCAGTCTCCCAGCTCACTCTTCATAGCTACCAGGAAGAATGTATGAAACGTGAACCAAGCATGCAGAGTGTAAAACACTTCAAAAAAAAAAAGAAAACTAGGCAATATTTCTCATTTACTATTGCTTTGATTTTTCAATTCATCAGACAGATTAATGAAGGAGAAGTGTTCCACTTTAGTGATCTTCCTTCTGTGAATGCAATAAGGACTTTCTGGTTTTAAGGCATGGGCAAAGCAGTTTAGGAATCTTCTGGGTTTTTGATGCCAGACCATCCCCTGACATAAAGAGGAACTAATGGCTGCAATCACCTTGCCTGCAGCAGCATCAATGTTTTTAAAATACAAGCCTCTGGATTTTTTTAAGGATCAGTGAGATGCTATTTGCAAGGAAGCAACTTATTAACAAGGATGGGGGCCTCGGGAGTGGATTGATCTTTCCCATAACTGAAACATTCTTTGCAGTACATTTCACTTCAAATTCATGTTAGTAAAAACAATTACTGGCCCTCACATGCTACAATTGATTAATTTCCTGTCCCCTCTGGCTAAAACCTTACATCACAAAAGATTGCATAGCAGCACACCACCAGCAAGTTAGAATAGTATTTATTTATTTAGTCGCTGGAAAATATGATTTATATACAATTTCACTGAGGACTGCATCTGTTTCTGTTTTTCCCTTCTGTTCAAAAACTAATGAGTGAACCATTCTTCCTAATTGTCATGTATGATGGGATCTTTCCTGGGATCTAGTCTTTCTGCTTCACTGTAAGTCCTCAGACTCATGAAACTGTTTAAGGACAGAGCACTTCCTCAGGCCCTATGGAAGGACTCTTTGGCCTCAGATCATTCTACCTGACTTTGATACCTACCATAAGAGTTCAGTTGCCCAGACTCCTTTTATATTCAGTGAAAGAGACAGGCACCTCCAAAAGAGTAGTTCAGATCACAGAATCACAGAATCAACCAGGTTGGAAGAGACCTCAGGGGTCATCGAGTCCAACCGTTGCCCTGACACCACCCTGTCAACTAGACCATGGCACTAAGTGCCATGTCCAGTCTTTTCTTAAACACATCCAGAGATAGTGACTCCACCACCTCCCTGGGCAGCCCATTCCAATGTCTAATAACCCTTTCTGTAAAGAAATTCTTCCTAATGTCCAACCTGAACCTCCCCTGGCGAAGCTTGAGGCTGTGCCCTCTTGTCCTATCGCTAGTTGCCCGGGAGAAGAGGCCGACTCCCACTTCACTACAACCTCCCTTCAGGTAGTTGTAGACTGCAATAAGGTCACCTCTGAGCCTCCTCTTCTCCAGGCTAAACAACCCCAGCTCTCTCAGCCGTTCCTCGTAGGTCAGATGAGCTCATCAAACCTGTCTATTTCTCATCATTAATTATAAAGAAAACCAAAGGAGTCTATAGCTATAGACTGTATCACTAACCTAGTCTATAGTACTAGCCAAAGGTCTGCTTCCCAGTTTCCAGTGTCTATCTATATGACTTGGTTGTCTCATGGTGGGACATGGGCTGACCACACATTTGCCCAATTCTACTCTTCATCTCATACTTTATTTTCCATGCAAAGGAACCCCAGGTAAAAGGTCAGAGGGAGTAGGGCACCATGCTACATCCCAAGAGGTCCCTAGCACAAACCTTGGGGAGCACTTGCCCTGTTAAAAGAAAAGCCACTAAACAGACTCACTTTCACCCAGCTCCTTCCTTTCTTTTCATTTTCTTTCTGTCATGGCATGACATATACTTGGTACAAATGGTTTGCTCCTGTACTGGAAGAGATTGGACTGGCTATATTCACCTGCTTGAAGACACAAGCACTGCAGGTTTCAGCAAAGGTGGAAGACAGCTTTGGATCTACATCGTGAAGCTTCATTTAACCTACAACACAAAGTGTCAATGACATCTCATGTGGTTGCAGCCGTGACAGCAGCTCCTGTGGACAACCTCGAATTCTACCCCAGAGAGCTCAGTGAGGTGTGGTCACTATAACATGGAGGTCAGCACAATGTTAACTCACAGCGTCCCCCTCTTGGGAGCTTGCAACCAACACTCAATGGCATTCTGGCAGCACTGGGGCTGCTTAGGTTAATGTCAGCTCAGGTATCTCTTCACAAAGTGTGTACACAGTGAAGACTACAGTGTACACAGTTCCTAAGCAGAACAACCTTTATCCTCTCTCTTTGTTCAGAGAGGAAGCAAAACCAGCTAGTTCCTTGAAGCAGACTGCTCTTTAACTCTGCTCCAGTCTGAAGCAAACAAACCAGAGTATTACTCAACTTGTTCATTATAAGTGCTGAGATGCTCTTTACCAAAAGAGCTCCTTAAAACTGTATAAAAAGTAGGGCAAAAAATGCCCTGGAAAAAGGTTAAAGATCATGTTAGCTTCCCATAGGCAGAGTTTTAGGGACACTGAACTGATTTTTTTCAAGCATGGAATCCTTTCCAAGATACTCTGAGGACAGTTCCAGAAAACAATTTTCAAGACAACATACTTAAGTTTAAATGGAGCTCAATTAAACTAAATGGGACTTATATAGATAATGATCTGCACGCACTATGCCAAGGGCTCCAAAGCTAATTTCTAGACTGTCCCCATAAGGATAAAAAGAATGTATACTCACAGCTATTGAGAAGCATGCTTGCAAATAACACAGAGGGGGAAAAACTGGCACATGGCAGAAATTTTTTATCCAAAATTCAAAAATGTTTCTCAGTTAACAGGACTGGGCCAAGGGAAGAAGCAAAGGGTATACAGACCATGCAGTTACAGTCGGGCAGAGTTATGCAATGACCCTGCACTCTACCCGGCATTTTTAGCAAACATCAGGTTTTTGGGGTCTTTGCCCCTTTTTATACCCCATCTTAGTTTTAAATCTTTGTTCTCTTGCAATACTGGATTTTTAATGGGTTTGGAAAGCTGTATAAATTCCACTGCAGGCAAAAGCACTCTTTGTTTTTTAAAAAAACATAAAACACCTAAAACACTTCTCAGAGGATAAAGCCCAAACTATACATCAAGTCAGTCAATCAATATTCTGCAGCAGAGCCCACATGATTACTTTTTTCTGTGCTGTAATAGGGCCACATTGTGCTTTTTGGCCATCATTAATTATTAAAATAGTTTCCTGCACTAGTGTGCATCCATAGATAGCACCTGTTATCAGTCTTCTCAGGTCAGAGTCTTTCCCACTGACTTGTGTCTGTCTCATGGCTACCCATCTAGGCCCTCCAGCATTCCCCTGGGATTGCAGTCAAATGCTGTGCAATGTTTCCCTGGCTCACTGTTCAATCTGTCTCCAAAGTCCTTGAGTCTTTTACAATCAAAAGCAACCTGTCTCCACTTTATAATAAAGAAACACCAAGGAGTTTCAGCCATGTTTATCAATGAACACAGCTTTGCCTTCCTCCAGTTATACAAGGATAGCTGCTGGCACAGAAGTTTTAATACAACAAAACGACAAGATACACACAACTTGTCACCAGTGGGACCCCACTCAAACCCGTCTGTAGAGGTGGGTGCTCCACAAACAGGTATTTGTAGGCAAGTTCTAGGTAGTTACCAGGAATATTGTTGAATGGCCAGAGACCTCTAGTTTCCTAACACCCAAGACATACAAAAGTCAAAGTGGTAAACTCTCCCAAGATGAGCACTCCTTCTTTTTCAGCACTTACAAAATATCAATTCACTTTCCAAATGATAGTAGAAGTATTTTGGTGTGTGGTTTTGTGTAATTTTTTAAATATAAACTCTCATCTTTTGTTCTTGTTTCTTGTAACTGTTATATAAATTATCTTTCTGTTTGATTTTCTCCTTTCAAGGGCTTTCTCTTTTCAGCTGCAGCCTGGCCTCTTATCTACAATGAAAGCAACAGCCTCCATTTTTAACATTTGTTTTTTTCTCATATCTAGCTGACTGCTTCTTATTCATATTAACTTAGTCATGATTCTTCATAACACTAAAGGCAAGAAGTGATCTACAGCATTTTTGGTATTGTTAATAAACAGCATCTAGATACTGACTTGCATAAAGAAGTTGTAGACACATTCGAAGCATTTCAACTTGTATTTATGGTTTTCTCAGTGTTTAATACTACTTATCTTTAAGTGTCAAACTCACGTGAGAGAATTTATGAAGATTTTGCAATAATAAAAAAAATGACACTTTTAGCAGGTATTATTTTCATTATTTCACATGATTATTGTCAGGGACATCTGTCCATATTAGATCCTAACTCTCCTTCTCTGCAGCTGTGCACCTCATTCCAGCTGAAGAAAAAACACAGGCAGGATATCCTGGTAAGCCACGAATTAGGGAGGGAATGACTTCTTTGGTAGGTGATATCCCTTGAACATACTCATGTAGTACCTAAACCTGCATCACTTGTCCCTATCCCTTTCTGACTCAACAGTATTTTATCCCAAAGGAAGAATTTCAGAAAAAGTAATAAGCTAGCAAAAGCAAGGCTCATTTCAGAATTACAGTTTTATTGGCCACCACTGCTGTTCTGCCATTATCACTTCTACAATTCCCCACTTGGGTGAAACATAACAAGCACTTAAAGAGCACCTAGCAACAGTACACAACAGGTTAGGACACAGAGTGAAGAACAACAACTGCAAGAGAAATTAAAGTAGGTGGTAAATAATTATCTCATTGATATTTGGTCACGATACAGGGTTTAGCACTTCCACTCCTATGCAAAGTTCCACAAAGTCTTTCAGCACTCTAATAAGCTGTCATTAGGTTTTACAGCCTCTCAACTCTGACTGCCACTTTGCCCAGGATGAACCCACTAATCCGCTCACAGTTGCCAGGTTTACTTGAGATCTCCCATCACAAAGCAGTTAGGCGTGATAGTACTTCACAAAATCCTGGTTAGATCTCACTGGGAAGAATGTGAAGGAGACTGATCACTTTCCACTGTAATACTGTTGAAAAAATTGCATTAATTCCTTCACTAGGCCCATCTAAAAAGAAAAATCAAAGCTCCTTTTTCAGCCTAAAGCCCACACGGGTTTAAAGTTCAGTTGCACCGTGTCACTGCAGGACACAGCCTGATTCTTCACTGCAACACCGCTCACGCGCAGTGGTTCACAGCTGTGCAAAAGTGAGTGCAGAACATCTCTGCATATTGGTCAGCGTGCTTTGGGCACATTTTGTACTCTGTAATGGATGTCCTGAACTTGTGAGAGCTCAAACCACTGCAAATGAGGAGCAAGATGACATAACAACATATTCTCTCTCTCTTTCTCTCTCTCTCTCCTTTTTTTCCCTAGTGTTAGTTTTAATTTAATTAGACTTTGTGATTGCTAGGTTTCCACTTAGGCTACAACAGCTTCAGCAATTCTGAACTCCCCAAAGCCCAAGTAAATGGGCTGGCTGCCTGAAGTTGTTACAGGAAAGACCTCCTAAATATTACTCATTTCCTCTGGGCATGCTAAAGGCCTGGAGAGATCTGCATGGAGGAAATTCCTATATATAGCCAGGTAAATTAAAGAGAGAATATTGAAACTGATGAACCACTTGTGTAACAATTTAAATAAGAGTATAGTATGAACCACAACCTGCAGTCAAGCACCGTGTATCATCAACTGCTTTCATGGGCTGTTTTGTAAGACAACTTACCTTGACTTTCTTATTGCCTAACGGGCACTAGGAAGAGTAAAATCTAGTTTACCATAAGCATCAGAGATTTTTTTTTAACCTACTTATTATTCTAATTATCCTGTTGATACTAATCAGTTTAGGCTTTCCAACAATATTATCAAGATTCTAATAAAGATACATAAAGATACGTTAAAAACTCTGCAGAATATATTTTTTAAATAATTTCTAGTCCCTGTTCAGGAAAAGTCATCACCTGAAAATTCAGACTAGGTCTGAGATTTTCAGTGCTCAGGAGTGTGTGTATTTCAAAAACTCTGTATGTGCATATTTCAAAAGCTCAGAACAGTCAGAGTCTATGAAATTAAGGGCTGTAACATAAAACTGATCAGCTCAAATCCGATGAAACTGCAATCAAAGACAGGAAGTATTCATAGGGTCAAATCTTTATAAAAGCTGTAAACCAGCCTTCAGGTTACCATCCCTAAATTACAGTGACAAAACTCCTCAAGCAAATGAGTTTAGGATACGGCAGAGATATGTATGCTTGCATCATCTTATTTCCATTGCCATTAATTTGCTTTGAATAACGAACTCAATACGTCGGTTTACAGCTACAGGAAGTACTATTTTATACAGAGCTTCATACTAGGAAAGTTTCTTCCATTGTAAAACATGCTAGAGTTTGTAAAATACTCCCCATACTGAAAACAGAGAATATAGACTTCTCGAGCACAGCCACTTGTTTTTGTATATGAGCATATTGTGACATCAGTTTCTGTTTCCAACCAGCAGCTGCTACTATGAAAGGATAAGAAAATGGCTAGCTCTTTCATCTGCAAACTTGCTGGTTATATTATCAGAGAGTGTGCAGAGCAATACAACAGCATGTGCGAAACCAAAGGACACCAGAGCTGAATTATTCAGACAGAAATACTGGACACAATTCAGAAGGGAAAACGAGATTCCAGGAAACGCTTCTATTTGTGCTGCATCAGTAGTGAGTGACTGGGGTAGTGATGGCAAAAAGTTACAGCTTTCAACTTCTCTGCCTCCTACAGAAACTCTGCAGTACTGTAGGTGTCCAAAGATGATCTATGCACAGACTGTGTAATTTGGTGAATACTGTGCAATGGGAAACATTACACTACAAAATAATAATAATAATAATACAAAAATTTCTTCTTTTTCAAAAGAAAGGTTTCTGACAAAACCTGAAAACTTCTTCCAATCATTCCCAGAGAATTAGAGGGTATGACACTGCTACAGAGTGATCACAAAACTCAAAACATTAGCCTCAGGTATACTAATCCTACCCAATAGGCCACGTGCCCATCGTACCCCCAGGTCCTTCACAATCTTCAGCATAGTAATCCTGACAGTGTCTCTGGGAAAAGGGGAAGAATGAGTAACCCTTGTGCACACACATGGGCAACTTTAACCCAACAAGGCAAGGTCACACTTTTCTTAAACTGATTATCAATTTTAAATTCCTGGAGGTTTTTGTTTACCACTTGAGAGACCCAAATTCCAGTTTTGAGAGAGTGGTAAGCACCATGCCCTTGAAAGCTGGTATAGCCCAAATTAGCTCATGACTTCAAAAAAATCTGGCGTAAGTGAAATTGTCCAAAACAACACAAGTCTGTGGGATAGCTCAGGTGAGACATCTACCTACTAGATTCTCATTGCCCTCTACCTTACTTTATGATTTCCTTGGAGTGGCTATGCTGCCTGGAACTGAAAAATACACCTCAATTTATAGGTAAGTGAAAGCATGGATTCTGGAGATAATTTACAGCATATGTAGCAGTAAATCGTATTTGGACATAGTTTCCATAGTCCTCCTTCTCTCTCTTCCTTTCAATCATTTTTACTACCATTTTACTAGCATAAGTCAAGTTAAGGTCATGCTGAAATTACAGCTGGTTGCCTAACATTTTCTCTGTTTATAATACTTATAAATTCCAAATATGTCAACACACAATAGCATGACAGGAATGTGTTAATAAATAAAATTAGTCAGAGTAAGGGCACCACCTGTTTTCTTTATTATAAAATGCCATCAGCTGTATGTGCTAAGTCCTCTGTATAAGAGAATTTGTTCAGAAATTTAAAGCCCATCTATTTACTTACTTTACACAGTTACTACACTCCCTCACATATTTGGATTTTTTTTAGTAAGAGGTTAAGGAAAGAAACAATCTTTCTTCAGTCAGCATGTTTAAGTTCGCTATGTTTTTTCTGCTTTTCTTATCAAATGAATAGTTATGAGCTACATAGGAGGTGATAAAAGCCAGGTGGCTTATCTAAAATGCAGCTCTCTGGAGGTGAACTATCACCTAGACTGTGGCTCAAGGAACTTGAAACTTCTAGAAGAGGATATTTAAAGAAGTTCAGTATTCCCTCCTGATCACTGTATCATCCATGAAATCACTTGAATGTCATCTCCAGAGACTGACAACATTAAACATCATTCTGACCTAAAAGCAGTACCTCATAACTACAGGGAAATGCGTATTTGTCATTATTCAAGTTAAAGCGGAAAAAAAATGACAAATATCATTTACCTGACTTCTCATGCCACTGATGAATGCTGATGCTTTGAATGAAGTCAATCATTTTCTTCATGTTTTTCAGGGTCTTCTTTTGGGTGAAAAATCAAAAAGGCCGTACTCTGCGCAGCTCTAATCATTGCCATCTAAACCCTGCCTGCATGGTTCAAAGCATGTTTTGAAAGAGTTCAAAAAAAACCTACTATTATTTTATAAATAAAGATATTTTGCTTTGGCTTAGCTAACAACACCATCACTATGTATTTCCTTCTACGGGTGTTACTAGGGCAGCAACACAGCAATCTGTGCTAACGATCTCCACTCTCTGAAACCAACTTCAAATAGATTTCTCAAAGGTCACAGATTACTAGTGTGAAATTCTTATCTCCCTTCTAGCTGGCTGCCACAAACAACTGTGCCATATACTCTCAGTTGTAAATTAATCAAGTTCCATCTTAAGCGAGGGCAAACTACTGCTACCCTTAGCATCAGTGGCACCTGTTCCTCTGCTCTTTAAAAGGACCTTTCGAAGCACAGAACGATTCAAACGTGTACAGCTCTATAGTCCACTGTATTGGACTAAGATACCTGTTGCACTACTTGAGGAGATAGCATTTGGATTGTGAAGGAAATAGATTAAAATTTGTAGGGCTGGTTTGGGAAACAATGTTCAAAAATGCCTGCTTTCCTGTTGAGGTTTTTTCTTTTTTTTTTTAGTGCCATAGTAGAAGGAATCTACCTCATTCTCCTTGTTCTGCATCACCCTGGACATTACATCCTATCCAAATTTAGTAGGAGAGCTCCAAGGCAAGGGACTATTTGCATCAGCCCTGCTTCTCGAAGAAGGCATCTTGGAAGAAAAATTATTGAACAGGTGTTTGATGTGTCGGCTATCAAAGGCAGGGACTTAAATCTGGAGAGAAAGTACAACATTCTTCCTTCTTCCCTTTCAATTTTCACCATCTCCAACTAGACAACCGCACTCCCGTTAACAATTTAATTGAATCAATGTAGTTCACCGTCTATGAGTAGCTTTCCCAAGAGATCAATCTGTTGATGAAAAAAAAATTAAGGCAATTGAAGAGATGTTGTGCTTTTAGAGAAGAATGGAACTGCTTTCTGAGACATAGTAGGAGGTTTCTGAAAAAAAATAAGCTTATGAGAGAAATTCTTGTGGTTGTCTATAAAAGGTATGTTTGCAATTCATAGACAAGGCCAGCCATTTTGCAAGTGGATTGTGGTGGCTGATGTCCATTAGGAAAAAATATTTAACACAAATGACCTCATCACAGACAAAATAAACTTTTAAAAATAGGATAAAGCACATCGTTTTCAACAATGTCAAAGAGTGGAGCATATAGCACCCATGATTCTCCTTCCTACTTCAAAATTTGGGACTATGTAAGGTTTATTCAGTCTTCTGAAAAAATGCTATGACCTGATTAGATAAAAAGATTCCTTTGTAAAACTACAAGATATTTGAAAGACAGTCCTCTCATTTTTGCAACACAAATAACCTCACTCACTTCCCTATCCAGTATTGTTAAAATGAAATATGCACTTGACTAAATCACTTAAGATGTCACAAGAAGGTGAAACTGACTATGTCAAAGTGCTTCTATAAAAGTCAAACCATTCTTATTTAAATATATCTCCACTTATATTAAAAATAATACTGTGCTTCTCTAAATCATGACATTTAAACTCTGACACCAAAAACTAATCGGAAAAAACATTTGCTTTTCAAAGATGGACTTTGAAGCTGACATGTTCTTTGAAATTCATCAAATGTAAATGTAAAACAATGGTAAAAAATTACTTATCATAGATTCCTATCATTTTAATCTGAAAATACACAGAGTTACATCACTTATGTAAATTTGTTTCACAAGTATAAATCTAAAAGTTAATACTGGAATTGAATGAAATACAATTATGTTTGAAAAGGAACATCAAATTAATAAACTTGATCACAGTTTCAGTCTGTAACATGGAGAAGACAACTGATCCAGCACTAATAAATATAGAAAGCTGGAACAGTATTAACTCTTGCCATTAGACTCCACCACTCCAGCTATCCCACAGAAAGTCCAACGTCATCATTTCATCTAACGCAACACCTCCTGGGTTTCTTAGTTCAGAAAAGAAAAACAATTTCAGCTTCAATCTTGATGCTTCATTTAAAAGGCTATAGACTATTGGGACACGAGCGGAGGGCAATTCAGAACTCAGGATATTAAACAAACTGCCATTTCAGCAGAGGCATTTTTTTTAGAAAATTTTTTGCCATTAAGTCAGTCACTCTCCCTTCTCTAGCCTTCTATTGCATATCCAAGTGGGATTTTAGGACTTCATCTGCCTGTACCAAATAAAATGTTACTACTTGAGGTTACTGCAGGACACTGCTCTGCCAGTCCCAAATGCTGAATTGCAGGGATCTGAGGAAGAACCAGGCACGTTTGTTCTTCAGGCAACTGAGTACATTCTCTGTAGTTCACAGCCTTCATATTTTGTTTACATTCCCCAACCTAAGTATCAAGTCAGATCTATCAAAAATCAGAGCAATTACCTAGCTAATACATTAAAAAATTATTCTAGTAGAACATGAGAATATGGATATGTCCCAGGGCTTGTGTTAGATGAGAGACTGATGAAACCAAGTGTCACTATTAAGCAAGACCTCCAGTGGCCTACATTGCTACTAAGTACCACTGTGAGTTCAGCAGTACAAAAACCACTGAGTGTCACAAATAGAAGACTACAGGACAGTCCAGGTGGACATTTGAGTATGGGACTCTACATTTTAAAGATTGAAAACATGGAGCAAATCAGTCCTATGGTTATGGCACCTTATAGCCTCTGTCCCATGAGAAAAATGTTGTATGTCCGGTTTGCAAAGAATATAAAAAGCATGATGTAGCAGTTCTCAGATCCTAACTTAAGTCTACAACCCTTCCTTTCCCCTTAACTGCTGTATAGTGTGGAAGGACATCTGTAAGACCTTTTCTGTGCAAACAGGCTTTGAGAGCAGCAAGGGGAAGGCAATCTCTGGGACTCAATTCAGAGCAGGGGGCATGGGCCATAAGGCTGAAAGGGCATGGTCGCTGTGAGCAGTGCTTAAGACTTGGCTGAAACACAAGACAGATGATTTCTTCTAAGAGCTGGAGTATGAGATGAGGTGGGAAGCTTTTGACTCTCAGAGGGGAGTGGAAGGACAGGGTGACAGGCTACCTTTCTTTCCTGTACAGCTTCATCAGCCAGCTCCACCTCACTAAAAAGATACGGTCAATCACTCCTCATCTTTTACTAGCTGTGTGCTGAAACCATCCTGAGGGACTGAATCTATAAACACTAGTTCTGAAGAAAGCATAATACAGTAGATCAGCAGAAAATATGATGGTGGCTTTTCCTGTAATGACTGGATTTTTTGGTAATGTAATTGCAGTGTGAAAAACAAACAGGGAATACAATGGTAATAAAAGAGAGTGAACTTTCTACCCACACATCAGATTTGGGAGGACATAAAACAATGCTTCCTGCAGGTTCTGCCCTTCTTCTGGAGGGTTCCACTTACTTCTCCACTGCTCTGGAGTGAGACAAGCACATAAATACCAGGAAGATTACAATGGCTCTGGCTCCCCTTGTTCTGTTCTCTTCTCCAACATGAACCCCCAAGTTGTACCTCTGAGTGGTACGCAAGACTGACTTACCCACTGTTCCTTTGCTGCTTTTGGGTCTGAGAAGCCTTGCTCCCATACTCTGCCTCAAACTCCCCTGACAAGTCTGGCAGTCTGACAGTCATGCAATATAATATTTAAATTATCATATAGGCAGTGCTGCATTTCTCTTCGGAACTTTTAGGATTCAGCCTAGGTCAGGCTTACAGTCTTTCTACAATATCTCTAAAAGATTAGCCACGCATTTTGAAAAATATTAAATCTGAGGTTCTTATCTAATCATATGAATCTGGGAGATGAGGAACCCTAGAAAATATACCAAGATGTTCACAGCACGAGCTGATAACACCAGACAGGTCCTATTGTAAAAGGCAACACAGGTCCAGGATAGGCGATGTGGATAAGTCTTACTTGAAAAGCATTGCTTTCCCTAGCACGAAACTCCTTATGCAGTGAACTTTTCTAGGGAAACTCCATCTGCATATACAAGATGAACAGATGAAACTATGAAGTTTAGTGTCCCAATCCTTTAAATTTGCACAATGTTCTCAGAGAGAACAGCCAGGTACCATGTACTATCCACCCATCAGAGGCTGCTACTTGTTAACTTCATGTAAGTCATTAAGTGGCATCAGGTGATAGACAACCTACACTTTCTGAAGAGCCTGAGACCGCTAAAGACTTAGCGCCCCTGAAATTTTAGTAGGATCAGTGCACACAGCCTCTTTGTAGAACCCCACTGCAGAAATCGTCTTTTTAATACAGGTGCAAAATAGTTTGAGTCTGTTTCTGAAAATCTGAGATGCTGAAAAAGGTCTTTAAGCAGAAGTAAATCTATCAAAATTCACAGACATCTGTTTGCAAACAGCATTTAGCCTTCTGCATTTTAACCAAAGAGGGATATTATTACTTCTCCAGCCTGACACCTAGAAAATCCCATGCTGCACATAACACAGTTGTTAAGGATAAATTTGAACAGGTCACTTAGAAATGACACCCTTTCTAGGCAACTTCGACATACTTGCCGGAGTCTACTATATAAATGAATGGAACAAAACTGATATAACCATCAGCATATCAGTGTATCCAAATCACCAGGCAATTTGAGCAACTTTGGAAAGTGACTGGATTGGCTGTAGATAACAGAGAACAAGGCAAAGAATGAACTCATCAAGACTGTCGTTTCTGAGTCAAGACCAAAGGTACTTTCTCCTCCATCTTGCAATTTTATCAATAACCACAAAACATAATTTTAAATTGGGATTTCAGCACTCCAAAGCTCTGTTGTAAATGAGTTTTATTTATTTTGTTTCCAAGCTTTAAAGCTTTTCCTTCCATGAACTGTTAGTGTCTTGTGCTAAATAAATTAAAAAAAAATATACTCTGAACAATGTCTTAAGAAATTGTTGATTCATTGCAAAAAAAAAAAAACCTATTCCTCTTCAAGATACAACTTCCAATAAATTAAGACTTCCAATAAATTAAGACTTTTATAAATTCTATGCAACTGATTTTCAAAAACAGGGCAAAACCTGATGACCTATACTAATTTAAAGGACCATATTGAACGTTTCCTTATTAATATGAAGGGATTTGATCAGGCTTATAAATATACACCAATCTGTAGCAATGCTTACTGTAAGATAACCTACAGAGAGACTTGGTGGGACGCCTTGCATGACTGGAATGTGGTCATGGATGGCTATGTCCTGTTCAGGAAAGACAGGCCACTAAGGAGAGGTGGTGGAGTTGCTCTTTATGTGAGTGAGCAGCTAGAATGTATTGAGTTCTGTCCAGGGGCAGATCAGGAGCGAGTTGAGAGTTTGTGGGTGTGAATTAAGGGGCAGGCTGGCAGGGGTGATACTGTTGTGGGTGTCTATTACAGGCCACCGGATCAGGATGAGGAGGGTGATGAGGCCTTCTACAGGCAGCTGAGAGCAGTCTCGCAATTACAGGGCCTGGTTGTCATGGGGGATTTCAACTACCCTGATATTTGCTGGGAGGCCTACTCAGCCAGCCATCCTCAGTCCAGGAGGTTCCTCCAGTGCATTGATGATAACTTTCTGATGCAAATGGTGGATGAGCCAACTAGGAGAGGAGCGCTGCTGGATCTTATCCTTACTAACAAGGAGGGTCTGGTTGAAGAGGTGAAGGTTGAGGGCAGCCTTGGTTGTAGTGACCATGAGATGGTAGAGTTCAGGATCTCATGTGGCAGGAACAGAATAGCTAGCAGAATCACAACCCTGGACTTCAGGAGGGCCAACTTTGGCCTTTTCAAGCAATTGCTAGGGGAAATCCCATGGGACAGGGTACTAGAAGGTAAGGGGGGCCAAGATAGTTGGTTAGCATTCAAGGACTGCTTCTTCCGAGCTCAAGATCAGAGCATCCCAACAGGTAGGAAGTCAAGGAAGGGTACCAGGAGACGTGCATGGTTAAACAGGGAACTGCTGGGCAAACTCAAGTGGAAGAAAAGGGTGTACAGATCATGGAAGGAGGGGCTGGCCACTTGGGAGGAACATAAGTCTGTTGTCAGAGGATGTAGGGAGGCAACTAGGAAAGCTAAGGCCTCCTTGGAATTCAACCTTGCAAGAGAGGTCAAGGACAACAGAAAGGGCTTCTTCAAATACATTGCAGGTAAAGCCAACACTAGAGGCAATGTAGGCCCACTGATGAATGAGGTGGGGGCCCTGGAGACAGAGGATAAAGAGAAGGCGGAGTTACTGAATGCCTTCTTTGCCTCTGTCTATACTGCTGGAAGCTGTCCTGAGGAGCCCAGGACCCCTGAGGCCCCAGAAGAAGTCAGGATAGAGGAGGAATCTGTCTTGGTAGATGTGGGCTGGGTCAGGGACCAATTAAGCAATCTGGACGTCCATAAATCCATGGGCCCTGATGGGATGCACCCGCGGGTGCTGAGGGAGCTGGCGGAAGTCATTGCTAGGCCACTCTCCATCATCTTTACTAAGTCGTGGGCAACGGGAGAGGTGCCTGAGGACTGGAGGAAAGCGAATGTCACTCCAGTCTTCAAAAAGGGCAAGAAGGAGGACCCGGGTAACTATAGACCGGTCAGCCTCACCTCCATCCCCGGAAAGGTAATGGAACAACTTGTTCTTGGTGCTGTCTCTAGGCACATCAAGGATAGGGGGATCATTAGGGGCACTCAGCATGGCTTCACCAAGGGGAAGTCATGCTTAACCAACTTGATAGCCTTTTATGAGGATGTAACCCGGTGGATAGATGATGGTAAAGCTGTGGATGTGGTCTATCTCGATTTCAGTAAAGCGTTTGACACGGTTTCCCACAGCATCCTCGCAGCTAAACTGAGGAAGTGTGGTCTGGATGATCGGGTAGTGAGGTGGATTGTGAACTGGCTGAAGGAAAGAAGCCAGAGAGTGGTGGTCAATGGGACAGAGTTCAGTTGGAGGTCTGTGTCTAGCGGAGTCCCTCAAGGGTCGGTACTGGGACCAGTACTATTCAATATATTCATTAATGACTTGGATGAGGGATTAGAGTGCACTGTCAGCAAGTTCGCTGATGACACAAAACTGGGAGGAGTGGCTGACACAACGGAAGGCTGCGCAGCCATTCAGAGAGACCTGGACAGGCTGGAGAGTTGGGCGGGGAGAAATTTAATGAAATATAACAAGGGCAAGTGTAGAGTCCTGCATCTGGGCAAGAACAACCCCATGTACCAGTACAAGTTGGGGGCAGACCTGTTGGAGAGCAGCGTAGGGGAAAGGGACCTGGGGGTCCTAGTGGACAACAGGATGACCATGAGCCAGCAGTGTGCCCCTGTGGCCAAGAAGGCCAATGGCATCCTGGGTTGTATTAGAAGGGGTGTGGTTAGCAGGTCGAGAGAGGTTCTCCTCCCCCTCTACTCTGCCCTGGTGAGGCCGCATCTGGAATATTGTGTCCAGTTCTGGGCCCCTCAGTTCAAGAAGGACAGGGAACTGCTAGAGAGAGTCCAGCACAGAGCCACGAAGATGATTAAGGGAGTGGAACATCTCCCTTATGAGGAGAGGCTGAGGGAGCTGGGTCTCTTTAGCTTAGAGAAGAGGAGACTGAGGGGTGACCTCATTAATGTTTATAAATATGTAAAGGGCAAGTGTCATGAGGATGGAGCCAGGCTCTTCTCAGTGACATCCCTTGACAGGACAAGGGGCAATGGGTGCAAGCTGGAACACAGGAGGTTCCACTTAAATTTGAGGAAAAACTTCTTTACGGTGAGGGTGACTGAACACTGGAACAGGCTGCCCAGAGAGGTTGTGGAGTCTCCTTCTCTGGAGACATTCAAAACCCGCCTGGACGCGTTCCTGTGTGATATGGTCTAGGCAATCCTGCTCCGGCAGGGGGATTGGACTAGATGATCTTTCGAGGTCCCTTCCAATCCCTAAAATTCTGTGATTCTGTGATTCTGTGATTCTGTGAAGATGAGTAGATCAGAGCTATGCCTAAAGAAATATCCAGAAGAAATTGGTACATTGCATTAGCTGTAGTCTGTAATTTATTATTATGCCCTTTTTAATTACTTCCTTACCAGGTATGAACTCTTTTACATATCATTTGACAATCTGGATGGGAAATAATACGTTTGACTAGTCTTGCTTGATATTTACCACAGAAAAATCTAGTACCTAGAATATTTTCAGCTTGAGGAGCTACTGTAGTTTTTAAAGCTTTACATACATTTAGTCACATTTAAATATGGACAATCCAAACCTTTAATTAAAAATGTGCCTGAAGTAAGGTGTATGGATTTACTTAGGTACAGGCTGTACATTATTAAGGAAAAAGGAAGATGATGATGAAAAGGCCCCAATAGGTTCTCTCCCACTTGGAGACAGGAGAAAACCAGAAAATGTTTCTATTCTTTTTCTGCTGACTTCTTTAGTTTACTATTCAGATAGGATTAACTAATGCAGTAGTTTTTGTTTTAGTTATGGCACACAGAAAAGCTCTGATTTTATGTAAAATTATCTTTCTTAGTAATAAAAAATGTAAGTTAAAAGCAGCGTATGTGTGCAGAATTAGTGACAGCCACTATGCAGCCAGTAGCTACTACTTTGAAGCTCTCTGGTGGGAATTTCTTATAAATATGCTAAACTTTAAACGATTCCTTATCCATTCAAAGTCTCATTTTAAGTTTCATTCCTTATTATTTTAATGCAGATATACAAATAGGAGCAAAACGCTTGGTGCAAATCTGAGAAAAGAACCTGATACATGACACATGAAGAAGTGGGAGAACTCAGCACTGATTTGAATTGCTCTGATAACCCTTAAAGCTTTCTGTACACGCAACATCAAAACAAATACTTCAGCTCATACCTCTCCCAGTCTCTGTCAACTCATTCTCCTCCACCAACATCCTTCTCAGATGGTATTAGTGTCAAGAAAGACAAGCAAAATTGCCAGTCTACCATTGGAGGCTCCATGGTGTCTCCTGCATCTTTGCCTCCTTTGAGGAATATAGAACAAGACAGAAGGAATCCTGAGAATGGGCCACGGCTTTGCTTGCCTATCGCTGCAAACAAAAGAGTCTGTATGCCCCTGGGGTCAAGAAGGAACATGACTCCCGGAGTTACCTGTTGATCTTTTCCACACAAAGCAGCTCCTCATCCTTTTTTGTGCTCCTATCACACAATATAGCTCTGACTATCCATAGGAAATTACCTCTTCAGCACCCACCCTCCAGATACTTTGACATATTAGGCCATCGGCTACTGCATCTTAACACCATCTTTTCCCAATATAGAAAATTGTCTTTTGAGCATCACCAAGGATGCCTGGCCATGAAGGTGATGTTAATTAATTCTTACTGAGCAGTGACATCTATTATTTATTACCAAAACTGATGTGGACTCTACAGCAGGAACTGACCTCAGCAGTCAGTTAGTATTCATCTCTCATTCCTCAAAATGAAAAAGAAAATTCCTTTTTCTCTTCCTCTTATCTGATGGGTTTTTTTGCAGTGGGTATTTCTTTTTCTATTTGTTTGCTTGATTTTTGGCTGTTTTTATTGTGTTCTTCATTTAAAAACTGTTATTGGTTTCATTACAGCATGAACACCAATAGATCTGTTTTTGCAGTACACTGCTTTCTGCACACAAACTAGTCACAGCAGTTGTATAATGGCATGTTACACATATACACAACAGTTAAAGTATGTTGCTTTTGTTATATCTTGCTATCTGGCAGGAATTCTTATTGGTATTTTCCTGTAGACTGTGGACAGTATCAATATGGATGGAATAAGAGCTAAGTTATATTGGGTTTATGTGACAAGGTTTTGGTAGCAGTGGGGTTGAAGGGGTGGCTTCTGTGAGAAGACACCAGAAGCTGCCCCCATGTCAAACAGAGCCAGTTCCAGCTGGCTCCAAGACAGACCTGCTGCTGGCCAAAGCTGAGCCCATCAGTGACGTTGGTGGTGCCTCTGTGATAACATATTTAAGGAAGGGTAAAAAAGCTGTGCAACAGGAGCTGGGAGAGAGGAGTGAGAATATGTGAGAAACAGACCTGCAGACACCAACGTCAGTGAAGAGGAGGGGGAGGAGGTGGTCCAGGTGCTGGAGCAGAGATACCCCTGCAGCACCTGGAGAAGACCATGGTGAAGCAGGTTGTCCCCCTGCAGCCCATGGAGGACCACGGTGGAGCAGATATCCACCTTCAGCCCATGGAGGACCCCACGCTGGAGCAGGTGGATGAGATGTGACCCATGGAGAGACCACACAGGAGCAGGTTTTCTGGCAGGACCTGTGACCCTGTGGGCAACCCAAGCTGGAGCAGTCTGCTCCTGAAGGACAACACCCCATGGAAGGGACCCACACTAGAGCAGCTCTTGATGAACTGCAGCCCGTGGGAAGGACGCATGCTGGAGAAGTTCATGGACGACTGTCTCCCATGGGAGGGACCCCGCCCTGGAGCAGGGGAAGAGCATGAGGAGGAAGGAGTGACAGAGACAAAGCATTATGAACTGACCGCAACCCCCACTCCCCATCCCCCTGAGCCCCTCAGGGGGTAGGAGGTAGAGAAGTCATGAGTAAAGTCTAGCCTGGAAGAAGTGGGGGTGGGAGCCCAGTGTTCTTAGATTTGTTCTTATTTGTCATTATCCTGCTTATTAATTGGAAATAAATTAAATTAGTTTCCTGAAGTCGAGTCTGTTTTGCCTGTGATGGTAATTGTTGAGTGATGTCCCTGTCCTTACCTAGACTCACAAGCTTTTTGTTATATTTTCTGCCTCTGTCGTACAGAGGAGGGGGAGTAATAGAGCGGCTTGGTGGGCACCTGGCAGCCAATCAAGGTCAACTCACCACATAAGGTTAACCACAAGAATAAAAAATGCCATTTTCTAGAGTGTTCCTATGTCCTGGGTTGTTCAGGTATCTACCTGGCACAGACATACAATTGAATGCCAGATATACAGGATAACAGCCAGAGCTGGTCAATGGATCTTTGAAGGTGAACTTCTCAACCAGTTGCTCTGTTCTTCAGGTCAGATGATGAGAACTGTAGCTACGATATGTGTATCCTATTGTTAAGTAGAATGAAGAAAAGGAAAATCTTTGTGTTCACCTCTACCTGCAGCAGTTCAAGAAAATTTAAACTAGTTGACAAAAAAATAAAGGAAATGCAGCATGAAGCTTTCCTTTCTCCAGAAACAGATATACTGGGCATGAAATCTCCAATAATCTCCCACTCTCATTCACATGGACTCCAAGTTAAGAGTGTTTTTTTTTCTCTGGATGACATTTTAAGGACAGGCTGCCAAGCCCATCTGTCCCCTCATTTGCAGTTAATTCTTGTTTGCATGAGCTTTCCACGTGCTGTTCAATTTTCTGGTAGAGAACAGTTCGTTTTCTTTCTGCAATGGGTTTCCTTTCTGAGAATATGCTGCCCTCCAACAACCTGGGGAGCTGCAACATTCATGGAAAATTATGGGTGATCAGCATTTCTGAAAAATAACCAAAATGAATACTCAATACACTCAAACAGTCAACAACTTGAAAAGTCATGTCTAGCATGCCCATTCAACAGGGCATCTTGAAATAGAAGCACCCGAAGTCAGAGGGCAGTTTTGGCCTATGATCTTGCATTTCTATTACATTATTACTGGAGTTTTGTCAACTGCCTAACAAATTCCACCACCACATTTGCAAACATGGCCTCGAATACTTCCAGGGAGGGAGCATCCACAACTTCTCTGGGTAACCTGTTCCAGTGTCTCACCACCCTCGCAAGAAAGAATTTCTTCCTAATATCTAATCTAAATCTACCCTCTTGCAGTTTAAAACCATTCCCCCTCGTCCTGTCACTACTTGTCCTTGTAAAAAGTCCCTCTCCAGCTTTCCTGTAGGACCCCTTCAGGTACTGGAAGGCTGATATAAGGTCTCCCCAGAGCCTTCTCTTCTCCAGGCTGAACAACGCAAACTCCCTCAGCCTGTCTTCATAGCAGAGGTGCTCCAGCCCTCTGATCATCTTCCTGGCCCTCCTCTGGACTCGCTCCAACAACTCCATGTCCTTCTTATGTTGGGGGCCCCAGAGCTGGACGCAGTACTCTAGGTGGGGTCTCACCAGAGCGGAGTAGAGGGGCAGAATCACCTCCCTTGACCTGTTGGCCACGCTGCTTTTGATGCAGCCCAGGATACGGTTGGCCTTCTGGGCTGCAAGCGCACATTGCCGGCTCATGTTGAGCTTCTCATCAACTATCACCCCCAAGTCCTTCTCCTCAGGGCTTCTCTCAATCCATTCTCTGCCCAGCCTGTATTTGTGCTTGGGATTGTCCCGACCCACATGCAGGACCTTGCACTTGGCCTTCTTGAACTTCATGTGGTTCGCACAGGCCCACCTCTCGAGCCTGTCAAAGTCCCTCTGGATGGCATCCCTTCCCTCCAGCGTGTCAACCGCACCACACAGCTTGGTGTTAGCAGCAAACTTGCTGAGGGCACACTCAATCCCACTGTCCATGTCACCATCAAAGATGTTAAACAGGACCGGTCCAAATACCAACCCCTGAGGAGCACCACTCATCACTGGTGTCCACTTGGACATTGAGCCGTTGACCATAACTCTTTGAGTGCGACCATCCAGCCAATTCCTTATTCACCGAGTGGTCCATCCGTCAAGTCCATGTCTCTCCAACTTAGAGACAAGAATGTCGTGCCAGACAGTGTCAAATGCTTTGCACGGGTCCAGGTAGATGATGTCAGTTGCTCTTTCCTTGTTCACCAATGCTTTAACCCCATCGTAGAAGGCCACCAAACTTGTCAGGCATGATCTGCCCTTAGTGAAGCCATGTTGATTGTCACCAATCACCTCCTTATTTTCCATGTACACAGTTTCCAGGAGGATCTCCTCTGTGATCTCGCCAGGCACAGAGGTGAGACTCACTGGCCTGTAGTTCCCCTGGTCTTCCTTTTTTCCCTTTTTGAAAATGGGGGCTATGTTTCCCCTTTTCCAGTCAGTGGGGACTTCACCAAACTGCCATAGCTTCTCAAAAATGATGGATAATGGCTTAGCAACTCCATTAGCCAATTCCCTCAGGACTCACGGATGAGCATCATCAGGTCCCATGGACTTGTCCACCTTCAGGTTCCTTTGATGGTCTTGAACCTGATTTTCTCCTACAGTGGGCGGTTCTTCATTCTCCCAGTCTAGTAATCATTATAGATTATTAGAGCCTCACAATGCATTTCCTTTGATCAGATCTATTAATAATCTGTTCTGTATGTGAGACAACTCACTGACAGAATTTCAAGAAATAATTCAAATTTATTATTTTTTCTCCACCTCCTTTTCTTCTTTTAGGTTTTTTCTTCTTATTCTTTTATTTTTCCATTTATCTATTGGTATTATACAATAAAAGAAAATGTAGAGTTTTATTACATGAAGATTGTGTGTGTCAAGTTTCAACCCAGAAGGAATTCCTGTAGGCAAACTATCTGCATATTCAAGCTTTTAATTTCCAGCATACTTACAGTAGGGTTTTTGGAGGGAGACAAGGGTGTCTGAATAACAAGAATATTTATTGAAATAAAAGGAAATTAGGATTGGAAAGTAATAAATTGCACTACATAGATCTCACCATAGTAGAATCTGCAGATACTTCAAATTCATGAACTAACTGACTAATGCACTGGTGGGTAAGAGTGTAATTTTCTCCATTATCAGATACTTTTCTACTTTACCAATTACCAAAGAACACAGAGCACTCCACCCACTTAATGGCATTCTTTGGATAGCACACTAGAGATATGTCTTTACAACCTATGCATTTGTGTCTGTTTTATAGAGCGTCCAATGCACTGTGACCATCTTCAATTTGATAGTTTCTTGGCAGAACCTTCCACACTTCTCTTTCTCTGTCTCTCTCCCATCCAGCATTTCACAGTTAATGATGCTGTTTCCTTGTTGGTATACACAAAAGGAGAAATTGTACTGGCTGTTGCTTAAGGTTTGCTTGATACTCTGAAAGTTAGGTTATTACCTGTCAGACTAAGCTGAGATGTTTCCCTTTTGGGAAACAGTTACTTTCAAGTTTGCAGCTTTCAACCTTTTACACTACACACCATAAAACCTGAAATAAATTTCATTTTCTTAACTAGAAACTATTTACCTTTGTCTTCTTAATAGATGCAAATGACAGCTGCTTTCCCATATCATATCCACTGAACACATAGAGAGGACTAAGAGGCTAAAATTACAGCAAAAGAGATTTAGGTTAGACCTCTAGCAGAAAGCTTTTCTGATTCTACAAATAGTGAAACACTGGAAGACACCACTGAGAGAAAATGAAGTTGTTGCCATTAGGTGGTAACAAGCACCCTTAATGGAAAATTTTCAGGGAGAGGTTATATTTCTTTATTAGACTAAAAGTTATATAATTGCAAAAAAAAATAGACATCTCTTGGGACATATTAGCCCTTCTTTAGATATGATAACAGCACAGCAAACATCAAACTAAGTGCAGGCTGAGACTAAACTAATTGACTAGATGATAAACTGAGGGAGTAGCTTGCCTCAACAAAAAAAGTGAAGGTGTAGCAAAGATAGTATATGAGGAAAATTATACGTGATCATGAAAAAAGTATCTTGATTGAGCTTTCAATTTTATTAATACACATTACAAATTTTAGTCTTCATTTTTAAGATTATTTTCTGTAAACTTTCATCAAGGATCAGGGCAGAGCAATCAGAGATGGAGAGGCTGTTTGTTGAAAATATATTCATGCTTGTAGCTACTCATTTCTGTTCTTTATCAATTTCCCATGCGAATGTATTCTGCTACAGAGAGGTTGTCCATTTTCACTCACACTTTCCAAGAATGCAGTGAGGGAAATACATCACATAAAAAAAAACCCTCTTGAACATGACTCATACAGAAGAAATTTCACTGCAATGGAAATGTGTTTGTTACACAAACCTCTTACAAGGTCTGGTTTCATTTAGTGTTTGTTGGTCTACAGGAAGTTCATTTCTAGTGATATGTTTGGCCAGGTTGGGAGGCTGGAAGGTGAGAGACGGAATCCAGGAAAATGTTTTTTAAGTCTCATTTTCCTCTACATAAATTGCTGACAGCTTCTAATAGAGATTTCAGCATCAGACAGTGTGCAACACTTTCTTACATGTTTTGCAAGATTTTTCTTCTTTCACCCTAGTGACAGGAAGTTGGCTTATTAAAAAATATTATTTATTTGCCTAGAGGAATGGCTTTGATGTAAGTCCTCTTTCAGTTTCTGAGGCAGATGATAAGATCATTTTTTCATGGGCAGGTGTGATAAACATCCAGACTGTCAGATACAATCAGGGTCTTTAGGGTGTTTTAGAGGGTTTCTGATTTTTTTGAGAAACATGTTTGGGTCAAGAGATTTTCTACAGATAGTAGATTCTAAGTTGCTATTTTCATGACGCTCTTGTAACTGAAAAAGTTGCTGTTGTGGACTGGTACTTCCGAGACAGTTTCATATCGTTGTTATTAATGAGATACTACAAACACAATGAAAGTTCCTTATCCAGGTAAGCAAGTTGGTGGAGGTTCAGTAGTGGTTTAGTGATTCGAATGTCTAGAAAGTCTTCCTACCATTATTCCCCAAACGTGCCAATTAGTTCAAGCACTGTCTTGATGTTCCTAACTATGCCTAGAACCTAAAGAAAATGGTGGCTGTTTAAACTGGACTTAACAGATGAAAGTCTGGACCGGACGATCTTCCCAAGCCCTCTCCCTGAATCATGCTTCATGTTCACTGTTTCATACATACAGTAAGAATGTAAAGAGAAATTCTCCACAGTGTTGAGAAATAACTTTGGATTCACAAGGGGGATAGATAATCTAGCAATTCATGTGGCAAGCATACAAAAAGAGATGGTACTCTTCACTACTGAGGAGAGTACAGGATGGCTTCTTTCTGAAACTGGGAAAGTGTTTACCCAAATACATCTTTTGAAGTACAATAAGACGACCAGTAAAGTGGGAATACAGTGATAGATAAGATGGTCAAAACCAACTTGATTGCATTGCCATTTACATTTTGTTTTGGAAGAGGTATGAATTAAGGTCAATTAATAAATTCAGATTTATATTTTTTCTAGATAAAAGGGGGGTTATTTATATTTGGCCTAATTAGAAGAGGAGCTGAGCATCTTCAGGTGCTTCAGACTTCAATTAAAGATGAAAATATTCACTATTGTCTATATCCATAAGCAGCAGCTGCACCAATATTCTAGCAAATTTACAGACAATGAAACATCTTTAATCAAATTATGC
Source organism: Nyctibius grandis (assembly GCF_013368605.1). NCBI lineage: Eukaryota > Metazoa > Chordata > Aves > Nyctibiiformes > Nyctibiidae > Nyctibius > Nyctibius grandis. The sequence continues at coordinate 36,389,678 of NC_090659.1, forward strand.
TTCCTTACAGCACCACCTTTTTCAATGGAAGATGGACGAGACTGTAAAAATCAGACTGAAAATCACAGACCTTGAGGAAAAAGTAATCTAAAGCGTATATGATTAGAACTTTTAACAAGATTTTAAAATACTAAATACTATTAATTGTGTTTTCCAAACCAACAATGCTAACATGGAAAAAGAAATAAGCGTTAACATTGCACAGTATTTCACCTTAGTCTCCAGGTAACAATAAAGTTTGTCTATCTCTAAAATAGTGTTACTTAGTCATCTTTCCTCCTTCTTTTCTGGAGTTTGAATTTAGAGATCATACTTACTATCTCCAAATGCAAATTATTCATCCTTCATTGCACAAAAGGTGTCACTTCATGCTGATGAGAATCAGTGCTTCCTTGACAGATTTGTTTTAGAAATCAAAACTTTTTTTTTACCTTTTTTTTAAAAAAAGAGAACATTGAATTTCATCGTTATTTAATGACAAAGATGCACAGTAAAGAACTTGCCTAGTTTTAGAATAAAAGTTCTCTGTTTATACTACGAGATCTGGGTGCTTGGAAGGAAGGAGCACAGCAACTCTCACTAACAAAAACAACAGTGCTACTCCACACAGAGCAATCAAGTAGCATGGAGGAGGAACAATACACTGTACAGCAGTGTGACGGGAAATTAATCAGGTTTTAGCTATGAAGCTTACAGATGTTGTCACATGGTTTTTCTATGTGCTGTATGTATGTTGTACAGCGTGACATTCTGGGTACATACATCCCCCTTCTAAGGCACAAATGGCATCTATGGAAATGTCTCCTCATTTTGAAAGCACATAATCCTCAGTTAAATAAACATGAAAAATCTCAAGTGGATTTCATTTCTACTGTGTGAGGTGGACTGATATCTCATGCAGCGTAACTGGGCCAAACCTACCGTTTACAAGTTAGCCAAATATATCTTTAGCCCATAACATGGGCATAAATCCAGTATCAGACACAAAACTAACTATTGGCAAACTAGTAGCCATTTACAGGAAAGGTGAGGATCCACAGAGACTAGACTGATGTGACCAGGATTAGATGTCTGTATCTGAGGGAGTAACCTAATTTCCTTTGGTCCTATGAGGAGAGGAATTTCTGGAACACAATTCACTTCAGCCCAAGATGGATATCTAATGTACATCAACATGACCTCTGCCCTCAAACTACCTGTTCACTTGCACTGACTATGAAGACAGCTCAGAGTGATCTAGCTTGGGGCAGAGTTTAATGTTATAGATGTCTAAGGTTAGGTAAAATGAATCCCATGCCACATGACTTCTAGAAGATGATCTGAAACATGAACTTGTCTTTGTTTATTTATACAGACACAAAGTCAAAGAAGAAATTCAACCACAAAACTCACGCTCAGGAGAATTTTATCCACCTTAATGAACTCAGGTTACATTCCATTTATGGTAGTATTTAGGATGCTAAATAATCATAATTTAGTAGAAAATGTGCATGGGTCGCACTGGCACTTTCTGTGGTAATACGATATAATTGTATACAAGGCTGATGTCAGTAGAGAAGATCTGTTCAAGCATTATTTGAAAAGATGCCATTCAACAAATTTTTTAAAAGCTTTGTATGGAACTTTCTGACACACATCTCAGGCTAATCTGAAGACCTGCAACCCAGAAGATCCTATTCTCAGAAAAGTTGCAAGCTTATAGAGAATGTGAAAGTCTGTATCATCTTCAATCTCTGTGAGTGCCAGTGATGTTAACAGACACTTCTGTCCGGATTAAGGGTAATACACATAACTCTGGTGAATAGAGCTACCATTTCAACTTCACCTTGAGCAATACTACAATGCTGTTTCTTTTTTTCTTCACAGTAGGGAGCAAAGCAGAGTAAAGACCTCTAACAGCAGCCAGGGATCTTCAGCCAAGCTCTCTTGTTAGCATGAATTCTAATGCACGAGCCCTTCAGGGAGCAGCTAAACGATACCTGCTAATTCATTCTGACAGATGCTATCAATTCACTGCACATTTTCAAGGAAAGTGATGCAGGAGTAGCTTTAGGCAAGCGGGAGTCATAAAAAGTCCTATGTTCAATGGAGCCAGGATGAGTTGCTCTCTCTTAAGTAATCTGTTCTTGAATACTCCCCTTTCATAGTTCCCTATCTTAGCCTATATATGTATGTGCACCTCACCAGACCATATTGGCAGGTATTACTCTGCTCTTCATGTGACCCAGTGACCCCTTCCCAGCATGTGCTGTAGAAAGTCAATAATGCTCTTTGATAATAGGTCAAGTATTAAGTAAACATAACAATATCACTTCAGTCTAAAGGCTGAAGCACAGCGAATGTCTCTCCAGAGACAGAAAAGACTCTAAGAAAAGCCTGCGGGAACTTGAAGCTTTAAGAACAAAACTAGATATAGCTATTAGATTTTAGAAGCAAGCTGTAGCTTTCTTGACTTTTAAGGATAGAAAGACTTTCTCTTAAGACCAGCAGAGAAAGAGAATGCAACTCCTTTGTCAATGACAGTGGAATGATATAGGTAGCAACAATTTAATTGCTACATTCCATACCTTGTGGATTAAGCATATATAAATAAGCATAAACATATAGCTCTAGTTAGTGTTGTGTAATGAGTTTTAGCCACCACATCTCATTTCCTTCTCATTTCCTCCTGGCACTCATTTCCTCCTTCTCTTTCCTTGACTGCGGAAGAGAAATGTCTATAACCATAGTCAGGACTGATTCAGAGGTCCTGCTTGATCACCTGCTTCACAGACAATAATATTGCAAAAAAAACTTCACCACAGTTTCTCATGTACCTGGAAAATACACTGAATTCCCAAGAGCTGGGCACAGTGTGGATAAGACTGATGTGCTCAAAGGATTACAACCTATAGAGGAAGGATAACCTAAATGATTTAGGCTAGTTTAGTCAAAGCTTAGTCCAAAACATCAGTTCATAAACCACAGGAATAGACTGTAGCCCCTGCTGTGACAGCCAAGATACGTAGACAGGCCTGCGTAGCTGCCTCTTGTACTTTGCTCTACAGCAGCGTTCCAGCTGTGGCAACACACGGCACAGCCCGGCACACCTACCAGCTATATCTGGCACGTATCCTGTTCTAAGCCATAGTTTGACAGCTACCAGTGCCTGAGCCACTGTGTTCAAAACTAGCACAAGTGTGTTTATGCTAGATTTCCACTCACAGCTCTGCTGGCAGTACATCTGTAGGATTAAAGCTTTGTCACACCAAAGGAGTGGGGGAATCCTATGACACTGAGCAAAACCATGAAGAATATATAGTAAGCAATAATCCTACACCAGCTGGGGAGATGCTTTCAGGTACATATTATGATGTGGCGTCATTTTTTATGGTCCAATGACTTTTATGCCTGATTGATTGAACAAATAATAATTCTGTGATACTCTTTTCCACAACTGAACTACCATGACATAGGTGTTCTATGAAATACAGAAACACACTTTAAACATTTTCTTAAATACTTATAAAACTACTGAAATAGTGTAGTTTCCAGTCCAAATATATTACTCCATAATACTGCCCTGGACCTGCATAGCAGAACATCAAAGTATTTTCATTGCTAATCTGACAGGTAATATATTTTAACTAAATTAACTACCTATACATATTACAAATTATTAGTTGTCAATTAGATATACTGGTAATACAGATAATTATATGTTTCAAGTATCAGACCTGTACTTTGGCATGCATTTACAGACTAACTAGCATTTCTGGCAAGCTTCTAGAAATAGAGCATTCAAAATAGCAGCAACAAAGTAGTTTTGATCCAGTTCTTTCTCTTACCCTCCTTTTAACCCATGACTGTTTTATTCTCCACACACTTATGTTTCACCTTAATGGGGAGTACTTAGCCTCTCAGAAATATACGTATTGTGCCTTATGGAGATTTCTGCAAATAGCTTCTTTTGCATCTTAAGAATAAAGCAAAACAAACCAAAATTTTCTCATCACCAAGAATTTGTTTTTTCAACATAACAATTCATCCTGTTCCAAGGGCCTGGACTGTAAAGAGCAAACTATTTGGTGGCCTTGTTGAAAATTAAATGTTTCATAGACATATGGAAGTGTCATCAGGAAAGGGTTTTGAAGCCAGTGCTGACCAAGAAAGAGCAACTAGTGGAATGTAAGAAACCATCCTCCATTAAATGGTCCTGGCTGCAAACCAAAATGCAAAATCATAATTCTGTTTCCAAAACTGCACCTGGAAGGTTTTGGTCATGCACTAATAACAACATGCATTGGAATGAAAACAAAATGCAAAACCTTGAAAGTCACTAAGAATGAATTCTTGCCCTCTGGACAGCTCTATGGCAAAGATCAGCTTTTTTCTATGAGGCCAGTGACAAAGGACAGAATTTAAGTCATGTGCTTTACGATTGAGCACATACAAGACTGATTTTTTGTCTGTTTTCATAAATCCTAGAGAAAGGCTTTTAGAGGTGTCCATGGAGAAATAAGTAGAAGGAATGCTGTTCTCTGAAATCCTAAATTAAAGAGTTTTTGATGACTGCTGCTGGTGAAGAAAATCCTAACACTCAATGGTCTCTTAAGACCTACAACAACAGAGAGAACAGAGGAATGGGGGGTCTATGGTGCTTGGGCATTTATGGATGTCTGTGGTGTCTAATTTTTTCTACTGTGTAAGGGGGTGGGAAAGACTGGAGTTTTAAAAAATGAGAAAACGATTACCAAGAAAACACTTTTTACCAGTTGCAGCCTTCATCCCAATAGGGCAGTCTTCCCCAACAGTTTTTGATTCTGAGGTTTATGAATGAAGTTATCTATATAAATCTTAATATAATAATTTATGATTTCCATAATTAATTTGACATGACCTGTCTACTTGAGGGACAGTGTTGGAATGAAACATAAACCTTTCCAAAACTACAAACCTTACTTAGCAGAGCTTCCTTTAACAGTGAAAGGCATTGTAACTGTTTAATATTCTATGCTCTTTATTAAGACCATACAGAGTTTTATAGTGAGATACAAGATAGATAAAGACTCATAACATAAACTCAAGTCATAAAAAAGAGGGAGGTTTTCCCCCAGAGAACTTTTCTAGCTGGGATGTACAGAACTTAAACAAGACTAGCTGGTTTGTGCTCCTTTTGACAATGGATGCCCTTCTTCTGCTCTGAAATGCCTTTCAGTAGCACAGCGCAAGCCAAACTGAATTATGCAATTTGAATTAAATGTTTGTCACAAATATATTTTCTCTTCTTATTTCAGAACAGAATTGTGGAACACTCCTCACTTACAGCACCCCCTGCATACTTCACATGAAGCTGCGGTATCACAAGATTACAGACAAGAACTGTCCAAGGATACTCAAAAATCAGGAGGTGCCATAGCACCCAGGTGAATACCCTCTATCTTTCCCTTCATCACTCACTGAGAGCCAGCACTCTGGACTCCAACGAGAAAAAAGAATTACATGTCTTCAGCCCAAATAAGAGCGAGCTTCATGTCTGAAATAAGTCAACACAGCAACCTCTCTATGTCAAAAGCTACTATGCATTTGATACTGTGTTAGATTCCCTTACATGATATTAAATGGGGATTTTGCGATCCCTTATCTAATATAACAAAACTTTCATTTAAGACCATCCCAAAACAAACCATGACTCCCCGTTATATTTATCACCCTTCCCAACACAATTCAGTTCTCAATTACTCTTTCTTTAGTCTCTAATCCCCTAACTAGAAAGCTCCCAGAGGGAAACCTGCATGATGGATAAGTGAATTTTACAAAATTATTCACTTTTCACATACTTTAATTAACAAACTTTTAGTCTAGCAAAAAATCTGTTACTAATTAGCACAGAAGTGCCTACATCACTAACTAAAAACAGGAAAACTTCACTCCTTTGCAAGTTCATAACTTCGTATTACTTTTGTAGCATATCATTATCTCCTGTATTTTAATTTGAGAATTCAGGTCTGCCCTTTGTGACCACAGCACATACAATGCAAGTCTTAACATTATTTTTCTTGCAAGGCACTTTAAATATATATGTTCCAGGAAACTTAAAGTTGTTAAACTGAAAAAAAAAAAGATATTTTATATAATTAAATAACAAATGATCTTCCATGAGTCTACCCTTTCTCAGTGCACTGTTTGATGCATCATAAATACAGCATTTCCTAACTGTCTACTGCTAGATTTTGCAAACTTGATATTCCTTTAGCTCTGTGTGTGTGTGTGTATTTGCTGGTTTATCATCATCTTTGTGGTGTTTGCAGTATACCATTGTCACGGTTTGAAGTGTCTTAAAAGACAGTTACAGAATTGCTCATATGTCCATTCCAAGTCTTGATCTGCTCCTAATAGCAGGCTGTACCTTAAAGACATAGCCAAACACCAAGATACTCATTTTAACATATATTACAAATGGAATGGTTAGGAAAATAAAAGTATAGTAATACCACACTTAAGGTTTCTCCAATCAACAGCACAGCACAGTACAGTCTGCTTCTAATCCAATCCTGTTGGTTTCAGGAAAGATCCAGTCAAGTCACAAAAGAGCAAAACTTTTGCAAAAACAAGCCGTGACATGTTTTATAATTTTGAATGGAATCATGACATTGTGTAAATTTGTTTGCTGAGAGGTGCTGGCAGCAGGACATACTGGGAAACGGGAAAGCTAGGACCCCAGTGCCTGAGGGAAAAAAAGGTTTACTACTTACAGAAAGGACAGTTTGAGGATACACAGAACAAGAATTGGCAGGCATAATCTTAACTTCTGTGAAGGGTCTTGACTAACTCTACCTGACTACTTCCATTCATTTACTTAAAACTTCCCCTGGCACCTGTCCCAGTCTCTAATCATCTCACATAATGAAATTCACATTTAAAATCTTCAATAATTCAGTTGTTCAATTAGTCAGCCAATCAATTATTCAGTTATTGATCTGCCCCACAAGGAAAATAAAACTTTAATGGACGGACAGTTTACCTTTCACAAATAGAAGAACCTGAGTTGCTGATTACAGGTTAGATTTAGTCTCTGCCCATGCACAATTCTCTGGGAAAAAAAAATTGTCTAAATTTTTTTCCCTTTGCAGTTCTCAGATTAGCCCTGTTATAGTTCCAGAAAATGAGAAACACCTGAAAGTTCCCGACTCTTTGCTACCACCAGTATCATGCTTACTAGTGCACCAGCGATGCTTATGTACTTCATTTGCTTCTTGCTTAGGAAATGATTAGGACTGAAATGATGCTTTGTGCTGGAGATAATTAAACACTCTCCTCCAGAAGTATAAGGGAATTTTTAAAACTCAGTTGCATTATTTTGCTTCTTGCTTTTCCTGTGCTAGATGCAATTTCTTCATAAGCGAACCTTCCAAAAGGTTTTTCTCTCCTCTTATGAGGTCCTTACTTCTGATCTACATATTTCTTTTTAAACCTGCTACCCACCAGTTCCTCCTCCTGCCCTTCTCAGCGACTATTATGCTGAAAGACCATCTCTTTCAATCTCCTCTCACGAGACCAATGCTGAGCCCTGTATATTTCTACAAGGACTGTGCTTGCTTCGGAATAGTTCCTACAGTTAGACACTGGTGTCCCAAAGCACTGAGACCCTGTTAAACGACTTGGCCAACCAAGTTCATCCCAGGGCACAGAACTTATTCCTGCAGATACTCTGACTTCTGTGCTGCTTAAACGCTGCTACCACCAGTTTCGTATCCTCCTGTCAACACAAAAAGGGAAAGCACAGCCAGCCAGTTCACTGACACACTGGTATTTTTTAAATCAAACCTGTTTTCTACTGTCATGGTCTCTAGCTTTTTATTCTATTCCATTTCTGGAAGGAAGGAAGGGATCAGGGGAAACCAGAAGTAAAAACAAAGGAGAATACCTTGCATGCTTTCCAGAAATGAAATCGACTATTTTCAAAACATTTTCTGATGAACTACAGGTATCACAGGGTTGGTATTGTTATGAAAGTAAGACTAGTGAAGAAAACTGAGAGGAAAGTGGGTCACGGATCAGCCTCAACTAGCAGCCCCCCTGCACAGGGATGGTCACCCCCAATACTAGTGCTAATCTAAGCCAAAAGGGGCAAGGTGCCTGGATCTCCTCGTAGCACTCTCAGCAGAGTTACGTGGTTCTTACCATACTTACCAATGCCCATCAGTTGAGGCCACACAACTTTCATCATTACTGGTTTTTTCATAGGCTGATGAAAGGTCTGAGAAAGACCTACTTTAGGGGAGGAGGAGGAGGAGGGGAGAGCTCATGCAACACATGTGATGTATAGTACACAAACACATACACCTTACACATGCAAGGGATTTTAGCTTCACCATAAGGTGTTTTTCCCAATAGCAGTTATAGGAAACATACCAGCCATTGCTTTGCCTGACTGTAGCAAATTACTTACTCTGCAATACAGACATGCAATTAAATGTATCCATCTTGAAAATGAGCTTTCAATGCAGTGAAACATTTCTAATCAATAATTTGTAGCTTGTGATCTTTTTAAATTGCCACAGTGCCCAGCCCTACTGCAAGAATCCAAACAATGGCACTTAAAAGAAAAAATCACAACTTGTCTAATTTTCAGTTTAATGTGTACCAAATTTATGCAAGCTTGTGCAGATAAATATTTTTTCAAGCCAAGCACAAATATACAAAAAATAAATCAACTTCATTAAATTATTGGGTAATCTTCACTGAAGAGGAAAAAAAATCTGTAGCTTTACATTAATGCTGATAGAACTTGAATCACAAAACTGTCAAAGATAGCTTATTAGTTACTTTAAATAGGCATTCAATAATTGAAGTACCCTGAGGAATAATTACAGGCTATATTAAGATGACAGGAGTTTAAATTCATAAAGCTAAGAGTACATGCTGTAAAGTGCTAAAGACACATTGAGTGAGTCCCAAATCTATTCCTACCCCCGCATTTCTCCTCCCTCTTATCCACGTACAAAGAACAACCAAGTAGTTTCAATCTAAATCAATTTTTTTTAGATCTTTGGAAAAATACAAGCATACACACCTGACCTTAGAAAGAAGCATCAGTGAAACCTCCCTGAGAAACACACTACATTTGTACCAATTATCAACTGCGAAGTGCCTTCACCAAAGTGAAACTGCCCAGAAATGCACCCGTGTGGCAAACAGAAAGCAGATGAATGGAAGAAGATGCTCCTTACACAGTCTCTCCTAACATACCAGTAATATCATGCTATTCATGCTAGTGTTTTCCATAGCCCATAAAATCTTGAACACCGTCTCTGAAAAGTGCGTATCCCATCAGGAGACCATCTCACTTGAAGACAGGCTGTTTTTCTCTCCTTCCTTTCCACCAGCTTAGACAAGGCAAAGGCATCAAAAGACATCAAAATCTGTGCAAAATAATGGAAAAGAACATGACACAACATGGTCTGATTTTGGATGTCTCTGCTCTCACTAGTGTGGGGTTTCCTTCCCCCAGATGTCTTTTTCCACAGATTGTAAAGTCACCAGTTCCACCACCTTTGTGTCTCCCAAATGCCTCTCACCAATGAGACTGCTTAAAGCATTATCCTGGCAGAGTTTGCCTGAATGTTCCCATGCTTCTTTTCAGCTGTGTCTTTGCAGAGAGGTACAGGCCAACACTCCATCAACTGGAAACTGAACAACCTCACACGAGATTTATTGCCATGAAAAAAATGCTTCTGAGGAATATATGAAAATCATAAGCAGAAAAAGAAAATGCAATACATTACCACTGCTCTTTAGTGGCAAATCACTAACTCCACAGTTCATTGCTGTGAGAAACCAAAGATCTTTTCTCCCTGCAGTGAAACAGCCCAAATTTTACAGCAGTTACAACTGAAGTATATGATGGTAAATGGGAGAATATAACGGAAAAAAACATAAGGAAACACAGAAATTATTTTAATTTACATAAAAACTAGCTACCACTTTACATGACTAATCATTAGCACTAACATATACAAAAATAAAATTATGTAAGCAGAGGCTACTATTCCTGTATTTAGTGTCCTAAACAAATAGCTTGAATTCCACAAGCAAGAAGCATCTTCAAGTCCACATAACCTTTATGATAATTTCAGATTACGCTGAAAATCAGATTACTTCTATTTAGGATCTCACATGCATATTTTTAGGCAGAAATACAAGCGACCCAGACTGAATGTTTGGCCTATGGACAAATTTGACAGTAAAATGCACCTACAAAGGATCCACAGAATAGGGCAATAGCAGTGTTTTCCAGATCAATGTGACTGTAGTTGCTTTGATTTATTTAGCCTGAAAGAAGGCAGTGCATCTTTTCAGAGTTGTGTATCTTCTTTTCTGTGGCATTCTTTATTTTATTCTCTCCAAAGATCCATGTTCCAGTTTATGATGGCAGTTGTGTTCTCAGTCTAATAATTAGTTGTATTAATCAGTTTAACAATTAGTTCCCACTGAAGTGAGACTTCTTGTTTACATGTTATTTTCCCTTTGAGATAGAAAAAATAAAGCATAAATAAGCACTATTTAAGTAACTACTGGGAAAATATATTTTATCTGATGTGAAATTTGCTTCTTTTCTTAGCTCTTTGCTTTTCTTAGCTTTTTCTTCTTTCCTTGTCCTTTTGAGGAAGATCAAGGTTTGCATTTAAAATTAAACACTCCAAGCAAAATCATAATCAATTCTAAGTACTGTAGTACACTACGTACTCAGAGTACACTATATAGCTCAACAATCGCCTGAAATACTAGACATTTTCATCTCTATAATTTCCAAGTGGGGCTGACACATACCTTTATTCAGCCATATAATTTAGAGACATACTTAGCCTTGAAATATATTGATCTGCAAATAAAACAAGATTTTTTCCTCAGAAGTTCAACAGACTGACTATATTGTAACCATACTATACTGTGATTATACTGCTCATAATCATAATTTCTCATGCTATGAGATACAACTGTAGTTTGCAAACACTGTTACTAGTTGCAGGGTACGAAATACTTCAATCAAAAGCCAGTATGATTGCATTATTTCTCCCACCACTGAAAAAATAAAACCTTTGTATAGAGATTTCCGTAGACAGAGCTCTCTACAAATGGTGATTTCTGTACTTTCATATCACCGTTAAACAGGGGGATCCCTGAGCTACTTTGATTAATATACATCAGAAATCAGGCTGCGTGGAGCGTGCTTTAGGTCAGAAAAGCCCTCCTTAAGTCATGTCTGCTTCTGAGAAGTTTGAAACAAGAAAGTTATTTCCTCAAGCCTCCAAGTGAATCAGGCATCAGAGAGAGTATTCCCTCCTGGGAAGCTGCTACTAAACCCAGGCGTTACGAGTACATCTGTAACTACTGAATTCAAAAAGCGATGTTCTACATGTTATCTTTGAAGTTTATCTCAAGGCCCAATGGGTATAAACATAAGCAATCTTTATAACTTCCCCCCCCAAATTCCGCCATACCTACCCCAAGCAACCAGCACTTGTGCACACAGGGACTCTCAAAATACCTTATTCATGTCTAAGTATACGTGGAAACTGTAAGAAATATACACTGACAAGCAAAGAAACAGATTAACCCTGCAGACCTTGACAGGTCAAAAAAAAGGCTGTTCTCTTTGGATAGAGACTTAAGCCACTGCTTCCTCCATGAGTTTAATATTTTCCTCCCACACTTGGTTTATTTTTTATTTTAATTCTTTCCTGTGGCACAGTCTGAAGTGCCTTCTACTGTGTGCTTGGCAGCCACTCTTTCACTGTCCAGCTGCTTTCTCTTGCCATTGACGCTGGGATGCCTTTTCTATCAATGGATAACATTTACAAGCACATTACAAGCAAAATTACAGACAGTCTTCCTGCTCAACAGGAACAGTATTGAATTATGATTTCCAGAGGAATATCTTCCACAAACAATGTATGCAGTTTCTCATTTCCTCTTGGCAAGAATGGTATATCCAATCTCTGCTAATTGCTTCCTGTAGACACACTTCTAATAATAATTTGCACCAAAAAAAAAAAAATTAAGATGCTGATTATTTTAGGCAAATCCTTCTCCGTTTAAACTGTCCATGGGGAAATAACCTGAAGCACAACATAGCAGTAGAACCTTAATGTTATCTCCTTCTGTTGATTGCAGCAGGATTTTGCAGATGTTTAATTCACCTCTATATGATGCCAGGCATAGGAAAAAGTGCTCAGAAGCATTTCCTGTTAGATCAACTTAAAAAATTACACTTAAAAATTACACTTAAGCTATCTTTCAAAAACAGTACATTTCTTAACCTAGAAGGAAGTTAAATGTCCTGACAACACAGCACTGTCCAATATCAACAATACGAACGTGAGAGACTTTTCTCAAGTACATATTTTAGCAATATCCAAATTGGTCTGAAGCTGCAAAATTCAGACTCAGAGTAAACATGAGTAAATGTGCCAGACACTAAAGGACCATGGAAGAAGCTGATAAATCAGTCCATGAAGCTGATAAATCAGTCCATATGCAGTCTGACTTCAGCTCCATTTGATGTCCACATACTTGAAAAGTATCTGTATCTTTTTTTTCCTCTATGGCCTCATCCAAATGCAGCAATCACTAAGAATCAGAAGGGACAGACCACACACTACATATTAATCAAGGTGCTATAAACAGAAACAACCTTCATTCTAAAAGATCTATGGTTAATACCATCAAAAGCACTCCAAACACTCAGCTTTTATGAATTCATTTAATAGGAGTGTCACTGCAATATACAGAGTGGGCTACCACTGATTCATTCTAATCATATGAAAGTCACGCACTTTGCTCTCACATATGGTTAGCAGCCTACGGTAATTGTTCCAACCTTCAGTGATTAGTTTCTTTTATACTTTATTTTGCATTCAAATACATAAATCCATTAGACCAATTCTAGACCACCAAATTTTGGAATCTTATCAAACCATACGGATGATGATCTGAGGCAGGATATGATCAACCCGGCACAGCAAACATTCAAAAAGTGACAATTAGGAAAACAGTCACCTGGAAGGATAATATAATTTTGTCTTGCCTTTTCCTGCTTTGCATTCTCAGTTTTGGTAACTAACTATCTTCAAACACAACACGAACTCTCATCCTGCACAGTCTTTCAGAGTTGGTACATACCAACAAGTTTTGCAGATAGGGAAATATATTACAAAGGTTCGTACCTCCAGTTTTGGGAAAGGACAGACTTAGATGATTATCTGCATAAGTCTCTAGCTGACTGGCCTTTATTTAAAAAAACAGCATTATTTAATACAAAAAAGAAATGTTTTCTTCTTGGGAAGAAGCAGGGTGGTGATTTCTGGTCTTACATTGATGCAAGCATCTCCTGACTGTACCAAGTTACTGAAGATATTAGACAGCAACTAAAATAATAAACATTTTTAAAGTCAGTGAGATTAGATACGTGACAGTTAAAAATTTTGAGGAAAAATGGCTGGGACACTGTCTCAGAGAAGATTCTCCAATAGAACAAACACAAACTAGGAGGGAACAAGTACAGACCACATCTTTGGATTCCAGAGTTCACAGAATCACAGACTGGCTGAGGCTGGACGTCACCTCTGGAGAGCCTCCAGTCCAACCCTCTGCTCAAAGCAGGGTCAGCTACAGCAGATTGTTCAGGGCCGTGTCCAGTCAGGTTTTGGGTACCTTCGAGAATGGAAACTCTACAACCTCTCTGGACAAACTGTGCCAGTGTTTGACCACCTTCACAGTAAGATTTTTTTCTTATGTTTACATGCAATTCCATATATTTCAATTTGTGCCTGTTGCCTCTCACTCTGCTATTGGGAAGAGTCTGGCTCCATGTTCTTTACTGACCCCCATCAGGTATTTAGACACATTGATGATGTTCGCCCTGACCCTCCTCTTCACCAGGCCGAACAACCTCAGCTCTCTCAGCCTCTCCTCGTATGGCAGATGCTCCAATTCCTTACTCATCTTTGTGGCCTTTTGCTGCTCCAATATGTGCATGCCTCTCTTGTACTGGGGAGTTAACACAGCCCAGGACTGATACAGCCCTGTACCGATACAGCCCAGGATACTATTGCTCTTCTTTGCTGCAAGGGCACACTGCTGTCTCATGCTCAACTTCTTGACTACCTGGACTATAAGACAGTCGTCCTCCAGCCTTTATTGCCATACGGGGTTATTCCTTCCAAGATACGAGACTCTGCATTTCTTTCTCTTGACCTTCAGGAAGTTCCTATCAGTCTCTTTCTCTAGCCCATTCTGGTCCCTCTGAATAGCAGCCCTGCCCTCAGTGTATTTGCCACTTCCCCCAAATTGGCATCACTAGCAAACTGCTGAGAGTGCTTCTGTCCTGTCGTCCAGGTCCTCAATGGAGATATTAAACAGGATGGGTCCCAGTAACAGATCCTTGAGGGGAACTACCAGTTAGTGTCCATCAGCTGGATTTTGCATCACTAAAAAGGACTCTTTGAGCCCAGCAGTCAGTCAATTTCTAACCAGCTTATTGCCCACTTATCCAGCCCATATCTCACTAATCAGGCAATAAAGAGACTGTGTCAAAGGTCTTGTTAAAGTCAAAGTATACAAAATCCACTGCCCTCTCCTACACTGTAGGGACAGTCACTTCACCACGGAAAGCAATCAAGTTGGTCAGACATGATTTGCTCTTTGTAAGTCCATGTTGGCTGCTCCCAATCACCTTCCTGTCCTTGCTCCATAACCTTCCCAGGGGCTGAGGCAAGGCTGACCTGGATCTTCTTCCTTGTCCTTTTTTAAAACAGGTGTGATGATGTTCACTTTTCTAGTCATCTGGATTCTCCCTCAACTGCGGTGACCTTTCCAAGAACAGCAGCCTTTCCTGCAACATCCCAAACAACAATTAGAATACACTTCTTTTTTTTTTGGCAAAAGGCCTTGAGGACGTTAGCAAAAATGCTTCCCACACTTGAAATGTGCTCTCACTGACCAAGGAAGTCAGTGCCAGCTGCTGTTCTCCCTGGCACTGGGTCTTGCTGTTCTCAGGCTGTCCCATTTGAAGCCAGCTTTCTCCTTGCACCTCGCTGCCTGTCTCCACGCAGGCACAAAAAAGCCCTGTATACGTCTCTCTTTTGCATAGAAACCAACTATTTAATCACCTCTTCCAGTCCCTATCAATATTCTGACTTTTCCAGTTATCAAGTACCAGTTCTCTTATGTGTTTTAACAGATATACATTAACTGAAATGCAAACCATTTTCTCTGAATTTCTATTTCATTTTAAGGTTTGTTGTTTCTGTTTCAGAGCTGGAGCAACCAGTTTTTCCATGCATGTTAGTTGATCTGATAAAAGGTAATATCTTTACCTTGCCTATGGAATTAACATGGTAATTTCCACTCCATTGTTCACTCTGTGCACTACCCTCTTCTTCCACTTAGAAGGTAAACCATTTAGGACAAGGGATCTGTGCTACTTCATGTTTCTTCCTGTCTGGCACAACTGGCATCTTTAATTGCTCTTTATGTATCACACTAAAAAAAATTTGTAGTAAAAATAGCAATCATTAGAGATTATTCAAATTATCAGGAAAAAAGCTAGAGGTGGGCTAGCAATATAACAATTATAAAGACAATGCCCTGGGTAACTCTATGTCAATTAGTGCATTATCATCACAGGCAAAGCAGTAAAGAGACTGATTCAGAATACAGAAACAATATAATGATAATCACTGTTTTATGGAAAACAGGCCTTAAATTTTGATGGGACTATGTATTTGGTTAATTTGTGTTTCAGTTAACACTGAAGTATGTTAAAAAAACTTCTTAGAAACATTGTGACAAACCTCTTAGTCGTGTCACATGATAAAGGAATAATAGCACAATGCATAACTGTACTAAACAGAGTGAGGACTGGTTGATGGACAGGTCTCAAAAATAACTATAAATGTCAGACCACTGTGCCGTGAGAATCTTTTTGCCAAGACTGGAAAGGATTATTTCTGAATGTATCATGAGTCCTCATGTGAACCCATGTCTTTATGAATAACCCAAAAAGAAAAGGTCCAACACTTGCAGATGACAAAAGGGCAACAGAGTGAAAATGAATTGTGGCGACAGATCAGATTGATCTGAATGGCTTTGGTGAAATAGGTTCATTTAAGTAACATCAATTTTAATACAGCCAAATACAAATCTAGTTAAAAAGAACATATGCCAAAGCATATAATAGATGGAGGACTCTAATCACAAATTTAGAAAGATGCTGGGGATCAAGGTAGATTACTGACTGAACTGAAGCTCCAAATGCAATGCTGTGACAAATGTAGGTGTCCACATTGCAAGTGAAGAATTGGAAGTGACTTAGGAAAAACTGCAAGAAAGACACAAGTTCAGAAAATACGTGACTATGACTAAGAGACTTACTCTATCAAAGAGAACGTTTAATTAGCCCCCTTGATCAGAATAGAGAAGCACACTGTCAGGAAGACACTTCTGATAGAAATCTCAGCATCATGAATATCGAAGAGAAATCTGGACTAGAAACAAGGCATACCATTGCAATCGTACGGGCAAATAACTTCTGAGGAGAGCTTACTAGAAATGCATGCTACTATCCACTCTATGTAAATCAAGACAAGATATTTTTCTTTACAGTATGTCATGACAAAAAAAATTACAGGCTTGATGCAGGATTTGAGTGAGGTTTTGAATCCTGGATCATAGAGAAGGCCAAGGTATATGATCCCTTCTGCCCTTAATCTGTGAATCTGAAGTCACACTTGAAGTCTGTGGCAGAACCAGCATTTTACCACAGTCCAAAATGTTATCCCCAGACCAATCTTTCTTC
The DNA here is from genome assembly GCF_013368605.1 of Nyctibius grandis. Classification (NCBI taxonomy): domain Eukaryota; kingdom Metazoa; phylum Chordata; class Aves; order Nyctibiiformes; family Nyctibiidae; genus Nyctibius; species Nyctibius grandis. The sequence continues at coordinate 36,406,518 of NC_090659.1, forward strand.
TGAGACAAAAAGCTATTTGATGTCTTCTGTTCACAGGAGGTGAACTGTTTTGACAGAGGTCATGTTTTCATGTTTGTTTTCTTCCGTTTAATATGTAGCCAACACTGAAACATCTGAGAGCAGGTTCCACACAGCCATTAACCTTGCATGCACTCTGATTCTGCCTGGCTGCTGTGAGCAGTTCAGATCAGTCACACTCAGGTGTGACTCTGGCATTAGTATAATTGCCTTCAGACTCAGAACTTGATATTATACTTATCTCAGCTCTTGGTCTATTTTACTTTTTTCTAGCGTGACACCTAACTGTGAAACATAAACAGCCCATAGAGTTTTAATCAATGACATTTCTAGTTCTATCTCTCTTTAGCCTTATTACTGAAAACAGATTCTAATACAGTATGTTCTGGGCCAACACTCAGCCAGTTTCTTGCTTATAATTGGCAATGCCAGGTACCCATAACAATTCTGCTGGTACTGATACAAATCACTTGTTATCTTATATATTCTTTCAGCAGACAAGCTTGTGCAATTATTTTCCTTTTGCATCCATAAGTATCATGAATATCTTGCATTCATAAGTATCACGAGTATCATGATATGCCAGGCAGTCATTTTCATGTGCTCCATGGAAATTATGGAATTTTGCAGTTCCACTATGCACAACCATTATTCTGCTATAAAAGTAACAGCTCCTTGGGATTCCTGATTAATATTTTCTGTATGAAGGCAGAGTGGTTGCACAGCCATCAATTTGAAAGAATCTTTAGAATGACCAGTGTACCCCCCATCTCCTTGCTTTATTGTCTAGTCTGTTCACTGGTAGATTAGGACAGCTGAGATGATTGACTAGCAACCAACAGCATTATTCACTTGTAAAACTACTGCCAGTAAAATGGCATGGCTTGTGGAACCAGCAAATACTGACCATCCAGCAGAGCTGAACATTGAAACTGTTTGTCTAGTGAGCATTTCTTCCCACTACGTGTGGGAAATTTTTTTTCAAACAATTTTTAAAATTTTACATAGGAAACTGCAGGTTATGATGTGCAATTGGAACCACCGGGCTGTATCCTTCTACTTTATCCTGATGTTTTCTTCCTGTCTCAATTCACATGTACTGTATAACCTACCTTACCTACCTACCTTAATATTTGTTGTTCTCCCTGTGTTCTGCGCTGAGTGTTGGAACTGGAACCAAGTTTGGAAGCTGCATGTAACACCATTAAGTTCTTTGAACACAGACAAGTCAGGAAACTATTGTCCAATAGCACTTTGCATCAAGAAAGTGATCTGGAGTCTCATTTATTACCAAGATAAATAGACTTTCAGCCGCAGGGCTGAGTATTGTCTCTTACTGTTTGTTTCAGTCACTTAATAGGGGACAGAGTGTTTTATAGTTGATCATTCAACTAGAAATCAGGACAGCATAGTCTTCGTGTAGCATACAACCAGTCATTTAAGATCCTAATATATGCTCAGTTCGGTACCAATGGAGGACAAATCCTTGTCTCTCATATAACTGTAAGAAATTGTGAGCAGTTTGGGAACAAGGTAATTCCAGGCACAAGAATTAAATACCTCTTAAACTGTCTGAATCTGGATAATTCCAGGTGAATAACTGGAGCACGGTATGATGATACGTCATCTCATGTTAAGCTTCTATGTACTGCCAATGTAAAAATGATCATTTTAGACTTAATTCTCACACCAAGCCTATTTTAGGCAGCTCTATGAAAAGTCAGCTACCACCAAAATCCCTCCCAGCAAGTCCAGTTTCAATGTAACCAGGACAAACTTTGAGCAACCAGATCTGCTTCCTTAGCAGAAATTTTATATATCCATAGTATGAGTAAGTGCAAACCTCTATCGAAATGCATTCCCATCATCCACAATTACGTCCTTGAGTCAGAGAACTGCAAGTACAGTTTGTTCTGCTGTTTCTTTTGGTGCATCCATGCTGTTGATTCTCCCACCCGAAAAGTTTTCAAGAGCAGCAAGCTGTTGTTATGACTCATAGTAAACACCAACGCAAAGCAAGCAGCCCAATGTTCTTCCCTCATTTCACTCACACACATTCAGTTAGAAGGGAGAAGAAAAAAAAAGAGAAAGGAGAAAATAACAAAGACTCTGTTCTTATAAGCTTGTAAGTCTATGGTGAGAAAAGAGAAGGCTGGAGAGGACTAGACAAGAGACAAACAAAAATACCATAGCAATTCAACACATGGTGAAGAGGTGGAGTGGGATAACACTACAGAAATGAATGCTTATGACTCTTGCATCATCGCCCCCAAAATAATCAGCCAAGAGAGATAATTACCAGGTTTAGCTTAAGTATATATACGTGTGTATGTAGAAGGAGCAGAATGGAGATGATCAAAACCTCCACCTCAAATGAGAGATGGGTTCATTCTACCACTTAGTAGCCAAACATAAGCTCTAGGTGAGTTCAAACTCTAAATTTGAGTTGCATGATTTCTGACAGCAGTGTCTGTCTTAACATTAATTGAGTGGGTTATGGCACAGTGATAAGATCAAAGCCCACAACTCTAAAATGGTTTCTAAAACTCCTCAAATAGTGCTTCTGAATGTAAAGGTTTAAGAAGTTCACTGAAACCCAAGCTTCACCCAAGTTATGAGCTTTACATACTGGTAAGAGAGAGCCGCAACCCTGGGACCAAGGGTTTTAGATGGAGAATGCTGATGGGTTCTACCTGAGAAGTGAGGACAAAGACCCAGCGCTCTCCCCAAGGCCAATCCATACCTGCTACTGCAGCTGCTCCTTCATGGGTCTTGAACCATATGGATGACAAAATCTGTGGCAATTGCAGGTGCTCATCACCTTTGACAGTCGGACTACCTTTTTTTCTGAATCCGTATTTAGGAACATAATTTGAGATTCTTGTATTTCACTTGAACTTTGAACCATTTTGTGAAACTGAACACTTTTGCGTTTTTCAACATGCAAGCAAGTGAAAAATAAAATGCAAAACAAATGAAATAATAGGCTTGTTATATATAAAAACTATTCCCTTTTTTTCTGATTTAATATCATAAGCTGTTTTGAAAAAAAGATAGAGATGTAGCTAAAGGGAGGCTGGCAAACATACTTTGTAAACAAAACAAAAAAATATAAATTCCCTCAAAAGGTTTATCTATTTCAGAGTGATCATTGCTAATTTTAAACAATGCAATGAGAGGATATAGCTATCCAAAAATTATGTTCTGTTATATCTGAAACAATTTCTAAACCATTATTCTCTCTATTGTTTAGTTAAAGATCAATATTCAGGTAATGCTGAAATATTTATCATCACATTTGTCCTTAGGCAAACTCAACTGGGAGATTGTTTTTAGAATGAAAGTTCCCTTAAGAAATGTGAAAGAAAATGTGGGTCACTTTTGATTTTTGAACTAAATATGGAAGCCTATATCATGATCTGCTTTTATAATAAGTTTTCTTTTGGGCATTTTTTTAAAAATAATGGTTATTCAAATTAAAACTTGCTCTAAAATCTCCAGGTCGACATGATGATTCACTTCATGAGTGGGCCACCACCCTTTACAAAGGCAACAAGATCCCCAAGTGTGCATCAATTCCAGGATGGCTTTTAGACAATCAACCATCTCTTCTCTATAAGGAATGGGAAAATAAGAAGCGATCTTGCCTATACTGCCACAAAAATGCTGAGGTGCTGAATAAAGAATTCACCTGCAAGTCCAGTCAGGCCATTACTGATCAACTGGTAAATTTCCATTCTGGTTTTCTGCTCCTCAAATTCAACCTCAATATTCCCTTTCTAGAATAGAAATTTTAATTTGGGAGAATTCAGAAACCATATTTGACAATGCAAATTATTCCTCCAAAGGACAAGATACAAGATTGAATTCACTTGCCCCAGAAACGCATTTGGAAGTTTCTCTGCTCAGCATAACAAGATTAAAGAATAAATTATATTTAATTGTGTTAACAATTACATATTCAAAATGCATATCCTTTTTGTAAAGAATTTTGTGTTTATAATCTTCTCCTCTGGAAAAAGCCGTTAAAAGAAAAGCCCCATTGCAAATGTTCCCATCAGCAGTAAGTTCCTTCTCACTATACTTGCAATCAATACCAAGGCTTTTCTGCACACTCTGCAACAGATTTAGGGACTCAAAACAGCAGTAGGTGGGCCACATGCAACTACTAAAAACGTCACTCTGTTAGCTAATGTTTGATAGCAACCATTGAACTACACAGCAGGAATAACTATAATCACAGAGGACAATTGACAACTTCCTCTAGCTTAAGGAAAGCATCAGGAGAAGTTTCAAACAGAGAGGAAATGAGAGCAGAAGAATCATAAAAACGACTCATAAAATAGTCCTACTCAGAAAGATTAAGGTTAAAAAAAATCTTGCCATGGAGCTTTGGGGAGCCATCTACCACAGATTTTGGGATCATGGCCTGGAAGAATGCTAACAGTTTCTGTGTAGAAAAAAGAAGATTTAACGTAGCCATGGGAGCTATCACCAGTCAAGAATGACTTCATTTCATTTCAGAGCGGGTGTTCTTGTAGAATTGAGACAATTTTGATCCAGGATTAATCAGTTTTAATGTATCTTCACTTATTACCGCATCTGTGCTATTACCTTGTCACCAAACTGCAAGCAAGAGAAAGTGCCAGAGTCTACAAGGTGCTACAAGAAGAGAAGGGGCTCAGCAAAGAAATGAGTGCCTGCAGCCCAAGCAAAAAGACTGTTGGGAGAAGTAGGGAGCTGACACTCCAGCCTCTGAAGCAACGGAAAAGAAACTTTCCATGGATTGGAGAGGACTTCGCAGAATTGCTGCAACCCAGGAAGCTACCAAGCTGTCTGAAACCAGAAGGAAACAAGAATCCAACTGCAACGACACAGTGGCAGAAGAAGATTTAATTATGGACCTTTATTCCATCTGTACTCACCTTCAGCTTTCTTTATTTAAGGAAAAAACCTGCTAACAATTCTAATTTATATTCTCATAAAACCTGACGTCTCTTCAATTTAAAATCTAGTGGTCATCTTTGAGAGTTCACTGTAAGGAAAAGTTTTAAGCAAATCCACCTCAAAGTTTTGGAGAACTGCTCAACTTCTTCAGTTACACCAGACATGGCATTACCAAAAGGCTAGGAAAATTTTAGTTCCTTCGCTAGCACTGGCTGTTGTGCTGCACTACCACATGGGTGTATCACCTGCTCTACCAGACATGTAGATCAGGACGGAGCCTGGTTAAACACCAGTCAGGAAATCCGCGTGGGAGAACACAACTTATGGTAACTGTACAGGATTTCTATCAGGGCAAAATGTCCAAAGCAGATATTCTTTCCTGTCATATCACTCCAACTAAGAAAAAAAACACTATTTCTGTCACTTTCACAGTCAGCAATGCTATAAGTATCTGTAGCAGCATCTTCTGGAAGGAAGGAAATTAGATAAAAGGGAGACAGCAAGAAGATAAGTTTAGAATCATACAGTGGTTAAGTTGATTTAGTCAATGGCCGTACCAGGCTAAGAAAGAGATCTGGCACATGGCCTGCGCTGCAGAGACTGCAGTGGCATGCATCCAATTATATATATCTGGCATCTACGTTTTTCTCCTCTCTGCTCCTCATCCTGCAGCTAAATTTGTAATAGAGGATGATCCCTCTCTTTCTCATCTCATATACAAGCACAAGTGAGGGATGGGGTCTACCGCACAGTTGAATGAGCTGGTACTGCTTTGAGAGTGCAGGAGGGCATGCCTTTTGAAAATATTTGGCTGTTAGCAGCTTTTAATATACACAAATATTAGCTGCTTAGCTAAAAGAAGGCACAGAAAGGCATTATTCTCTAATTGCTGACTCCTTAGATTGTTGTCTCATTTGCTCCTCACACAAGAAACAGTTTGACAAAGCCCCACACGCAATCAAGTCCCACTTACTTGTCTCTACTCAGTGTCACAAACGTGCAGGCCTAGCACCAGCTCTGGCTCGCTTCTGGCAGTGCCTACACAAAGCTGCACATAAATGCTATTAAAAAACACACGTATTATTCAGTGGGACACTGCCCAAACTTCACCCACTAAATTGAGCAAAAGGAGTGCAGAAAACGCACAGGTCAGGCGAGAGCATTCTTGGGGTGTTCATATACAGAGAGAACCAAGCACTGCCGTTTATCATTAAATAACCTTGTACATAAGGCCATGTAATCTACTATGCACTCATGATACTTCTGTAATCCAGTGGCCCACTTAAAAGAGTTTTATGAACTGTCTGATCTTTCACTCTTATTTTTTTCCTCTCAAACAGTTATTCTTTACTTCCTTTCTCTGAGCCTTAGAGTCACAGACACCATTAAGAGAAACAGAACAGGAAGTTCAAACAAACCCGCCAGCTGAGATCTGATGGGAAGCTAAAGGGTCTGGATACCCATTTTGGTATGGGTACCCAAATGGCCCTGCAAATACCAGCTGGGGGCTTTCAGTGTCCTCTTACAGCACAGTACATAGCTGTGCCAGGAGAAAAAAAATCACCCTTCTCTGCCCATAGGCTTCCACCACGTAGTACTCTGAGGGGGCCCTCTGAGCAGGCTCTCACCACACTTTGCAGTGTAGAACTGAGAAGAGCTGAGCGTCTTTGCACAGACTGTCCTCTACACTGGTAGCTGTGCAGGCCACAACACGGACTAAGCAACATAACTGCAGGAACATCCGGCCGCACTCTCCTCCCCAGCCTCAGTTTTAGTATTTCAGTTCGCTGTGAGTTTGAGCTGTTTCACAGTTTTGAAGCTAACACATCCTTCACAAGTCAGATGTTGGGGACTGCTACCCTATAGGGCCAGATGAGGGAACTGGAAAGGAAAAGGGCATAGAAACTAGCCAGTCCCCTGTCTGAAGTAGGATCACAAACCTCATCTTGGCACTCCACCTCACTCAGCAAATAATTAACCTATACTGCTTTCCAAGAAAATGAGTGCTTATGCACAAACAGTCACTTCCAAAAATTTGTTGCATATGTAGCATATATTTTTAAACTACCAAAATATATGCAAAGTGATTCGATTCATATTTTTACTGAAAGCCAGACTACTCAAAAATACATTTGGTTAGAAGTGTTTTGCAAGATGATTTTCAAAGCCTAGGTCTGTGCAGTTCTCCATAGTCCTCTGATCCATGCTTTCTTCAGTCTCAATCTGTTGTACTCAGCATCAGCATTCATAAACATTGTTCTCAGTCTATATATTTTCCTCATCTATTTGCTTTCTTTGACACTGCTGAGTGTTGGGTATCAGACATCTATTGTGATCTTACTGTGTTCAAAACAAAACGGGTGAAAGGGTTTCATTATTGCATTCCCTGGAGCAGTTGCTTTTGCTTCTGGTTTTCTACACACTTAGTTATATTAACACTGTGTTACAAAAGACACCAGATGGACAGTGCTGGGAAAACCACATCCTTGTTTTGGACAATACATGCCTTAGGTCATCACCTCTCTTCCTCCCTATATCAGGAAACATTACCACATTTCTTAGAAAAAGTCTAAGGGGTGTAGCATGTGGAATCTTCCCCATATTCTATAAGCAGACAATTACATTGGACCACAAAATGGTTTCCAAAATAAAGGTGTTGCATACTGCAAGCTAATACCAGTGGGATGAAGAAGTCTGCTGTAAATATATCAAAGCTCTATGTTTCCCCAGACTTGTACTCAGCAGCTCTCATTCCACAAGTGTTTAGACAGACATCTCTTGTGTTTATTATTTGTCATAAGTTGAATGTTGTTGGTTTTTTTCCATGGGAAAGGCATAAGCTTCAAGATGAAACTCTGAAAGCCTATTGCTAATTTTCTCTGGATCTTGAAATGAAGAATAGGGACTGAAGCAAGAGATCAGTAACATTCACAAATAAAATGAGAGCGCCATCTCCATATTCGTGGAGGAAATTCCCTTTGCCCAATATTTTGTCCACTCTATGCCTTTTGGCACCACCGTCTTTTTTCAGGCTGATGTGCTGTAGTTTAAATGCATGACAGAGTGAAATAGGTCTGATACTTAGCTGACATTATTCCAGTGGGTTTTCCCAGTGGAGAAGCGTATGGGTAGTAAACTGACAGTACAGGTTAAAAAAAAAAAAAAAAAAAAACGAGTTGAAATCAGTTGCTGAAAGCTGAATTTTTCTCAGGATTTCTTGCAATTGAGAACAGGGGATGTCTCCTCATCTGCGAGCCAAAATATAGTATTTTCTGTTTAATAGTGCCCTCTAGTGAAAAAAAAAATAATTTTCAAACAGAAGAGGTGAACATTTTTCAACAGGTTAAAAATGAGGTGGAAGAATGTTTTGAAACTATTTGAGCCGATTTGTTAATGATCTTATTGCCACCAAGGGACTTTAGTGTTAATGTATGCCTCTGCTACGCTGCAGGTAAAAAGCAGCCTTATTGTCGCAGCTGCTCCTGAAATCCTAGCTGAAAATTGCAATTTGAGTCTAGGGCATAGCATTGTAAGGCAGGTTGACCTGAATGGGGTGAAAGGAGCATCCTGCAACTGCATACACTTGTTGAAATCTAAGACTACTATCTCTACCATGGTAATGAAGTGTTTCTGATTCTGTCAGAGAAGGTAAGGACTGATACTGTATTGTACCCTAAATTCTCGCATCTTTCCTCTGGCAGCCTTTAGGCCTATAGAAAGGTGGGCATCCTCTACACTCCATGGTCAATACTATAACTTACAATAAACACTGTCAGCTGAGAAGTCTGAACTAATCTAAGTCTATTTTTAAGCAACCATACTAATAATTTTATAATGTAGCCATAACAGTTAACTTCTTTTTGTTAATATTGTATTTTTTGAACTATCATGAGCGGAATAAGCTAGAACACCAAAAAGTAATGGCAGATTATCATGTGGAGTTTTTTATATACAGCTGAAAACATAAATCATTAATCTGTCTCTGCTGAAGTGTATATTGATAAGTCTGGCCATTATTTTTCGCCTCTTGTTGTGTCCTTTTACGCATATAATTCAAGCACATGGAATAGCACGTAGAAGTGAAACACAAGACTCATTTTAAAGCAGCTATTTTCTAGACAGTTTTATACAAAACAGAGGAGACTGTAGAAATTAGACATAATTAAAATGTAACACTTATTTAAATTCCCTCCTTCCTGATACTTTGGGCTGCTCTGAAAGACACAAAAAAACCTTTATTCTGAAGTTTTAAAGACATTTTAAAGATTTTTAATACTAAACCAGTAAAAGATAATTCCCATTTCTCCCTTTTTTAACTAACCCAATTACCCAGTTTCAGGTCTGCTGAAAAACTATGGGAAACTGGTAGAAATGTCACTAACGCTATTATAAAAACTCAGTGTTCTTTGACAAGGACAACCTGGCTGCACTCCGCAACTGCGAAGACAGACAGATGGACAGACAGACATCAGCAGGGTGCCCACTGCAAAGCCTCAAGGTAGTGACACCAACTCCTTACCAGTTTCTCCAGTCAAGGACAGTGGCATCCCAGCTGCCGTACCATCAGTGGCAGAACTCACCTCCCTTGGACCAGCTTCTACCTGAGGTCTCAAAATGACAGTGCAAATACATCCTGAGTCCCATTTGGCACACAGCTCGTGCCAGCTGGAAAAATCAACATCAGGCACTTGCAAGCCAGGTTGCAGCAAAACATACATTAAGCATCTCCAGCTGAATCAAATCCTTATAGAGGTGCACAGCTCTGCCAGGGATCCTTCCACAGCCTCATCCCCAGATCCAATCCACTACATTTTTGTTTGAGTATCCTGGCCAATGTGCAAGAACTGGTTTCTGCTTCCTTGGCATTATTAATGCAGATCCCCAACTGAAACTAGTTTTGACAAGCAGAAATACCCAAAGACGACAAGAAGTCAGCTGGGGGGGGTGGGGAGTGGATTTTCTTAACGCTGTCATAATTTCCACCGTGCACGCTTTGAACTTTAATTTCCTCAAACTTGTGCACAGGCTGTTTTCCCCGCCTTTTTATTCACCTTTGCATATTGTGAGGAAAGAAAACAGGTGGTTCATTTTTGGTTTATAGAAAATAATAAAAGTCAGCACTTATGCTTAGTACCTGTATAAAAAAACACCAGACTCTTAACTCAGCACTGATCACCACCCCCTGCAGCGACAGCAGCCCAGGTGTGGGTTTCTTGCAAAGTTTCCCGCTCCAAAGCCAGGAGTTTTTCTGGTTTAGTCCCATTTGCCCTCAGCAGACTGAACGCTTTCCCGGTCGAACACACAGCCGCGGCCCTTCCCTGCACCAGGACGCCGGCCCAGCCCCCAGCAAATGGCGGCCCCGACACCGACCGTTACCCCGCCCGCCGCCAGGGCCTGGCGGCGCCAGCCGCGGCAGCGCCACCTGGCGCTGGCCACAGGCGGTGCCGCGCAACCGCCGGGGCGCGGAGCTGAGGGCGGGACGGCGGCGCTGAGGGCGGGCAGCGCCGGGAGGGGCCCCGCGGCACTCCCGGGAGCGGCCCTGCGGCAGCCCTGCGATGCCTGTGAGCATAAGTGCCCCCGCGGGGGCTAGCCTGAGGTGCGGGTGGCACCGGAAAGCGCCCAGCCGGGGACATGTGCGGTGGGATCAGCGGCGCGGCGCTGCTCAGGGCGGCCCGAGAGGAGAGCCCGGGCCGAGTACCCCGGCGGCAGCCGGCGCCTGAGGCCGGGGAGCGGGGCTGCGGTGGGGGTGACCGACTGAGAGCGCGGTAGTGCAGGTTGAGCGGGCACAGCCTCGCCCAGGCCCCCGCCGTGGGTCAGATCCTGCTGCGCTGCGGCCGAAGCAAGCCGAGGCAGATGCGGGTCTCCTGAAGCCAGACCTCGCTATTGTTCGCAGCTCTGCCGCCCCGCTGGGCGCCCTGCCCGCTGCCGAAGGGCTGGCGCAGGCCCAGAGCGGGCCCGGGCACAGCCGGCGGTGGCAGGCTGCCCGCCCTGCGGAGGGCTGTGGGGCGCTCGCCGGGGCTGCGCAGCGGCCGCCTCTCCAGCACCAGCAGGAAGCAGGGCGCCTTCCCACTGCAGTGCTGCGCTGCAGCAGGAGACAGCCCTTATGTCCAGGGCCAGCTTCGGACACCGTTGCTGCCCTACACCTTTCCCTATTTTTTTTTTCCCCTATCGGTGGTCAGATCGTGCAGGAAGATGAGCAGGGAATGAAGTGAGCAGCTGCAGGGGCGGCTGGGATGGGGAAGGCACAGGAGACCGTGTGTGCAACGGGAGTGTGACAGCAGGAAGCAGAGATTGTCAACCCCACAGGCAAGATTGTGAGGAGAGACAGATATGTCCACTTTCCTTCCATAGATTAAATCCAAACCTTCATCAACCTGAATCTGAAACCCTTCTAAACCCCCATAATTCATCTCTACCATCCTAACCCCCAAACCTCATTTTAAAGAGAATCTCCTCCTCCTAGAGATCGTTATTCTTCCACAACACCGAACTGAACTTCTAGGTCCTCTGTTCAGTCCCCCACAATTTCCCTGTACATTTTCCATCAGAGACCAGCCTACCTGGGGCAGCTTTTCACTCCTTGACTGACTTCTTCACAGAGAGCATTGCACAAAGGCTAGGAACACAATGTTGGCAAAGTATTTTCTAAAGCAAAGTGACTTTCCATTTTCCAGTGCTGTTTTAAGGATTCACAGTTTAATAGTTCTGAGGCAGGAGCTCGTGGACCTTTTGACCTGATCTCTCCACTTCTGCAAGTCAAAGTTATGGTGTCTTCTCTGCCTCTTATTTCATATGTATCATCTCACATATGTCTACAGATAGTTTCCCCTGCTCAAAGCAGTCACTTCATGAAAGTCAACCTTTGATCCCATTTTGCTATGAGCTTGTCATACCTGAAATGGGCTGATCCTATGGGGTAATTCTAAGTCTCTTGAGTCTCTGTCCCTTCGTGACACCAACATTGTTCCCAAGTAATACAGGGTCTAGTATTGACCTGGCCCTGTCCAGGTCATGCTGGGTTGTTGGTTTTTTTCAGCAGCCCTATTTGCAACAACAGACAGGAGACAATGGAAGAATAGCTAAAAAAAATAAAAAGAAACTGAAGTTATAAAAGAAAACTAAGTTCACCATTTGGTACTGACATACCATGTTTTGTTACCTATGGATTCGCTAAATTCCTGAGCAGCCTGTTGATGCTATGTGCATCACAGTACCTGTTTATCCCACATTTCTTCTTGCCACACACATTTCATACAGCCAGGCTGAATTTTACCATACTCATCCAACTTCTTCTATTTATGCACTAACCATAGCCTCCCATGCAAATGAGGCTCATTTGAATAACAGACTAGATAAAGTTAGAGGATCTGGAAGAAGTCAAATAGAAGTACCCTTTGGCTCCAAGAAGGAAATCCAGCAATTGCCACACACAGCAGATTGTTAACAGCATTACATCTCACTGCTCTGCTAGGTAGGCATGCACTCAGCAGTATGTACAGAAGGAGGCACCTTTCCCTATTCCACCCATCTGCATCCACTCAATGCAAGCGAGCACTAGACACTCATTCTTGCTTGGTTTTACTTTGCATTAATAACACTGGCTACACATGGTGCAAAGATGAGATTCAGAATGTCTAGGATTTGCTGCTATTTCCATTTGAAATGTAGTTACACAATAAAGGATTCAAGATGAATCTGCTTGAAATGCGAGAGATGTTAAGTGACAAGAAGCTGGGAACAAAGATTTAGAAATGGCAGCTCAATTATGCAACTTGGAGAAAAAGAGACTGAAATTGAAACTGAAATGCTTGTAATTCATCCTATTTTGAACCAAAATTTGGATAACATTCACTTACTGGTGAACAGACAGACTCAGCTGCAAATAGTGCTGTCTAAAGAGCAGTCTGAAGGCAGTTAACAAAGGAGATGAATACAGACTCACTGTGCTTCAGAGACTTTGAGACACTCACAAGAGGGAGACAGGAAAGCGAGAACACTCTTCTTGAGAGGTTCTCCACATAGCTTTGGCCAAATGGGCAAGTCCAAAGGCTCCCACGAAGCAGGGGTAACTGAGACTTTCTTTCTTTCTGTTTGTACAGGAAAGAGGCCAACATAACAGCCACAGACCATGAACAGTCATGATGAACAACCATGTCAGATTAGCTCCCTGTACACACTTGAGAGGACTAGGCTGAGTTCATAAGGTGTTTTCTGAGTTTGTTTGCTCAGCCTTCAAGGATAAGCCCTGAACAGCACTGACATTTTGAGCTTTGCCAAGGCTGCCCTCAAGACTAGACTCACAGTCCACACAGGCAGTAAGCATCGGAGTGCAGGCCACCTACGTAGCCTGCCCATCCTTTGATAGGACAGTGTGGTACACTTTCCCATAAGGAGTAATGCACCCACACACCCATGGGATTGTGCCACCTCCCACCCCATGTCTTACCACCACCACCACCTAAGCTGTGAGTGGAGGCTGCCCCAAGCTCTTAAACATGTTCTAAAATGTTCTGTGTAAACAATAAAAACATATTACAGATTTGTTTTCTTTATAATTATAATTATTGACAGCAAGTATTAAAAAATCTTAGGGGCTATTGAGATTTTTTTTCTACCGGTCACAGTTTAACCGTATGTTTTTCAGTCTATGTGTCTGGCTGGGGGGAGAATTGCTTACTGGGAAAAAGGAGGTTGAGATTTTTAAATCCACACCAGAGATTTCTCTTCAGTTATCAGGAGCTACAACCTTTTTAAAATTTTCATTGATGGAATTTCTTATACATTCATGTGGCCGTAAAAGACACACTTCATTAATCTATAATATTTATTATTTTGGGATATGGCTATAGCCAACACCCATTGAGCCTGAAGGATAGAGTGTCCGAGAGATTTCCTATCCAACTAGCAATTTCTTGCAACAATTAGGGTGGAAAAGAGATGGTCCAGGGAGTTTCCCTGACAGGGCAGGAAAATGTGAAGCCAAAACAGTGCTCCCGTCTTTGATGTCTAATGGTATCCTGTCCCCGGCGGCATGAGTAGGAGCGTTGCCAGCAGGTTGAGGGAGGTGATCCATCCCCTCCCCTCAGCACTGGTGAGGCCATACCTTGAGTGCTGTGTCCAGGTCTGGACTCCCCAGTACAAAAGAAGCACGAACACACTGGAGAGAGTTGTCAGAGCCCGGGTTCGAGTCTGGGCCCTGAGAAGGTTCGTTGCGATCCCAAGAGGTGAGATTAAGGCACAAACAAGGCCAAATGTTGCCAAACAACCTGCTTTATTGAGCAAAGGCAGAGGAAACTGAGCAATAGGAAAGGTAAGAAATAAAGGGGGGAAGATAAGTGAGCGTTCTGAGAGAGAGAGAGATGGGCAGGGATAGTCACCAGCATGGGTCCAGCGATGTCTTCTGTCTTCCAGCAGTGAGTGATGCAGCAGGGTGAAGGCAGCAGCAGACACAGACGAAGTAGAAGCAGTGGGAAGGGCAAACCCCCACAGACAAGGTAGCAGCAGTGGGAGAGGCGAACCTGCAGGCCTGTCTGCGCAGTTCTTCTTATAGGGGGTGAGGGTGGGCGTGCGCACCTGTCCCGGCCCATGGGCGTGTGCCCGTGTTTGCTCCAATGGACGTGTCCACGCACCTCGGACCTGAGTGTTGACAGGCAGGTGACAGGGACCGGTGCTCGCCCCGGTGTAGACAGGTTTGAGTGACAGGAACAAGCAGCTGACTGGACATGTCTGGCAAGTTCTCCTGCACACAAGTGTCCAGGTACGCACATATAGACAAACTTTGAGACATCTATTTGCCATTTTGGTCCCTCACAAGAGTCCAGCGAAGCACCACTGAGATGATTAAGAGAGTCGAACATCTTTCCAATGAGGACAAGCTGAGAGGGCTGGAACTGTTCAGCCTGGAGAAGAGAAGGCTCAGGGAGGATCTCATCAAGGTATATAAATACCTGAAGGGAGGTGGCAAAGAGGATGGAGCCAGGCTGTTTTCAGAGGTGCCCAGTGACAGGACCAGAGGCAATGGGCACAAACTGAAACACAGGAGGTTCCCTCTGAACATCAGGAAACACTTTTTCACTGAGAGTGACTGAGCCCTGGCACAGGTTGCCCAGGGATGTTGTGGAGTCTCCATTCTTGGAGATATTCAAAAGCCATCTGGACACAGTCCTGGACAACAAGCTGTAGGTGGCCCTGCTTGAGCAGGGGGGTTGGACCAGATGACCTCCAGAGGTGCCTTCCAACCTCAACCAGTCTGTGATTCTGTGAAAGACTGTCTTAACCTCTACCTCATGAGCGAATCCAGTGGCCTATTTCTCCATTGCCTTTATAATTCTCATAAGTTACTGAAAGCAGTATCAAGAGCACACACACACACAAAGAAAAACCACAACCACCAAATTCCAATATTGTAACACTTTATATCTGCTCTTTCTGATGTAAATCGCTACCCAAGATATTCTAAATTTTGCATATTTTATCCCATTTACAAACAAGCCAGCCACCTTCTCCCCAGGAAAATTTTACCCCTAAATGTTAGATAGGAAGGTATTTTCCCCTTCTTTCAAGGTAGCCCAGAATAGCAGCAGTATTTGAACACACCAAATCACAGTGCCTCAGAGCGTGGAGAAGTAGTACCTCAGTGGTTTGATTTAAGGAGCTGCCTACAAATGGGAACATAGCAATGACTAGCTGAGGTATTTCTAATACGTCTGTTACCTTGACACAACAGCAAATATAGATGTTCCTCGTTTCACAGATGGAGAAACTGAAGCACAGAAAAACCCATTAGTGATGTGTGATCAATGAGTCAGAGTAAAGAAAAGGAAAGGCAGGATATCAGGAAAATCTATATGGCTGAAAAGAGTGAGAGAACAAAGAGCTGTGAAAAGTTTGGCTGAAAGGCTTATAGTGATCTTAATGTGTGCTTACTCATTTAAATGCACGGAAATGGCACACTTAGAACTGAAAAGTTTGGTACCTGCATTTTTAACTGACTAGAGACCAGTGATTCTGTTTACCTTGAGTCACTCCTAAATTATTCTGTTTGGATATAGGGAATAAAAAGCAGAAAAAATAGCTCCAAAACACACAGAATATAAGTATCTTGATATAGCATGGCATCTACAAAAACAGCTGTGCACGGTTCTCAGCTAAATTCACTGAGCATGGTCCTGATTTTTGTTCCAGTCTTTTCTGTTCCTTCCTACATAATGTAACTTGCTATAACTGCAGTCAGATTTTAACCCTTGGAGTTCTACATGTACTCCAACAGTAACACGTATCTAAGACCTCTGTTTATACCGTTCTTGCCACACTTCAGTTAAAGTGCACAAAATCAATATCAGATCAGACTTCCCCATCCACAGGTACTGGTAGCAATATCTAGCCATCATTTTATACAGAATGAAATGAGCGATAGAAAGTCATAGTGACGTATACCACACTCAACAAGAAACAAATCGAAAGCATGAACCAGGAGACCAAGAGCAGGGAGGAAACCGAACTGATGATACATCTTGGAGTCTTTTTTGAGATGAGGAGGGTATAGGGCTTATGACACAGGAGCACAGGAATATAATGAAAATGTTTTTGCACATATAGGAGGTAGATTTTGGAGCTAATAAAAAAGTGGTCAGGAGACTGACACGATCGGTAAAGCTGCATGAAAAATAGTGTTCCCCTCCTGTGAAAATGTCTAAGATTTTGCAGTTTCCCTTGCTAAATCACAATAGTCAAAATCTCAAAAGTATTCACAAATGAGGCATATGTGAAAAAACATGCCTAGACAGAGAGGTCACACTACACCTTTTCTGTTTCAATCATTTTGAATGTCATGGTTTTAGAAGTGGTTTAATTTTCTAAGGGATAAATTAGTTGGCAAAAAAGAAATTGTATTTTTTTATTTTTCAGAAGGCTAAAGCAAGATGTCAAAATTCACATAAAAAAATGAGACTAAACTTTCCTCATGAACAGGCTCCTTCTGAAAAAAACAGGTTTTTGAATGAGAACAACAGCCACTGAATATTCTGAGGCAGCCATAGTAATCTAATAACCTCTTCCACACCTCAGACCCTATCGTAAGGAGCTGTTTTGAAACAGTAGAGATATCTTTTTTCCATGAGTGTTCTCTCTTTTCCCTTTTAACCACAACACATTTATTGTGTAGTAGGTGGCATGAAGATGTTCATGGACATTCACGCACAAGAAAGAGAGGAAAGAAGAGCTGGAATTTACTCTTCTTCTCCTTCCAAATCTGGCATCAATGAAACAATGTCTAATAAAAAGCCATTGTAACTCCCATAACAACTACAACTCAGATTGCTATAGACTAGTGAATATGGTGACAAGAAAAGCTGGATCCAAAGTGTAATGTCAAAAGATCAACTGTCCCCATCTAGTACTTGAGAAACACTGACCCTTTAACTGCCAGTTATCTCTATCCTTTCTATTTTCAACATGTGAACCGTGAATCCCTGGCATTACCCTACAGCTTGAATATATTCCATGTGTGGATAATAGTCTTGTAAAACAGTTCCATCAGCATCATGATGGCTTTATTATGGTGTACCCAGAATAAATAGCGTTTAGAAGAAAACATTGGACTGCTCATTAGATATCTCATGCTGTAAACGTATCTCTTCCTGTAATAATGTAATTCCTATAAGAAAAATGTATTTATCTTCATTGAAAGTGTGGATCAGTGAGGAGCAGAAAGTAGGTGAAATGCAATTTGCAATAAAAGAATCAAAAAGTGGTTAATCAGGGTATACATCAACCCTTTAGTGGAATTAATAAAGAACATACAGAGCAATCTAATAACAAGTTTGTAAGTTGATGCATATAACTCCTTGTTAAATTTTAAAGCTATTCAAGAAAGATGGGGAACTGCAATCAAAATTGTATTAGCAATTCAAACTCCAGTTACAATCTGTAGCCCAGCTGTCTACAAGAGGCAGGAAGGATTTCAATTTGCATTATCTGATTTTATGCAGAGGATAGAATAGCATGAAGTGTGACCTTTCTTGGGATAATCAGAAATGGTCAACAGTTTAACAGATTGGTTATTCTGATCCTTATGAGCAGCAGGCAGTCTGAGAATGTCGTAGCAAGATGGCAATTCAAAGCCAGCAGGGTAGGGAATAAATCACTGAGGATGACAGAAATGGAATAAAACATCTCATCTCTATCTTGCCTATTTATGGTCTAAAGCTAAATTTATGATTCATTTAACTTCTAACTTCCTTAGCATTTGTAACCCAAGCATTTAGGGACAAGGGCTAATAAAATACTACTCTATAGGATCATATGACAAAAAGTAACATTATTTAGATGTTTTAGCTCAGAGCCCTTCAGTTGCAGTGCGTGATGTAACAAGCATTTAATGAAGGCAGCCCACAGATCTACCTGTTCTGCACAACGTGTCACAAGCTGAAGGCAGTAGGAGAAAATCAAAAGTCAGCTGCAACATGTCACAAGAAGAAAAGAGGCAAGCATTTCCAGATGAAATTCCCAGGTTGCCTTAGGATGTAAGTAACACCCTCCTGTTACCCAGGAAAACATAAACCATATTCAACAATCCCTGACCTTCTGACCTGAGGAAAACTTCCTCCTGCCTTCAGATCTAGTGATTAATTTAATCCTGACTCTGTAAATGCAGTACATCAACCAGACACTTCCCAACATCCTGCCTTGTAACCACATCAGAAAGCTGAGTTACGTTTCCAGGGAAAAGGAGGGGAACCGTCTCCATGCCCTGTCAGCAAAGCCCTGACGTACGGGATCGCCGCAGTACAAGTGGAATGCAAACAAACAGCAACACTACATCCTTCCAGAACATCTGAAAAATGAACTTCACCTGCTGCATCCTATAATTACATTAGCCTATTTTGCAGCTGCCTCATACTGGTCACTCAGTGCTATTGTATGCTCAGGCAAGACATTCAGGTGTCGTTTTGCCACCTCTTACAATTACAGTGTTTAGTTTACTGCAGAAGTTCCCATTATAAGTCCTTAAGAGCACAGCTTTGAACATTGCACGATCCCTTTTCTGTCCCTCTTGATAACATTATGCTGTCTCTATTTTTATTGTTCCAGGGGAGAAGGGCATCTGTTTCTTTCTCACTACTGATGGAGCCATCCTTTGACTGGCAAGAGCAATCAGCTTTAGTCTCTGAGATATTCAGAGGTACAGGCCTGTCCCTTACTGCAGAGTCCCCTAGCACGTTCACTCATTCAAACGAATAGCTCCCTGCACACAACAAACAGCAGTAACTGGAGAGAAACCACAGGAGAGTGAAGAGAAATGAGAAACAATACGTTTATAGCAGCAGTGGGATTAGTTATTTTTTCTTAAAATTATTATTTTCTGTCTATTCCTTATTAAATTTCCCAAAGCTAAAAAGGCAGCAATTTCAGCCATGCATGGAGGGGTTAAAATAAGACAAAATGTAGTCATTTTCTTTCACAGCATGGTGTATTGCCATCTTGTGGCTGTTTTACCTATACTGTGCAGAAAATGTGAATAAAATAAATGCACTTTTCTTTTTTTTTAATCTTTGTAAGCATAACCATTTAAGAATGTGAGAGAGGTCCATCACAAGTGGATGATGTTTATCTGAGCTTTTCTGAAACTTCACTCTGACTTAGTGCCATTCCATCAATTCCTCCTTTATGTGTGCAGGCTTTTTTTCTGAACTGTAACCTGTATGATGATTGCCTCGCTGATGTTATTCTTTCTCATTTTTTTCTTTTATGTTTAGTGAAATGCATTTCAGTGACATTTTTTCTTAGAGCATCTTATTTTTACTTTTTAATGTATTTTGCATTTGATTCTGAAAAGGAAAAACTACTCTAACCAGAATCTGTGAAATCGATGAATTAAATTTAGCAGGAACTTTGAAGTGACCAAGGAATAAAATAATTAGCTAAAAAAGCTCCAAGAATATGTCAAGGTAAAAGCTATATTGCAGCAGAAGTGTCTTAGTTATATGTTTATATAACCTGCTCAATAGAAATTTTTTTTCCGTAGGTATATCTCCAGAGTACATACATATTACAGTGATGTGTTCTTTGGATTATCATTAAAACCACTTAGTCTCCTATAGTATCATCCATATAGAACTAAATTTACTTGAGATCACCTTAATTCAGGAAGGGATCTCTACTCAGTAATATACATGAGCCCAAGACATGTTTTCCTGAACAGGAGTAGACTTAGGCTCGCACTTAAATGCTTTCCTGGATTAATGCCTGTGTTGAGATCTGTGTTGATTATGAAACTGTTCTACTTTGGTGACAGTGAGAAGAATAAATCACAAAGTGACTCTTAGTGATTTCATCATTGCTTTGATCTTGTTCTCTTTCATAAAGATGTAAATCAGATATAAGAAAATCAAGAGAAAAATCAGTGGAAGCAAATGAAGTTACATTGGTAGGAGATAAGCATAAAGACAAGAAAATCACTCTCAGTTACCACCTAACAATCTACCTTACAAAATCTTATGGATTTTGAAGCCTTTCACACTCATTCTTATGTTGCCTGGATTTGAATGTTCAATATTTAAGAAACCTGAAGTTTCTTCAGTTAGAAGAAAGTCGTTGCTGATGCCCAGGGCAGACAATGGCAATGGGATATAGTCTGTTATGTTGTACTTGCATTATAAGGGAACAGAAACAAGCCTTTTGGCTACTGGGCATTCCTTAGTCCATAAAACTGAATGGAGAAATTTACCTGACCAAACATTGTTCCATTCACCCTTGCCAGTGAGGGAATAAGGACTAGGACTGAAAAAAACCCAAGCTTTTCTGACCTTGCCCACTGCCAAATGAAGACTGTTTTCAGCTTGTTTGTGACACTCTCACCTGACCTGCTGCTTCTGAAGATGGCACAACAACCCCATGCAACGCTACAGGCTTGGGGAAGAGTGGCTGGAAAGCTGCCTGGCAGAAAAGGACCTGGGGGTGTTGATCGATGGCCGGCTGAGTATGAGCCAGCAGTGTGCCCAGGTGGCCAAGAAGGCCAAAGGCATCCTGGCTTGTATCAGAAATCGTGTGGCCAGCAGGACTAGGGAAGTGATTGTGCCCCTGTACTCAGCACTGGTGAGGCCACACCTCGAATACTGTGTTCAGTTTTGGGCCCCTCACTGCAAGAAAGACATTGAGGTGCTGGAGTGAGTCCAAAGAAGGGCAACAAAGCTGATGAAGGGTCTGGAGAACAAGTCTGATGAGGAGCAGTTGAGGGAACGGGGGTTGTTTAGTCTGGAGAAAAGGAGGCTGAGGGGAGATGTCATCGCTCTCTACGACTACCTGAAAGGAGGTTGTAGCAGGGTGGGTGTCAGTCTCTTCTCCCAGGTAACAAGTGATAGGACAAGAGGAAATGGCCTCAAGTTGCACCAGGGGAGGTTTAGATTGGATATCAGGAGAAATTTCTTCACAGAAAGGGTTATCAAGCATTGGAGAAGGCTGCCTAGGGAAGTGGTGGAGTCACCATCCCTTGAGGTATTTAAAGGATGAGTAGATGTGGTGCTTAGGGACATGGTTTAGTGGTGGAATTGGCAGTGTTAGGTTAACAGTTGGACTTGATGATCTTAAAGGTCCTTTCCAACCAAAACGATTCTATGATTCTATGGCAGAAGCAGCTTCCCAGCAAGACAGTTGTGTACAATTACAAAACTTCAGTGTTTGCGTGGGGATTTCTGAAAAAAACCTTGGCAGCTTTCCCTTTCCTGTAGTCAGCTCCATGCTTCTGGTCAACTGTGTTACTCCTTCCCTAGCAGAGACAAGAAGGCCCAATTTTCACAGTCTTACAGATGGGAAGGATGAACAGTCCATGTGGCAGAACACGACCCTGGCATCAACTGCTGTTTCCCATTGTGAACCATTGATAGCAGTACGTGCTTCCTAGAGCAGCTCTTTGGCAGTCTTGCAGCTGCAGCACACAAAGCTCATGCTAAGCAAAAAATCATCCAGAAAAACACTGCTGATCTTCACAGGAAGCAGAGATGAATCACTTCCTTTTTATAGTCCTCTGTCCCCCATTTTGCTTTTATGTGAGATTGGAGTAGAGAAATAATCACAACTTTCATTTGCTGGGAAGTAGAGAGAAACCATGGGGCAGATTTCCCGCTATGGTTTCTCATTCAGCTGTGTTGCTTATAGCAGTTTAAACAATCCCAGGCCTCCTTCCTCACTCCTTCTTCTCCATCTGTGTTGTGCAAATGCAAGTGTTTGTGCCCTGAACTCTAACAGACAACCAATCTGTCTGAAAAATAACCTGGCAAAATGAATTGTCTATTTTCAGTCATGCCAGGTCCCTGACGCAATTCGCTGCTCACCTACATGAGCAGTAGAAGAGAGAGAATAGGTTACGCTGGAGCGAGCAGCCATGGGAAAAGTGAGTGGGTGGCAGACAGAACCTGTTTTCTTTCATGCAGGAGTACCTGAAATGTACAACAAATTTCAGCTGTAGAGTCCTTCAATTTTCAGAAAGCATTAAGCCTTCAGAAAGCTGTATCTTGGAGAGCTCAGGCCAATTAAGACCATGTTTGTAGTGCAATTTGGGCAATACAGAGATAATTTACACAAATAAGGATTTCAAAAGTGCTTTGGCACTTGTCTCCAATGGATTTGAACATCTGTTCTGAAGTGTAACTGTACTTGTGTAACAATTCCCAGGATACTAACTCTGTTGCCTGAACAGAGCAAATCCAGCAAAAGCACAAGTCCCACAGGATTTCCAACTTTCCCTAGGTAAGCAATTAATTCAGCAGGTAGCAGTAGCAGGCACTGATGTGCCCTCACAAGGGGCTGTGTTATACGTAGCCAACCACTAAATTTCACTTGCAGCACTTTAGATGATGAGAACAGGAGGTGAAGCAGTTTGCCAGATTGAATGAACTACCATGTATTCCAGGCGCACTTGTTGATTGCTGGTGTCAATAAAACATGCGGCAGCAGGTCACCCTGAAATCCTAACTTCACTTATTTTTTGATAGTCCGCAAATACAATGACCCTGATCTAGACACGAAGAAGACACAGCAACCTCAAAAATGAGGAGTTGAGCTATGCTTAATATTTTTTCAACTACACTGTGACATCTGAACCCCAATTTGCAAGTTGTATCAGCCATTAAAGTTGAACAGAATGTGGCTCAGAGCCTGCAGTTATGTTCAGTTTAGCTAAGAGTTGTGTTGGGAGGCATTATGTATTTAAGGTCCAAGTACAAGACGATGACGCTTGGCATTTCCTAGAAGTTGATAGCTACAAGTAGCAGCAGAGGAACTGGCTATGATACAGGAGTGGTGTCAGTGCTGCCATTCTTAATACAAGTTGACCGCAAGTGCCCAGAGGTTTGTTCTTGTTCAGTTTCTGCATTTCTGCTTTATGTTTAGAGCATAGAATCGTAGAATCATTTTGGTTGGAAAAGGCCTTTAAGATCATCAAGTCCAACTGTTAACCTAACACGGCCAAGTCTACCACTAAACCATGTCCCTAAGTGCCACATCTACACGTCTTTTAAATACTTCCAGGGATGGTGACTCAACCACTTCCCTGGGCACTAAGTGTGTCACCTTGTCATAGAAGGAGATCAGGTTAGTCAAGCAGGACCTGCCTTTCGTAAACCCATGCTGTCTGGGCCTGATCGCCTGGTTGTCCTGTACGTGCCCTGTGATGGCACTCAAGATGATCTGCTCCATAACCTTCCCTGGCATGAAGGTTAGACTGACAGGCCTGTAGCTCCCTGGATCCTCCTTCTAGCCCTTCTTGTAGATGGACGTCACATATGCTAACCTCCAGTCAACTGGGACCTCCCTGAGCAAACACTCTTCCTAGATAACTGCAGGTGGGATGTCCCCTGGCTTTCTCCAGGAGCTGTGGGAAGCCTAAGTAGAAGTGTCTTGGCACATGTAGGAATTGTCGTGAATGACAGAAGGTAGTATTCAAAGGAAAATGTGAATTTGAAGTACATTTCCTTTAAAGATGACTCACTGGATAGAGTATATCTTCATCTGGAGTTACTGATTTCTGTCAAGAGAGTCAAACATTATATACTGTGTCTGGAAAATATGAATGCATTTTTTGACAAATTAAACCCTCGAGCATTGTTGTTGTTGTTACTGGTTTTTTACTTTAAGCCATATTAAAGGAAAAGAGGGTATTGATTGGACCTGGCAGGTGGTAAAGCAATTTATCCAGCCTGCAATCTCTTCAACTTCAGCCAGTTTCAGCTTTCCTATTTTAAAAGCATTAACCGTTTGCTCTGTGCCTGGCAGGCAGGGAGAGACAACCATGGAATGCAATGAAATTACATTACTTCTTCAGAGGCAGGTAGAAGGGGACAAGGGTTTTAGTAATGACTTTGAAGTTGTTACTAAGTACTCTCTGATGCATATATGAAGTTAAGCATCCTGGAAAATGCTGTACATACGCTTTGTAGGAGACAGTGTTGGAAGTGTCCCTAGAAAGTTATCCACAGTGAAATCACACCTGAACAACATGCAAACCACATGGACTGGGAGATGAAATATCTAAGGATAACAGCAGAAAAAGCACCTAAATATATGAGGCTTAATTCAACATCATTGATCTGCCTACTGGATGAGGGAAAGGCTGCAGATGTTGTCTACCTGGACTTTAGTAAAATCTTTGACACTGTTTCCCACAGCATTCTCCTGGAGAAACTGGCTGCTCACAGCTTGGACAGATGTACGCTTCGCTGGGTTAAAAACTGGCTGGATGGCCGGGCCCAAAGAGTTGTGGTGAATGGAGTTAAATCCAGTTGGCAGCTGGTCACAAGTGGTGTTCCCCAGGGCTTAGTGTTGGGGCCAGTTCTCTTTAATACCTTTATCAATGTTCTGGACGAGGGGATCGAGTGCACCCTCAGTAAGTTCGCAGACTACACCAAGCTGGCGGGAGTGTTGATCTGCTTGAGGGTAGGAAGGCTCTACAAAGGGATCTGGACAGGCTGGATCGATGGGCAGAGGCCAATTGTATGAGGTTCAACAAGGCCAAGTGTCGGGTCCTGCACCTGGGTTACAACAACCCCATGCACCGCTACAGGCTTGGGGAAGAGTGGCTGGAAAGCTGCCTGGCAGAAAAGGACCTGGGGGTGTTGATCGATGGCCGGCTGAGTATGAGCCAGCAGTGTGCCCAGGTGGCCAAGAAGGCCAAAGGCATCCTGGCTTGTATCAGAAATCGTGTGGCCAGCAGGACTAGGGAAGTGATTGTGCCCCTGTACTCAGCACTGGTGAGGCCACACCTCGAATACTGTGTTCAGTTTTGGGCCCCTCACTGCAAGAAAGACATTGAGGTGCTGGAGTGAGTCCAAAGAAGGGCAACAAAGCTGGTGAAGGGGGTCTGGAGAACAAGTGTTATGAGGAGCAGCTGAGGGAACTGGGGTTGTTTAGTCTGGAGAAAAGGAGGCTGAGGGGAGACCTTATTGCTCTCTACAATTACCTGAAAGGAGGTTGTAGCGAGGTGGGCGTTGGTCTCTTCTCCCAAGTAACAAGCAATAGGACAGGAGGAAATGGCCTCAAGTTGTGCCAGGGGAGGTCTAGATCGGGTAGTAGGAAAAATTTCTTCACGGAAAGGGTTATCAAGCAGTGGAACAGGCTGCCCAGGGAAGTGGTGGAGCCACCATCCCAGGAGGTATTTAAAAGACGTGTAGATGTGGTGCTTAGGGACATGGTTTAGTGATGGACTTGGCAGTGCTAGGTTAATGGTTGGACTTGATGATCTTAAAGGCCTTTTCGAACAAAAACAATTCTATGATACTATTCTTGAATGGTAAAGCTACTGGAAAACAAGAAGATTGCAATCTCTAGGTTTTCATTAAAATTGAACTAGAGATCATGGAAAACATTCTTTTGGAATCGGTATTAATAGAGAGTATCTATGTTAGCAGTACTGTTAAAACTTTAAAGGTGAGGTTTTGAGGGTAACTGAACACTGGAACAGGCTGCCCGGAGAGGTTGTGGAGTCTCCTTCTCTGGAGACATTCAAAACCCGCCTAGACGCGTTCCTGTGTGATATGGTCTAGGCAATCCTGCTCCGGCAGGGGGATTGGACTAGATGATCTTTCGAGGTCCCTTCCAATCCCTAACATTCTGTGATTCTGTGAAAATAATTTAGAATTATGGACATTTGTAACATTATATATAGCACTTTATAGAAACAAAGAAACTGATTTTAGATGCATTAACCTCAGTATCTGAAGCGCCCTTGCAATGTCAGCACTGAATTCAGTGGGAAGTTCCTGAGCTTACTGAAGTGTTAGTTCAGCCATGACAAGAAGAAAATCCTAAAAGCAGCAGGAGACTTTTTATATAAAGGTTGTTGAATCATGAAGAGCAGAAGCCAGTCATCAAAGTATTTGGGCTTTGCTCAGGAGTTTTGGGCTTAAGTCCATACGTGTGGCAACAGAAATTCATTTTCTCAAGATCAAGTATGGCAAGGCAACTATAAAACTCTGTGTTGTTTCTAAGGAATTTCTCTGGTATCTCCAAGGAAAAGTTCTTATTTTCTCAACATTTTCTTGACATGGACTCTGTGCTAAGGCTATACTGATAAAATAGTTGCATGACAGATGCAGATTTGCCTATGGTACACTGGAAGGCAAGAACTGACAACATGTTAATACCCACAAAGATTTTGCACCAAAATGTTGATGTGTGTCACTTCCATTCACTTTATATTCCATGTTTTTCGTCCCACCAGTCCTGCCTAGATGATGGATGGAACTCGGTTGCTGCTCCACTGATGTATGTGATGGCTCTAGCTGCAGTGTAGAAGTAAGACTCCATAAGCAGCTGTCACTTTTCTTAGGTTAGGGTTGCAAAAGAAAAGGTGTAACCTTACCACTGAGCAAGACAAAACTACCGTGTTATATGGCCTTGACTATCATTCACTGTGAGTGGAACTCTATTAATCTACCAAAAATTAAACAGCAAAATAAAAGCATAACTTTAAAGTATTTGTCTGCTTCTTGAAATGACACTTACTGCTGCTGGAATCCCATGTTTATCACATCCCACAGGCTGCCAAGCCAAATCTGCCCTACTTTGAAATAAATTATAAATTCAAATTGTTTTAATCCATTCCTGAAAAACTCACCAGGAATCTAAAAGTCCAGGTGGCTGGCTGTATCATCAGGAAGAGAGGTTTTGAAAGGTTTTGAATACAAATTGAGTGAACAGGGCCATAGGCACTAGGTGATGCAGAAGGACACCCATCCTTCCTCTGCCAAATGTCAATGGAGGGAGGGAGGGGAAAGACAGCAACTTGTTGTGGAAGGATGGTAATCACTGGAGACTGCAAATGTGATTCTGAACAGCTAAATGGATTTTGATTAAGTATCGGGACGTCTTTTTCACTCTTTTTTTTGTTTGTTTTTTTTTTTTCTTTCATCTTGCTTTTCAACATAGAATGACCCTTTGGGTCCAATCCCAAACCCTACTGAAGACTGCCATCAATTCAGTAGAATCAGTATGACACTTTTTAAACTACTTTATTCCCTTCAGAATATCGCAGCCAATAAGAACACTTTTTGACACCTTGGTAACATCATGACTATTACTAGTCACACTTGAATGCACCTTCCTGAAACTGTATGTCCATTTTGTTTTAGCACAACAAATTGATTTCCTGAATGCGGTAAGAAGAGGTTAAGGCTTAGTTCCAACTCTGCGTGCTAATACCAGGCAAAGAAAAATCTGTGACTGTGTAGACAAAAATGTAAACAAAAGAATTAAGATGTTTTAATTATTCACATTGTTAAGCTGTCCTAATTATATCATTCAGATGTAAACAACATTTGTGGAATAAGCAACTCAGGACATAGTCAGATCTGCTGCCTTTCCACTGTCTCCCTCCACAGTTAGGGAGAAAATTTACAGCTACAACTTAGCTCCCCTTAAGCTACCATGGATCCACATCCTTGCTATCCTATTAAAAACCTGCATTCACAGAATCACAGAATCACAGAATGTTAGGGATTGGAAGGGACCTCGAAAGATCATCTAGTCCAATCCCCCTGCCGGAGCAGGATTGCCTAGACCATATCACACAGGAACGCGTCTAGGCGGGTTTTGAATGTCTCCAGAGAAGGAGACTCCACAACCTCTCTGGGCAGCCTGTTCCAGTGTTCAGTCACCCTCACCGTAAAGAAGTTTTTCCTCATATTTATGTGGAACCTCCTGTGTTCCAGCTTGCACCCATTGCCCCTTGTCCTGTCAAGGGATGTCACTGAGAAGAGCCTGGCTCCATCCTCATGACACTTGCCCTTTACATATTTATAAACATTAATGAGGTCACCCCTCAGTCTCCTCTTCTCTAAGCTAAAGAGACCCAGCTCCCTCAGCCTCTCCTCATAAGGGAGATGTTCCACTCCCTTAATCATCTTCGTGGCTCTGCGCTGGACTCTCTCTAGCAGTTCCCTGTCCTTCTTGAACTGAGGGGCCCAGAACTGGACACAATATTCCAGATGCGGCCTCACCAGGGCAGAGTAGAGGGGGAGGAGAACCTCTCTCGACCTGCTAACCACACCCCTTCTAATACACCCCAGGATGCCATTGGCCTTCTTGGCCACAAGGGCACACTGCTGGCTCATGGTCATCCTGCTGTCCACTAGGACCCCCAGGTCCCTTTCCCCTACGCTGCTCTCCAACAGGTCTGCCCCCAACTTGTACTGGTACATGGGGTTGTTCTTGCCCAGATGCAGGACTCTACACTTACCCTTGTTATATTTCATTAAATTTCTCCCCGCCCAACTCTCCAGCATGTCCAGGTCTCTCTGAATGGCTGTGCAGCCTTCTGGCGCATCAGCCACTCCTCCCAGTTTTGTGTCATCAGCGAACTTGCTGACAGTGCACTCTATTCCCTCATCCAAGTCATTAATGAATATATTGAACAGTACTGGTCCCAGTACCGACCCTTGCGGGACTCCGCTAGACACAGACCTCCAACTGAACTCTGTCCCATTGACCACCACTCTCTGGCTTCTTTCCTTCAGCCAGTTCACAATCCACCTCACTACCCGATCATCCAGACCACACTTCCTCAGTTTAGCTGCGAGGATGCTGTGGGAGACCGTGTCAAACGCTTTACTGAAATCGAGATAGACCACATCCACAGCTTTACCATCATCTATCCACTGGGTTACGTCCTCATAAAAGGCTATCAAGTTGGTTAAGCATGACTTCCCCTTGGTGAAGCCATGCTGAGTGCCCCTAATGATCCCCCTATCCTTGATGTGCCTAGAGACAGCACCAAGGACAAGTTGTTCCATCACCTTTCCGGGGATGGAGGTGAGGCTGACCGGTCTATAGTTACCCGGGTCCTCCTTCTTGCCCTTTTTGAAGACTGGAGTGACATTCGCTTTCCTCCAGTCCTCAGGCACCTCTCCCATTGCCCACGACTTAGCAAAGATGATGGAGAGTGGCCTAGCAATGACTTCCGCCAGCTCCCTCAGCACCCGCGGGTGCATCCCATCGGGGCCCATGGATTTATGGACGTCCAGGTTGCTTAATTGGTCCCTGACCCAGCCCTCATCTACCAAGACAGATTCCTCCTCTATCCTGACTTCTTCTGGGGCCTCAGGGGTCCGGGGCTCCTCAGGACAGCTTCCAGCAGTATAGACAGAGGCAAAGAAGGCATTCAGTAACTCTGCCTTCTTTTTATCCTCTGTCTCCAGGGCCCCCACCTCATTCATCAGTGGGCCTACATTGCCTCTAGTGTTGGCTTTACCTGCAATGTATTTGAAGAAGCCCTTTCTGTTGTCCTCAGATTTCTAGTGTTTCTTACATTATATTTCAACAGGCCAAACCTCTAGGAAAGGAGTAAGTCTGAGACTGCTATATTTACTTCAGCCTTTAAATGTCCAAAGCTATACGTAGTGACTGTGGGAGGGGAGAGAGAGGAAAGTCCATCTTGCTCTTCTTGAGAAGCAGTCCTCCAGCTGCTTTGCATTGTACCACCAGCAGTCCATGTTGCTCAGAGCTCTTGGTGCTCAAAGTACAGCCCATTTGAACCAAGTCCAGTGTTTTTGATATGATACTTAAGGAGTGCCACCTTACCCAGAACATACCTCAACTAAACCAAAGATCTCTTCATTCACAATATTGCTGAGCCAAAAAGAACAATAAATTACACCCATTGCCTCAAATCCAACAGGTTTTCCCAGGACAGAAATTTACATTATTATATCTTGGTGGCCTCTCAGAGGAGGCCTCTGCCATCCATTATGCCAGGCTTCTATCCAAGGGTGTCAACAATGGTCCACTACTTAGCTCAGAATTCTTCTGTGGTGTAGACCTCCTCCGAGGTGTTTCTCTCTGGCTGTTTCTCAGGCTGTTTTCACACCTATGAACACACAAAGAGCCACACTGCATCAGGTTAAATGCCAGTTTAGCCTAGAACATGGATTCAACAGCACTCATTCACCAGTATTTCAGGAAAGCGTGTAAGAAACAGAAGTATACCTGATATAACAGAAGTGTGCAGTGATAAAATAAATGCCGTTCTCCAGCAGTTAGCTGTTCAGGAGCTGATTATTCAGGAATTTGTACACGTCCACAATGTTTAATACACATAACTGCATAAATTTGATTTCATCTAATATCTATTTTTTTTATCCATTTGGCCTTCTTTTGCAAGGACTGCTAGGATTTAATTTTTAATAGTGTGGAAAAGTGCTTCCTTTTGTTTTTTTTTAAACCCACTGTTGATTATTTCATTGGATGTCCCCTCAAACTCAAGCACAAAAAATTGCATGCAATCCTTCCCCATTCACCTTCTCTAAACCGTTTATAGTTTTACAGGCTTTTATCATATTACCTTCTCATCCATCTCTTTTCCAGACTGGAGAGCTGAAGTCTGTCTTGCTGTTGTATATATTTGATCACCTTGCAGCCCTTCTCTATCTCATCTCTAGCTTTCTTATACCTGTCTTGAGGCTACTGGGGAAGAACTGCACACTCACTGAAGCTGTGGGAGCACTGTGAATTTATGTAGTGACATAAGAACATTTTCTGGCTTTACTCCATCCCTTTCTCAATAATTCCTAATGTTTCATATATTCTTTTGACCTTCCCCAAGCACTGAGCTGATGTTTCCAGAAATCTATCCACAGTCACTCCAAAATGTATTTCCTGAATAGTAATAGCTAATTTAGAGCCTGTGAGTATGTATGAATAGTTTGAGTTATTTTTATTTCATTTGCATTACTTTGCACTTATGAGCATTAATTTTTATTTGTCATTTAATTTCTCGGTATTATGAGATTCTGCTACAGCTCTTTGCAGTCAGCTTCAGATTAGGCTGTTCTGAATAATTTGTTATCAGATGCAATTGTCTCGGTGCAGTGTTTATCCCCTTTTCCAGCTCTTTGCAGCTTCATATTTTCCATTCTCTGGCCTTTACACAGATTTCTCTAGAATATGGCCATCACCCCCTTCCCAGTCCTTTTCTAGGCTTCCTTGTCAGAACACCGTGAAAAAAAAGATATGCCTGGATCTCCCATTCTGTTAGGATCTCTACAACAGGCTGGCTGTGTGGGATTCGTTTCACTCAACTTTAGATGGTGACATCTATTTCTGAGCCAAGTTCTCTCTATAATCAAACAGAGAGGAAATAGGCAGTGCTATGGTGGAAGTGATCCAACTCGAATGTAAATGTCTAAAATGCATCAGATGATTCATGTCCTAAAAGTGTTTATTCCTCCTCATTGACTCAAAGGGAGTGGAGCAGATGCAGATTATCTACGTCAGAGGCAGAGACATCATAAATTAGGTGAGAAGAATCCTGCTTTTCCCCCACAGACGTCACTGGCTTGCAACCACATGATTTTCCTGGTGAACTAAAAATCCAAGAACGACATTCTTTAAAGACCTCAAACCTGAGTGGGGAAGGACTGGGCTTAGCAGAAGTCTAGAGGGTAGCATCTTTGGTATTTCCCACACAGGGACAACGCAGCTTCCTTTGTGCTGTACTCTATACAGCAAGTGGCCCAAGTGTAGCCAGGTTCTGGTCCAGCTGGATGCAGGCTTCCTAGAACAGAGTGGACATAACTGTGCACATGCAATATTTCACATGCCCCATCCCTCATTCCTGCATTACTCTAGCTCCAGAATTCAGTAATACCACCACAATAACTGTCAGAAAGTTTTGACAGGACTGATCTTCCCTTGGAAAGATTTATTTGCACTTGAAATATCTTCCCATTTCCTTGCATCATTTCTATAGCATCATGTCTTCCACAGAAAGAACAAGCTTACAATGGGTATGTGCTTCAGCTTCTCTTTCATATCTTACTTACCACCCTTTCCAACCCAAATCACCCTTCACAGCAATCAAGACTCATGCCTGGCAGGGGATCATTCACTTACTTAGAGCTTTTAGACTGTTCCCTCCATGAGTTAATGATAAAAGCTACATTTCTAAAAAAGCAATGTTCTCACAATAGTCCACTGAGGTAGCTAATATAATCTTGAGACACTTGGCAGTAAAGTTACCTCTGAGATCTCTTTTACAGCCAATCATATATAGGGAAAGTTCTGCACTCAGGATGTACCAAAAAAATCTTCTAAAAAATCTAATTCATTTTCCTTTATGCAATATTCAGCAGGGCACAAATATCCAGGGAGCAGCTTGTTCTAAAGCTTCAAAATGTTACTACAAATTAATGTGGACTAGTTAGTACCCTTAAGCAACAGAATTACTCTGAAAACATAGCTTATAAGTATACTTTTTCCTCTCTTAAGGAAATATTCAGAAAACACAGCCTATAAAAAGTCTTTTAAATAAAATTGCTTCTTTTATCTCAAATTAGTCTTCAAAGCAATCTTCTGACCCTAGCTTGGATCAAATACCATCTGAGATAAGAGGAATGAAGCAATAAGATCTATAAAGTATAGTATATAGAGAGTATTACTGCTTACCTTAGGATAAATGACAGTATATTGGAGATGGTAACAACATAAGCTTTTATTCTGGACCTTCCTAAGGTCCAGACTGACCCTCTTCACTACAGCTTCACCTGGAAGACCCATGTCCTCTCCAGAGAGAAACCACCTGGATGTGGTGGTTGGCTTGGAACTCTTGGCCAGGGACTGGCAAGTAATGCTAGCCTAGAAATGGCAAAGGAGTGCAGCTATTCTCCCAAAAGAGCTTGAACCAAGAGAGAATACATCAAAGGATTTTTTAAGAATATTCAGTGATGAAAAGGACAGAACATCATTAATCTACTTAACTAATTGTTAATTGTTAATCTAGCTCTTAACACAAACATCCTGTACATTTTCCCACCTGAATAATGGGAGAGACTTAGTCACGTCCCTGGGAGTATATATACTCCCAGGAGCTGTCAGTGCTGTGAGAGATGATAAAGTACTAGAAGTCAGTGTAAAGTCCTGCCAAATGCCTGATAACTAAAACCCTAACAAACTGTGACAGGGAGATGGAGGCTAACGTAATGTAATGAGGTATGTAAAGAAAAATCGGGTGATTGCAATAATAAACTGTTACTGTACGAAGGTAAGATTCATCTGTGCCCAGTGGTACGGTGTAGATGTCCCCAGCTGAGTGCTCACCTCTGGCCCTTTTACAGTCAGTGGAGAAAAAAACAGGTATTTCTGTGGTACAATTCATCTTTTCTTAAATTAGACCCTTAAATTAGGACACAGCTGTGGAAACCCCACCTCCAGAATGCTGCCTTCTGAGCAGGCTCCCATCCCTGGATTCCTACAGCCCATTTTTACTAAGGAATTTTATAGTTATTATTGAATGCAAATGATGTGTCTCAAGAGCACTATTATTTATCTGCTCATTCAGAAAATCTCATTGAGCTGTATTCTTGCGTAACTGCTTAGGACCTGCACAAATGTTAATGAAGTACTCTTATGCTTGTCTGAAATTGATTCCTCTGTGATATGTAGAGAAGTTATTCATAGGGCTTCTTCTTTCCCCATAATTATTTTTTATCTCAGGAAGTTAACTGACTTGTGATTATAAACTTGAATTTTGGCATTGGGTATATTTTATATATCATATATAGTATGTAATGTATATGATAAATAATTTCTCTCATTAGATGCCAGTTCCAACAGTATCAGGTTTAGCCCTTTGGGGTAGATCACGCATGCCATAAGCCATAGGGGCCAGCCTGTATGTTACAAATGGCTTCATGCCAACAGCAAGGAACGGAAATTGGTGGTGATGCTCAACATTCAGACAGTGCCACAGCACGACTCCCTGAATCAGGGAAGCTGCTGTAGCAGCGTTGCTGTCCTCTCCCCTCAGTCAGCACGTATACTGAGCTCAGAAACAGAAGGGTGAGACATCGACCAGATTGCAGGTGGCAATGGGACACGAGGGGAATCCCTGGTCTGCATGGAGCTAGTCTATGGGGAGTGACTGTCCTGGTTTCGCTGCTGCTATACATCTCACAATCCTGAACGTGCTCTGCATCACACTGAGATCAAGAGATACTAATCAGAGTGAGAGGCAGTTTTCTGCCTTCCGTGTCCACCTTGTAAATCTTGCCCAAATTGTTGAGTATTTCTCTTGAAAAACATCACTTCTGTATGGATGCAGTATATAGAAGGGAAGTAGGTAACAGCTAATCCACATAAATTCATGAGAAAAATCATATTCAATATTTTTGTGGTATGAACATGACTCAAGCCAATGTATATTTACAGAGGGCACAAGCACAGAGCTTGCAGATCTACCCTTGGTTCCTAATTCAGTATCCTCCCCTTTCATTTCTGTAAATATCAGAAAAAGAAAAAAAGTTAATTTTACAACTTTAACTTTTTTGTTTCAAGGGAGGTAACTGAAATCTAAATGAAAGTAAAGGCATATAAAACAAATTTTAGGAAACCTTATTTAGAGCTTTTGGATGTTTCACCGATACTGCAAAAGGAAATCTTTTTTTCCTAATCACTCAGATGCTGCATTTCACAGATTGTAATACATTTTACAGAAGTGGCTGTTTTCTTCGTTTTGCTCACCAGGAAATGCATTCATCTCATTTTTAGCACTTAATTCCTGAGTACCCAGAATTAGCTACATCAGATGAAATCTTGGAAAAGTTCCGTTTAACTACATCAGGTCCAAGATTTCACCACAGGCTAGATTTTCAGAACTGCTGCTGGCTCCTAGCTCTGAGAGAGATCAGTGGAAATCTCAAGTTCTCAGAGAAGCAGAAAATCTGGGTCTAGATATAGGAATCTCAGGTTGAGCAAAAGGAGAGGCATTTCAGTTCAGACTCTGCTTTAGAAAATTTGCCTCCATTTTACAGGAATTTATCACTTTCGATGTCTGTGTCCATGATCTCCCTACTGGGCTACAGAGCCTAACCCATATCATAAACATATCATAACTACAGCCAGGGTAAAAAGCCAAAAGTGGCTTTTTTTGTCAGTGTGTCTCTTCTTGTAATTTGAGTGCCTTGGATTGCTCAATGCAACTTTACCAAATGCAGACTAGACATGGGGTGAGGATTTTGACATAGGGAGAGGATTTTGACAGAGATCAATAATGTAGCTCAGACAAGGCATTATGGGGAGCGTATGTCTGCTTTGGTATCTCCCTCTAGTTTACTAGTGGGGATAATGGGCTTTGACATCTTGCCAGGTCTGCCATCCTAGAGAAGAGGTCATTGCTAGTTCAACTCTGAGTGCCTCTCGCTAATCCACCATTAACCACAGCACTCTTAATCAATTATTTCTGTCTGGCATTTCCATCATGGAAAGGATCTTCAAGTTACCTTGCAACACACAAACCAGTTTTCTTACCTGCACAGCTTTTTGTGATCTCCCAAGAAATAACTCTTGCATTTTTCCTCTATGCATGGGACAAACAAGTAGGAAACTTTCTACCTGGAAGTGAATTCGTACCAAAAACTCAAGGAGAGCAAAGAAAGATCACAAGCTCAGAAAACTGAGCAGGAGTGGAATGTGTGTAGCAAAGTAACACCTTGCAAGGAGAGATGACTGATTTAAAGTTTAAAAAGCAGCCAAAACTGCTTTATGAAGAGTAATTCTATTTATTCTGAGTATGATGGGTATTTTTATTTGACTTACTCCAAACACGTGATTTTATTTTATTTTTACATCTCTTGACTGTTACATATTAAGCAGCAGTCTTCTGAGACAGATACTTCCTGGCAAATCAGAATCTATTGAATAAATGCTAGATGAAACAAAATGCTGTATTTTCTGTATTGTCTCTTGAAAATGGTTTTCAGTGAGCTTGACAGGAAAATATTATTGATAAAATTAACAACAGATGAAGGAAAAATTAAGTGGTGGGGTAAATAACTGAGAAAGAATTTTTTGGGTGAGGTTTGCAGACAGCAAACTAGGCAGGAAAAAAGGAAGATCAGGAAGACTTCCTTATCTCACAGCATATGCAGAAGGAAAATGCTGTTGCAGCAGTACTTTAAAGGCAATGGGAAGGAAGAGAATGAAGACAAATACCACAAGAACAGAAAAAGTAAATGAATAAAAACAAGGTCAGGTTTAGACAGCTAGGTCCAGATGCCCAACTAGAGTGGAAGATACCAGGTTGTCAGTGACATGTTACTGTGATACCCTTGTTTTCTGTCCCCTCTGCAGTACCCTTCCCCCCCATGTCTCATTACTTCCTCCAATCTCTCACTGTAATAATCCCCATGTCTTCACAACCTCTTTGCCCTGCTGTGCCATTTCATCCATTCCTGATATCCCTGGGAACCCTGGGAGCTGGAAGTGCCCGCCTCAGGCAGGCCTGCTGCCGCACCAGCAACACCCACACACGTACCTGCAGCTGCAGCTTCCTGGTCAGCCCATTTCTTCCATGCTCTGCCCCATGCTCAGGACATCCTGTACAAGATGATGTGCTGCTTTGCTCAGTCACAGTTTTCCTCATCGATCCACTTTTCTTTAAAGCCCTCAAGAAAATTGCCAGGAAAAAAAATGAATCCTGCTGTTACAGTCTTCCTAAAAATCTTTTTCTTCTCTCTATCCCCTGCTGTGCGAGGCCTTTGCTAAGTAACTAGATGTTCTTCTCAAGATGGCTTTTTGCTTTCTCAGTACATGTGCAACTTTGTCAAAATTAGTGCGTGCTTCCTCCCAAAATCTCATTGTTCTGTTCTGGTTTGTCACCCGTCCTCCTTCCTTCATGGTGTTGCAACTGAAGTGAATTATTTGGGTCAGGGACACTGTGTTTTCATTTGTACTACGGAAAGCTTACAAATCTCTCCATGACTATAAAATAATAATTATCCCAGCATTTGTTGTTGGGGCAATGTTAGGGGACTCCAGAGAGGCTGGTCACTTCAGCTCCTGTAAGCCCTGCTTCTCAATGTTGTCATTCCACAAAGCATTTCTTCAAAGGAGAGTTTTTGTGGCTGGATGCCAGAGAATTATGCAACGTCTTTAAAATGTGAGGCACAGAATGGATGAATACTTTGTCTGTGAGCTGAAAATTTGGGCTATTTTCATGTACTGGGATAAAGGTGGTTCAAAGAAATCGTGAAGCTGCCACAAACGTTCTGTTACCATTTGCCTGTCATGAGCTAATGCTGAAATAGCTGCGGCGATGCTGTTGCTACCCCATCACTGTGTAGGCAATGGATCATTGCTGGAGACACGAAAGTGGGACACACGATGCTGTAATACTCTGAGCTTACTGCAGCCCACTTAAACTGAGGAAGTTGTGCAATTAGTTTAATTCAAAGTGATAATTGACCCAACTCCTGACTATTCCTAGGATAAAAACAGAAGGAAGGATGGTTTGGTGCTAACTCTGTCTCAGCCACTTCAGGCTTTCTGGTTATGTTCTTTATATATTTAATTAAGTACGTTTGAAGGACAAATCTAGAGGGTGATGAGCTTTTACAACTCCCACTGAAATTAAAAGCAGCTGCACATGTTCCTGAGGTTTTGAAAGAAATATATTCATCCCATAAAAAATACAGTAGATGACCATTAAAGTTCTAAAACATGGCAATAAAAGCAAATATATGTATAATTAGGGCTGCCCCTCATTCATTAGACACAGGCTGGCATCTCCTTCACTGCTTAATCAATGCTTTGCTCTTTTTTTGTAGTTTCTTAATTTTGCCTTCATGTTTGTGTTCAGAGTTCTTCTGGATGAAAAGTGCTATAAATAAGCAAGCTGCTATTACTGCTGACCACAGCCTATTGCCTACCCCTGAAAGCTTCTGTTTTCCTGGGTGTCAGACTGATTTGAAAGGAACTGAGTGAGGAGCACTTGTCCTCATCCGAACAAGTTTCTCTAGAATAAATATAGGGATTTGAGCCAGAGATTTCATCCTGTCTATTTAGGAACTCACAAATGCAAAACTATTTCATGTCAAAGGCACAGAGTTATGAGGGTGCTAGTTGATAGGACAAAGACTGGTGGTACATGACTGATCGCTTTGAGAGACAAAGCTTTTATTTATATTGAATGGTAGATTATAAAAAATGTTGGCAGTTCACACCTGAATATGCAGACCATTTCATGTGACTTGAATTCCAGTAAAATGTGTCATATTAAAGGAATTAAAAGCTGATGATTAAATTGATAGGGGCACACAAATAAATTAAATAGATTATTTCAGTGGGCGCAAGATTCATCATCTTGTGGACCTAGAAAAAGTACATAAAATCAGTGTTGGCAATATAAGTATTTCCGTATAAATAGTGGTACATAATGCTGCAACATAGCATTTACACAAACTAAAATCTCTCTGCAGACCTTGAATAGACTGATAGGATAAACTTGTTTGAAAAAGCATATGTTTTAACTCAGTTGTAAACATGGAGCATGGAATCTGAGACATGCTCAAAGGATGGAGAATGAGATCTTGGAAAGCATGGACACTATAAATATTGTAGAGGTCCCAACATATAATCAGCTAAATATGTGTTTCCTTGTATCAGCAAATAGGAACTTCTACTACTATAGTTAAGAGAGTGAATATAATCATTGTTTAAGATCAAGGAAATTGCAAACTCTTGTGTCTGCACATCAAAGAGACATTGACAGATGGGATGGAGCTCAAACGAGAGATTCAAGATGCAGCGAATGTATTTTCTTGTCTCTCCCAGTGTAAGTTACATGTTCCAGTTTTGCTTGTTGTGAATGGATTAAGAAGTGTCAGCAAGGAACTGGAGACTGAAGGAAATCATTGCTTTATAGGATTCCCCGATTTCTCATCACAGGCGTTTAAGTACTGTGCTTCCTGTTGAAAACAGTGATGCAGGAGCATAGGCAAGAGGGATGATCATTCAGAAGTGGTTTCAGACTGCATGACTCTCTTGTCAGTATTTAGTCAGTATTTTAGTCAGCTACCACAGTGCCGGCACTGAGCTGCATGTGAGTTATCACCTCCTTGAATAAAGAATGAGAAGGCATCCAAACTACCACAGTTGGGCAGCTCTCAGTAAAAAGCATCATTGCACCCAGTGGAGAAAAAGGACATGAAGGTACATTCACAACAGCATCCCTGAATCCTTCCCTCCCTGCATGGAAAAGCTTCCAACAGAGACAAAAGAGAGAGAGATAGAAACAGAGCGGAGACTGTGGAGTCATACATCACAGACAAAGGTGGTAGGGAGAGAAGGAGGGAGGAAGAACAGAGACGTGAAATCATGAAGGATGCAAAAGCGCAGGAATAAGAGGAAAGAAAATAGGAAGAAACAGGTTTAACCAAAAAATATCAGGAAGGATACCTCATACTGTAGGAGAGTTGCACTATAATAGTGTTACTACCATAGGAAGAAGAGAAAATTTGTTTAAGCAGTTAGAAGTGTGTGACTTCGATGGAGTCCATCATGCTTTCCTGTCTCCTGCCCCTGTCAGGTCTAATAAGGGTAAGGAAGAAATGAGGGGCTGAGGATTGTAGCAAGAGAGCAGATGTTCTTGGCTACCCTCACGCTTCCTCTCCTCTCTTGGTCTCAGTTTATTCTTGTATTTCCTCTGCAAGTCTGAGACCTCGACTTGGTGTCTCGTACAGCATTACACAAGCCACCCATCTGGAAGCAGCCTGTTGTGCAGGCAAGGAAGAGATGCTGCTGCTTTGCAATTTAGATACATGTGAAAAAGGAGCAACTCAGACACTGCGGCTGTGAAATATTGGCTGGTTTGATTATTTTTACAATGCTTCCCCCTCCATTTCTGTGGAATATTTATACTCTTATCTACTCTTACACCTTTACAGTTACTCTGTAGGAGTGGTTTTAGCTCTGTCTTTCATGGAGTTTGATCTTTTTGACTGATTTTTTTTTCCCGCTGTCTCCTTTCACAATAATGAGGCTCTGTTTGCAATACATACCAACATGTTTACTGTATTTATATGCATAGCAGTACAAGTAAGACACGGCTGAGAATTCGTTTTCTGCTTTTGTTTACTGTGTCTTTTCTGTTTGTTTCTTCTGGCCCTTAAATTTGGTGCTACATAATCATTTCCTTTAAGTGAGAGAAGTGGTAAATTCTGCCCTCTGTCACCCCAATCATGAGCAGGACACTGATTTCCTTCGCTCATATTCCTTTATCTTCTGGCTTCCCAGCTTTCCTTCTGTCCTAAATCAAGCCCTGTGTGGACACAATCATTTATCCTTCCAGGTGACTCCCAGTCTGGGACTGTTAGGGGAAGCAAGCAATTACCCAACAAGAAATACAGCATCACTTTTGTTGTCACCCCTTCTTTTTATTTCATATACAAAGCACTTGAGGAAATACAAGGTGTCCGTAGTGGCTGCAAAGATTTTCTTCTGGAAGAAAGTGCTACTGCTTTCCCACCTCCTACAGTCAACAGCCCCAAAGGAAAGTTAGTAAGAGAAGGCAGAGGCAATGGCTGGGAGAGAGAAGCCAGTGCTGGGGGAGAGAACTGAACTGATTCTCACTACCTACATGGAGAAGTTACCTACGCTCCCCATCCAAGTGCATCAGGTTCAGTTTCTCAAATTATGTGTTATATATTATTGGAAATAGCATTAGTGTCTCAGATTGCCAAGGGCTGTGCCATTACTTTGATCTGAATGTCTACATACTGAGATTGGCATTTCTGGCTTTGGAATTAAATCACAGTCTCATATTTGGCACAGAGCTTGGAGAAACTTTTCCAAATGATGGCTACACAATGCAGCTGCCTGTCAGTGAGAAAGTACAATCCCAGGGGAATTTCAAATCCTGAAA
Source organism: Nyctibius grandis (assembly GCF_013368605.1). Classification (NCBI taxonomy): domain Eukaryota; kingdom Metazoa; phylum Chordata; class Aves; order Nyctibiiformes; family Nyctibiidae; genus Nyctibius; species Nyctibius grandis. Next base: position 36,447,664 of record NC_090659.1, read on the forward strand.
AGCTGAAGATTCAGCTGGCATTCTTCTGGCTTTTTAGTGTGTTTCAAAAGTTGACTGCTATTAAAAAAAGGACCTGTCTCCTTGGCATACCACTTTTGTGGTCACAAGATAGTAGTCAAGGTAAGACACAGATACTATCAAGATTATAAAATACAAAAACATTCACAGGAAAGTTCAGTTTCAGTAATAATGCATTAATGAATAACAGAAATAGCTCTTGAGGGATCACTTATCAACTCAAAGAAAAATCAAAATATTTGGAATTTAGAATACTTCTTTCACACCTCTCATTAATATAAGTCCCATCAAGACTGCTGAATTTATCCTGCGTTCTGCTGGTAGCTGATCAGATGATCAGGATAACTCAGAATTCTTTCTAGTTGTATTGGTAGGCTATTAAAACCTAGATTTTAAGACTCTGACAGCTGCTTTCAAGACAATTCCCCTGGAGAATTCCCCTCACTTCAGGAATTCTCTTGGATGTAACTAAGGCGAAGTGTGGTGACCCTTCAGAGTCTGTGCCTGCTCTGTCCGTTTTTCAAAAGCTTGTATGAGAAAATGTGTTATTGGACAAAATAAGTCCAGTGTATTCTGGAAGAAACATCTTTTTTTACTTCTTTACTAGAGAAGTGAAACTATGCAATATTCTACATTCACAGAATCACAGAATCACAGAATGGTTAGGGTTGGAAGGGACATCTGGAAATCATCTAGTCCAACCTGCTGCTAAAGCAGCTTCACCTACAGCAGGTCACACAGAGTCATGTCCAGGTGGGTTTTCAATATTTCCAGAGAAGGAGAGTCACATTCAGTCATGTGCAAGATCTGTGGATAATGCTGAGGCAGGATCATTGAAAATATTGATACATTATGTCAGATACATTGATCAATGGCTTTTCTCCATTGGTCAGAGGAAAATTTTCATTTAAAACTTTTAAATGTGTTACCACAGCTAATGTGATTCCAGAACCAGGGATAATTTCTCTCCAGCTCTAGTTCTTCAACATTCAAATACCAAAACCAGGGAGGAAACTGATATGGGCAGTGGTGTTCTTATCTGAAAATAAGTGCTCACAAAGAGCATTTCCAGAGTGGGTGATGGTTCTTTGCTTCGCTTTTATATGGGCGTGCTTAATTAGATAGCGGGTCTTCCATTAGTACGTGATTTCTACCTTCAGTGCAGAATACAGTTTGATGAAGGTGTGTGCCTCTACTCACATCCATTCAATCCAACCTGTTTTCTTTTTCAATTCAGTAGTCTTCCTTCTTATGACCATCTGGTTAATACTTCTCTTCCTCCTTTGTAAATACACATTTCACTGTGAGAGTTCTTGTGTTTGGCACCAAATATTAGTTAATAAACATTACCCTACTGTGGAATTATTCTGTATTCTTTGGTATTGATTTCTTCTTTATTCGTACTCCAGCATATGCAAAGCCAATTATTTTTGTACCAAACCTACATCATCATCAAGATGAGGAGGTAATCCTTAGTTTTCTGAATTGGCTGGCTGTTGCTTTCCATGGACCCTAACAGTCTAATAGAGAGAGAAGACCATGCTCTTATCAGTCAGTGTAGGTAGTAACAGTAACTTTGATTCAGTTGCATTGAAAAGTGAGATGTGTTATTCTGTAGATTCAAAAGTATTCATATACTCTCTATTAAAATTCTGACCTCAGTTTTTCCTTCAGATAGCAGATGCAGCACAATCACACTGTGTTTTTTCCAAATAGATTCAGTATCTGATCTTCTTTAATGCTAAAGCTCCTTGCAAGTTTCTGTCTGAAATAAAGAAGCACCAGTGAGAAGGAAAATGTACAGTACACCAAAAAAATGCTGGATGCTCCAGCATGCCAGCAACCAGTCTATTTATCATTTTCAATCTGGCTTGTTGACCCTTCTTTCAGCCATTGCTCTTTTCAAACCCTTCAAGATATGAAAGCAATAAAAGCAAGTCTCCTGAGACTGAATGTCTGCCATGAAAGACAAAGTGTAGTAAAGGAAACAGTAGAGGAATACATGCATATATGATGTGATGGCTGCTGTCTTTGGTGAGATGGACAGAGGTGAACTGATACAGGAGGAAGAAGAATTTAAAAGGCATGAGAAGCAGTGTACCTGCAATAGAAATTCTTCACTGGAATATACGAGCTGTACAATAAGGAATCCATAGCCCAAAGGATGGGTCAGATTTAAATGCATACAATTTGTGAAACACACATCTCTCACATATTCTCTCGAATGAGGAAATTATAACTGTAATCAGAGATGCACTATGACAGGCCTCTGATTTCTTGCCATGTGTATATTATCTTAACTGTCTACTACACTGAGCAATTTAAGAGCTTACAAGAGCATGCTTACCCATAAATGAATTCCTAGACCAATGAACTCTCCCTTCACTTGATTAATGGTTTTGTTGGAAGTGGTAATAATGGAACAAAAAAAAAGTAAAATGATGAGAAGCAAGCCACTGTGTCTTTGAGACAGAGATGTCTAGTGACAAACATGCTTTGAGCTTGAGAAACCCACATAACAGGATAGTCAGAGAGCATCTTTCAAAACCTATTGCCAAATGTAGGCAATGATAGCGTGAGATGACTGTTTTCAGAAGATGAAACATACTTTTCGAGTGGTTCGTTTGGGCAGGAAAGCTGTAATATGCCTTATGCAATGTTAGTAGTTTCTAAAGCAATGCATATTTAAATGCATGCCCTCAGTGAATACTGAGCAAAGGGGGCTGGAAGCCACACGAGCTTCTAATATAATGGCATTTTCAATCAAAATGTCACTGGGCTTTCAGAGCAGTTTTTCTTTAATGACTGATAGTATCTATCTGCAAAGACTTGAACTATGTCCAGGAATCTTTCCTAGTAATCCCCAGCTTACTAAGGAATTTCAGTACTACAACAAGCATTTTGAAGGGTATTTCCACAGAAATATTTTTTTCTGTTTCAATGTACAATTTCTTCCAGTGTCAGCTTTTTTATATCGTTATCAACTGACAGGGATTTAAATTAAGCTTTGTCTTAAATTAAACCTAAAGCTTTCTGGTTGTTTTCTGAGTTGTTATCCATTGACTGAGATCATTTATCACAGGGTCCTTCTATAATCGCTATCCTCCCAAATACTGATGTCACAGTTTAACAACATGTTTATAGCAAGCAACATTATTTCTGCACTTTTAAAGCAGTGAATTTGTCAGTGACCTTCCCTATATGAAGGTTTGTGTTCAAGCCAGAAAGAATAAAGACATCGGAGCTGCAGTAAGAGGACACTGGGGCTTAAATTTACAGCCCATGCAGTCACTCAAACTCGGTCATCATCACTGAGCAAAAAGCAGTAATTAGGTCCCTCTGGGAACTAGCAACCAGACTCCTGTGCAAAGTCACTGGCACCGCTTAAATGTCTTCTGCACTCTACTTAATATCATCAAACATTAAAGAAAATATTGAAAGAGGGAGAAATGACCAATACCCTGGTTAATGGTGGGAGCCAGCCCACCTCCCACGACCAGCGCTTCAGTGGAGCTTCAGGTTTCACTGTAGACATGTTTCACTCCATGCACAGCACAGAGCATTAGTTTACACTTGCTGTATGAAGCTCCCTGTACCCCAGAATCCAAAAGAAGATTGCAGTAGTGTAAACCCTGTAGTAAATGTTATAAAAAGACCCCTCAGGAAGGCTGTCAGCCCCCTGCACCTGCTTCCTGAAAGGGGTGTGTAAGCAAACAGCCCCGGTGGGATGGAAAGCTTTACTCTGGGCAGCAGAGACATAAGTGTCCCATGGGATGGCCGAGCACCAACAACTCCCAGCAGCTGCCTCAGGGCCGCAGGGCCTCCCTCGCACAGGAAGGAGCACAAGGGTTGGGGCAGCACGGGGAGAGGCTGTGGGCCGGCGCCATGGAGGGCGGCCAAGGACCAACATCACTGAGGTTGTGGGTGGAGGAGCAGACGATGACATTGGAGGAAGCCAGGGCTCGAGGCCCCTGGCATTTCCCAAGGAAAGGGCATGAAGGGATGCACAGGCATCAGCAGCATCTTCCTCCATTTTTTTTTGCTCCGTGCACTCAAATATCAACCTTAATACACAGCAAAAAAAAACACAATTAGGAGAATCTGTTTAACTCAACTCTCCCAGTTGTTTTTTTTTGTTGATTTGGGGTTTTTTTCCAGCAAGATGATTTCACAAGAAAATTGGACCTCCAGAGTGAGAAATGTAAGAAATGTTACCGAAGCCAGATGAAGTATTTGAGTTCAGTTCAGTTACTCAGATATGTATAACCTCTACTCTTTTTACTGAATAGATTAGGAGGTCCACAGAGAGTGTACAAGTTTCAATGAGTCAGAAGATAATTGGAATATTCAAGTACTTCATATGTCTTCAGTTACCAGCATAAGCATCTCATATCTCGTGTTGTTCTCCTACAAAATGTGATATCCTGCATAAAAAGCCAGCAAGTTTTAAACTTTGATCTCCAGATTGTTCAGATAATCCAGAAAATTACTCGGAAATGTGGTGGAGTGCCCACTATACTGAAGTACTAATTGCATCTATGTTCACTGCTGCCTGTTGTTTAAAGCATTTTCTGAAAAAGCAAGCTGCTGTCAGTTACTAGTGCATGGCCAGCTTAAGCAACAGCAGTCTTAAACCAAAAATTTCTGTCTATACAGGTTGTGTAGCTGTTGTAACAGAAAGTAAGCTTGGCAAATGGAAATTGGAAGGGGCATGCCACTAGGAAAAAATGGAGAGAGAAGAAAGTCTGATCATCTCTTGCTCAGTATTCATTTTGAGCAAGACAAAATACTGTACTGCAGTGGATGGTAATTACTGTTAATAACAACAACAGTGGTTTAAAAAACAAACAAAAGAAAAAAAAAGAAACAAACCCCAAAACTTCCAGAAAATAAATGTTTTGCAATAAAACAAGGGAGGATGGAAATAACCAAGCCAAAATCATATCTTGCTATAATATTTGCATTGCTATATTTCACTTTTTCAACATTACAGTGAAGGAATGAGGTCCAATCAAGTTCTTTTTGGGCTTCCTTCCCTTTCCTCCACCACTATACCCAAGAGTGACACTCTATGATCCACCCACTTGGAGCTGGAAAACCAGAGCATCACACCCATTTACCAGATGTGTCATCTTCAGCATGTCCAAATGGACTCAACCCTCCTATGCGCAAGGCTTCTGGAGTCTGTGCTCAGTATGATGCTGCAGTGATTACAGGGAAGCATCTTCAGAACATATGATGTATTTGTCCCTGGCAACATAGCACAGAGCACAAAGATTGAAATAATAAAACCTCTGCTCTTATTATGCTACCCAACTCCATATTTTCCTCTAATTCTGACTAACTGGGTATTTAAAATTACATTTTAAGATTTACACCCCTCTCCATCAGACGTTTGGGAGAGGCAGACTATGCCATTTTCAAGACAGGCTGAACATCCGATCTTTTATTCATGTCAGGATTTCTTTGTTCCCACCTGGATATCATCTGCGGTAACAACCTGAATTACTGCATGTGATTAAGTTAATTTGTGTGTATCAACATTGTAGATTACACAGCATATCTTACCAATACTCTTCATTAAACATCAAGCAAATTAATTAGATCTGTTGTCAGATTTCTGGATACCCAGTAAGAGCTCCAGGAAGAGTTAACTCTGCAGTTCCACAGTAATCACCAAGTCCATGACTTCCTAGAAGGTATCTAAAAGGTTGCACTTGTCAATTAATATCTATCTTTAAAAGTAGTATTAGTAGAGTATTATTATAAGTAGAAAACTCCAGGGTTTTCATATTTATATGTGATAATGTTCCAGAAAAAAAAGAAAAAAACAACCAAAAACCACCACAACCAATTTGTTACCCTAATGTCATGTTTAAAATAATAGATAATGTCATGATTGTTTTGTAGCTTTTTTCTCTTTCATGGTCACCTCTACTTACAGATGTTGATATAGAAAAGGATATTCCTTCCTCTAACAGTTCATGGGGTTTTTTGTGGATTTTGGAGATATCTGAAGAGTTTCGTACAGTTTACTCAAACTTTCCCCTGCAATTTTACATCTCACATAGCAGACAATATGATAGGTCCATGAGGAGAATCTACCCAGTAGATTTCACATATACAGTAGACTTTTTGCCAAAAAGCCCCAAAATTTCAAGCAGTTGCAACATCTACAGGTCAGCTACTGACCTCAATTTAACAGTAGCATTTATTATCACTAAAATGTGTGCCTCAAGATGCACCAGATCTACAGCCTAAGCAAACTAATTAGTTCCAGACATATATGTCATTTTTTGCTCTGATGTCTTCCACACATGATTTACAGAAAGATTTTGGCAAATGCCAAAAGTGCGCATGTGCTTCTAACTCCTAAATTATGCTGAGTTCCTTGATGAGCTTTTGTTCACTAAGAATGGGAACTCCTGCACCTTCAGCAGACTATATGAAGAATTAGTTATTTGGTTCCCTGTGATAATTGTTTATCAGAACTCTGAAACATTTTCTTTTTCTCTTCTTCTAGATAGTATTTTAAAAGTTGGCTGAAGATGTAATCCTGGTATGTTGAGGGGGTTTCATTCTGACGTAAGAATGAAAGAGGAATCATCCCCCATTACTGTGGAAGAAGGTTCACCAAGTGATTGAATAAATGGAAAGAGGCAGGAAATGAAGGTGCTATGAAGTCAATACACATGTACCAAAGAATGAGTGGGCATTACTTACATAGGTATGAATAACACATTTTGATGTCTGTGCCATTTCACATTAGCCGAGGATGTTTCATATGCACTCATGATTATGGAAATAGAAACAGATTGTGAGTCAGAGAAAAAGTTGAGTCAGAATGAATATGTGAAGTGAGAAGAAAGGAATTATCACAGCCCATAGCTTTGCCTGTGAACGGTAGTAAGGCAAGACCAGTCAAAGAACTGAAGCAAAAGGGGACCCAAAGGGCAACTGGGTAAAATAGCCAAGATGTGTTGACAGCTAAAATGACAGGTATTTCTATTATCCATAGCAGTTACATCTGCATGTTACAGAAGTTCAAATGACAGTTTATGTAAATCTTTTGGGCACTTTTTGTTGGCATGATTTCCCTCTGCCCTTGTGTTCATCATCTAAGACATGTTTGTACCTTGACTAAACAAGGTAAAATATAAATACTTCCCCATTACAATGTAGGAAGTCAACAGGAGTGCTCTCACAGATTGTGTATATGAAGGAGATGTAGATATTTGACTTCTTGATAACTGAATTATTTCACAGAGCTTGAAAGAGCTAGAATGCTGCAGCTGTAAATGAAACAGGGGAAATGTGACCAAAGAAAATCAGAATTCCTTATAAGATATTCATAGTTTTCTGTTTCATCTAGTTCACAGATAGCATGAAACTAGAGTATATAGAGTATTTTAGTGTTGGAGCTCTGATTTACTGAAGGTTGTGTTAAGGGACACAGAAATGTTAACAAGACGTCAGTTTTATCAAATCATACTTCATTTATTTAGTGTCTTGGGTTTGGGTCAATAATTCTGTTAACAAAGAATTTTGCTTCTCAACATGAACTTAACATCTTGAAACAGAAATCTAACTGACCAAAATAATTTTCAAGTCTTAAAGTCAGAGATGTATTGTGCACACATACTTCCGAGCTTCAATAATTCAGCATGGTAGGAAAAACTCACCCTATAATCATCCTATAAAATTCACTCTAGAATTTTGTGTGTTACATATATGTAAGTTTGGAATACATTATAAAATTCAGAGCAGTTCAGATGAATTGATTAAAGATGCTGTCTTGCTGGAAAGACACAATTTGCAAAGACAGGCAATTTCTTTATTAGGTCAATTTACATCATTGAGAAAACAAACAAGCTTTCAAGCACACAAATACTTGTTCAGGACTGAAATAGCATAAGCATTTTGCAAAGGTAAACAGAAATAGAGAACAAGACTCTGAGTTTAACTTCACTGTTGAACAGTAAGACCTGAGAGAAAAAGTTGCAGGCAGCAAAGGAGCAATGGTAGGACATGATCATGGAGAGAGGTGGTGATTATCTCCTGTGGGTCAGAAAGTAAAAAAAGGTAATCATAATCTGATGAATATGTTTAGCTCATCATGACTATTACTACTTTATAATGGAAGGCATTGGCTTTTTTCTGATATTTCCATCATTTCAAAGAAGAAAATGCCATCAATCTTGAACAGAAAGCCTAGGTTCAGCCAGATTTTTCTGACCCAGGAAAGATGATGAACTGATTTTTGTATTACTTTTTAAACCTGACCCCTCAAAGGAATATATTTTTCAGCTACCAGCACCCACCTATGTGTTATTCCATAGTTATGACAATATAGAATATGGTCTTGACCTTGCAGACATGCATACCTCTAAGCATAAGAATAGTCCTATTGATATCACTGGACGAATTATATGTTTCGTGTGTGTTGTAGTGTTGCAAATTTTGAAGATTATGTACAAATCTAGAGCATTTTTTTTATTTTAGCAAGCTCAGGAATGTTTAAGAGTTAATTTCAAATAAAAGCACATTAGAAGCTAAAAGGCCATGATTGTCATCAAAATTGTAATAAAAAATTATCTTTCGATGTCACAGGCCCCCCTGTCTCAACTGACGCTTATTGAAAAGCTTGTTGACAACACTGACAGAAAAGACACGGACCACATCAGCAGGAACTCGCTGTCTGATCTTAAAACGGCTCCTTCGATTGATTTATTGAACGTGAAAATGGTGGTGGGTGGACAAATCCAAACACTCTCCAGTCAAGATACAGCAATTTCAGATTGGAAATCCTTCTGTGATTTCCACTACAGGAAATCCAGCAGCCACTCCAAGCCAGGGAGCCTGGCAGAGGTCTGCTCCAGAAGTGTTTTGGGTCTAGCTGCTCTGCACTACTGAACGTATACTGCTCCACATGGTAATCAGTCCCAGCTGGCTCCCGGAAGAGGCTTTCAAACAACTTCCCAGCCAAAAACAACAATAATCAAACTATATTAAAATTTTTCCAAATGCCAGCCCATGCCTCAGTTTATGGTGTTTGCCATAGCATATGAAGCTCCATATGTTGTTTTTTTGTAACGTCAGCTTTGAATTCATCACTTCTTCCTGTGCAAAGTCTCTTTTCTTCTGTGTTTTGGATTCTGTAGTATCAACCACATCTGAGATTTTCTCTGTCTGCTGCCTCACTTCTGAACAGCGCTGTGCAACACGAACCTTTGCCCAACACAATCCAGGGCTTTAAACGTCTTCTCTGAGATCCTTGTAAATGTACAATGACTATTACCAGTAAATCTTACTCTGGACCAGGTAAATTCTTTTGAATGGTAGTTTATAACATTTATACCCGTCAGTAGTTTCCTGTCACATGCTTTGCTCTCAACACTGACCATATTTCCCATTAGAGAACTTTTTTTACCATTTGGTGTAAGCACAATTTGGAGCTCTCAACCCAAACGCAAGATTGGTTTATCAGCTGCAAATCAGTCATTTTTGCAATCAATAAAAAGACCAAATACACCAGGACCACCTATCATCAGAAACAATGCTACTTTTTTATCTTCTGATAGCCCTTCTGGTCTGTTTCTCCATTCAGATCTTTTCTTTTCTTTTCTTTTCTTTTCTTTTCTTTTCTTTTCTTTTCTTTTCTTTTCTTTTCTTTTCTTTTCTTTTCTTTTCTTTTCTTTTCTTTCTTTTCTTTTCTTTTCTTTTCTTTTCTTTTCTTTTCTTTTCTTTTCTTTTCTTTTCTTTTCTTTTCTTTTTTCTTTTCTTTTCTTTTCTTTTCTTTTCTTTTCTTTTCTTTTCTTTTCTTTTCTTTTCTTTTCCTTTCTTTTCCTTTCTTTTCCTTTCTTTTCCTTTCTTTTCCTTTCTTTTCCTTTCTTTTCCTTTCTTTTCCTTTCTTTTTTCTTTTCCTTTCTTTTCTTTTTTCCTTTTCTTTTCCTTTTCTTCTCCTTTTAATTTTTTCTTTTCTTTTCCTGATCCCAGGTATTCTTCAGAGACTCTAGGCAACCAAAGTTTTACTTCACCCATTTGTTTTTCTTTTTCTAATAGCACAGCGACTTGTGGTATGAGAACTAAGCTAATACCATATGACTTTTCTAAGAGCATCTTCAAGGTAACTCATCCAAAAACTTGCTCTAAAAAAAAGGTGTCTTCAGCCTCTTCATAAGTTTGGTGGTTTTTTTCCTCTCTTGGTCTTACAAAATCTAGTCATGAAATTATCTTTTCAAACTTAACGTGACTTTTTGTCATATTCTAAAATCCAGGAGGGAAGAAGCCATTAAAGAGGAAATGAAGCTTTTCTTTTTCATCAAAAAAGCAAAAATCTGAAAGTTTTTTGTGCATTATTATCAAGTAAAATGTAAAATCTAAACCAAAATTTAACTAAAGAACTTCCCAAAATTATTTAGAAGTGGGATGCTCCTTTGTCATCAGCATCCCTAGAATTTTTGTGAGACTATCAGCTAATTCTGCATATGGTATGTTGTAAATAAAGTATCACATGAATGCTTTTCTTCCTGTAGCAGAACCAAGTGATTAATGCAACTCTGCTGTGCTCTTCGCCCTTCACTTTAATGAGTCACACAGACTGGATAATGGTGGCCTCGCATCCTTTTCAGTTAGGGTTTATTTGAATACTTGTTAATTTTTCAAGGCCACTATAATCAGGATGTTACATATTAAAAGAGGCGTGCAAGATTATAGCTTTTGACACTCTCCCATCTTAAAACTAAATTTAGCAATTATGATAAGATGAAATCATCTCCTGTTTTTCTGAGAAATAGGGAAAAGCTTTGATTTTTAAAAAAATAAAGAATAACTGGTCTCAAACTTACTCCATTAGGAGTTTTGGGACTGAGTAACTAACAGAAGGATTCCTCATTCCAATGCTAATCTTCTCAGCCCATGAGCCAAATGCTCTGGATCTCTGTCTGGGGCAAGAAGGCGCAAGCACTGGCAAGCAGGCAACCACTGTACCCTGAGTGCCAAGGCAGCTCCCCTAGTCTTTCCACACCTACAATGGAAAGCTGAGACACACAACAGCATGTGTCACCCTTCCCCTGCACCTTGCCTGTAGTCGTGCATTTGCAAGGGTAACGTCCCCTCAGATTTGACTCACACAGATACTTGACTGGACTCAGTACTAAGGGTGAGAGGGCTGATAAAGACACTTGACATTTCACAGTCCTAGAAAAAAAGAGAACAGAAAACAAAAACTCATCAGCCACACCAGCCCTTATGCACTTCTGCAAATCCTATCAACTGCTAAGCTGTGGCGGTAGCCTGGGGCATAGCAGGGAACCAGCAGCATCTGTAGCCCTTATCCTAATCCTTTGCTGAAATTCAGACCTTGGGAGCATCATGCATCATTCATTGTTTTCTTTTGTAATCTGTGTACTTAATTAATATCCAACACCCTTCAAGCAAAGATCTAACCACTTATGACAAGCAGAATGTACCTTCTCCTGTATAGGTACTCCTCCTGCTTCGTGTCAGTAGCAAAAATGGGACCAAAGTCTTTCCATGGCTTTGGTTTCCATGGTTGCCAGGGTTGGTACTCATCTCATCAAATGCAGATGTCTACATCTGCGTAGCCCTGGGTGCCTCTAGAGCACAATCTCTTTCGCCCTGTGCAATGTGAATCACACAGTGTCTATTGCTTCAAAAGGGCCTTAGTAAGATGTACTTGTCTGAACTGCAGATATCTAATGTTTGAGTCTCACTAAAACTGTCCTCTCCTTACCTTACTCAGGGTTTCCACATGGCCTGCCATCCAAAAATTAGGCTGCTTAGTTGGCCATATCAGTGACAGCCAGACATAGCATAGCCATCAACAGGCAAACTTAACAAGTTATCCAAATATACTTCAAGCAGAGCAGTGGTAGAAATTGGAAACAGGTTTTTTTGATACAAACATTTGAGATGATCAGATATCAGAGGTCTTATTTGTAAGGAAATTATTTTTATAGAATGAGACGGTATTTTATTTCTTACAGTATTTCTCCATCGAGAAAGAAACATGCTTGCTTTTTCATGTCTGCTGAAATATTAGTTTATGCCACTACAGAATATATTTCTGAAACCTATTGCTATTGATTGTTCATTCAGAGAAATGTAGAATCAATGTTTGTGAAGAGGCTGCACAGACTTGTAAAAAGACTGTTATCTTGTTTTCTCTGTCTCATCTGTCCAATTTAGAAAGAGGCTTGGGCCACGGACTGACTGTGTGGTTTTGACTGTATATTCAGCTGTTTTGAACAGGTCTCAGCAGAGATAATTATTCAGTACACAGGTGACAAGATTTTGGCAAACATTTGCTCTAGCTGCAAAGGTGGTCAACAGAGATACACACTGAGTAACTGGAACACCAGTGGGCTGGTTCAGTTTAGTGCAGGGATTTCGAGAAGCAAGCAACCAAAAACCTAAAGACATACCTAGAAAAACTGCAGAGTCCGTAGCAGAAGACTGCATGGGCTGCTCAATAGAAAGTCCCTACCCTGCTTGTTTATGGCTTCCTTTTATGCTGAATTCTGACTTTCAGTTGAAATGTGAAACTGCTAAGATTCACCAGGAGACAGGCATGGGTGATTTTAATGAATGCTGTCAGAGATACATACACCAAAAAATGAGAGGATATGTCTACATGCTGTAATAAAGCATAAAAGACAGATTTAGCCCAAATTAACACAAGCAGAGCTGCCGCTGGTAGTGTAGGTTGCCCCTGTGCTACCCTAGAGCTGTGCTTGAGCTAATAAGCCTTGTGGAGAGTAGAGGTCTTTTCACATGGATAGAGTATGTTTTGGCATGAGCTGGCATCTCCACATGACACTGTGCTGTATGATTCGGATGTAGCTGTTCACTTCAGTGTGACCCAGGTTTCTCAACTTGACCCTCAACCATGCAGTGAGGACATGTCGCGATCCACCTGCTCCTCCATTCCAGAAGCAGAGACGTGCACTGAGCAGAGCCCTCTCAAACCACCGTGGTGTCACTAGGATCCAGGTGCTCCAGCATGTTTTTGCTTTAACTCTTGTCCTTGCTACGGGGAACCTTCAGGTGATAAAATAACAATGCTGTATTTGGGGCCAGAACCTCCAGAAAGGACTGGTCCATCTGAAAAATAGTGATTGCGAGGACAAGATGCACTTCATCTCTCCCCATTCACACATATAAAGTAGCCAAAAAGCCTCTGAAGCTGTTGTACACAGCTTTGCATTTTCTAATAAATTCATTTGGCTTTTATAATTTGGAAACAGAAATCCCATTTCATAAAATTAATCTTTCACAAAGCACATTCTTTAGAAGTACTTCACAGTATTACCAAAATCCCCTTCTCTGCTTTTGGATCATGGTTTTGCCTTCTTGTCCAAGCGTAGCTACTCCTGCCTGCTGGAAATGGTGGACAAATGGCTACATCTGACAATCTTAGAAGGAATTCAACCTTGCAATTAACTGCCTTCAGAGCTAATGGAGAAGAGGCAATATCAGTTTTCACAGATCACATTCAACGGACTCATCATAGTCTAGATTGTGCTTACATGGCTCCCCGTGTCTACTACTGTTCCAGGGGAGTGTTTCTCTGGTCTTCCCCTTCTCTAATTCTTGCAATCTACCTGCATGGGAAGAAGGGAGCAGATCAAGCACAGAACATATGCTTCTTTTCTTTAGTCTACACACAAGTAAATGTGCAGAGAGTTGGAGAAAATGTCAAGTTTTCCTTTTTCCTAGTGAACAGCATGGGAGGAGCAGTGTGAGGCGATTCTGATGTTCAGGAGTGAACTGTGCCAGGAAGCTGGAGGCAGCACAAGGGATGCTCTGCCAAGCAAGGGACCCTGCAGACAGGCAGAGTGAACACACGTCCAGCTTCCTGCTTCCTAGAAAACAGAGAACAAAAAGGTTGAAGTGACCAAGGCAAGAAAGGAAACAGACTCTCGGGACAGGGGAAGGTGGAAACTCATGTCTTCAGTCACTAGGAGGAAGGCTTCATTCCCATCCACTTGCAACAGAAGAGGAACAAGTCCTGCTGGGGGGAGGCTCAGGGCTGGACATCTCTCTCTGCAGATAAGGACCATCACACCAACACTATCAGAATAATTTTTCAAGTGTTAGTGACCAGTGTCCCCCTTCTGTAGAAAGGAGAAGCACCCCTTTTTTAGCCAGACCTATCATCCTAGCAGATTTCGTGCTGGAGCAGCTTTGCCTGGAGCCCAGATCCACAATACTGTAGAGAGATTGCCAAGGCCCAGGCAGATGCCTGACTGCTCCTCTTTGTTGCTCAACCACATGAGTACCAGTGATACAGCCACAGAAAACCCTGAGCAGATTAAATCTGGATAAAGCCTCAGGAGGAAGGGTGAGAGGAGCAGGAGCCCAAGTGGTGTTCTTTTTAATCCTTACAGTCAAAGGGGGAGGCCCTGAAAGGAGCAGATACAACTGGCAGACCAGTGTCTGACTGCACAACTGGAATCACTCACAAGGATTCAGCTTCCTTCACTATATTGTCTTGTCTCACTATGAGCAAGGACTGCTGAGAAGGGAGGGGACCCATTGGACAAAGAGATAGAGAAGAATTTTGTGGCCATGTTTGTTGAACTGCTGAGATCTTTAAACTAGATTCACCGGGGAACAGGGGCTGAAGTCCAGAGATGAAAGAGAAGCTGCAGAGGACATATGCAAGGGAGAAGGCCCCCAGAGGGACTTCTGCATTCCTGCTCAGAGGGGAAGTTCATTCAGAGGCTTTCTTCTACTGCTTGTACAGAGCTAATGTGCAAAGCCTGGACAACAGAAGGACCCACAAGTGCAGTGGCAGGACTACAACAGGACTGGGATGGTGGTCACATGGTGGGATGCTGCACTCACAATTTGAGCATGGTTCTGGATGAGTACAGGCTAATCAGGAAAGACAGGCAGGGAAGAGGGGAAGCAGTCACGCTCTGTGCTGAGGAGCTGTTTCACTGTGTAGATTTCCAGTATGAAACTGGAAGTGAGTTTCTAGCTCAGTACCACACAGAGGGAAAAGCACAAGGAAGGAACACAAGGGATGCTGAAGTGGGTTCTGTTGCCATTTCCTTTAGAAACCAGACAAGCCCTCCTGGGCACCCTTCTCCTTCATGGCAGCTCCCCAGGGGATCATGCCTGGTGATCCCTGAATAAGCCCCCATTTTTGCCCCCAAAGCCTGAAGTCCCAACTCTGCTGCTCACCTTCCAGCCTTCCTCTGGACCCCAACCTCCAGCATCTCATGGTTGTTGCAGGAGGGCTTGCCCTGGGTGACCAGTGTGGCCACCAGCTCTTCCCTTCTTGTGAGCAGCAACTCAGGCTGGCAAAGAGAAGGCTATGGGACACTATAATGACAGCCTACTTGGAGGTCAGTTACAGAGATGATGACCAAATCCCTCTCAGGATTGTGAGACAGATATGACCAAGGGCAACAGGCACAATTTGCTGGTCAGAACAGTCAAGCTGGGCATTAGGAAAAACTTAATAGAAAGATAGTGAAGGACCGGATAAGGCTGTCCAAAGAGGTGGTGATATCCCTGGCCTTCTGGACTAAGCTGGACAAAACCATAACAGAGCTGATCTGGCACTAGCAGCACTCCTGCTCTGAGCAGGAGGCTGGGGTACGTGGCTGCAAGGGCTTCTTTCCATCCAACATTTCTGGGGCCTTGCAATTCCTCTCCCCTTATTTGTTTTCCTGTCTGGGAAGCTAAGCTGATAGGTCAAGATCTAGCCTTTAGGGTGACTGAGAGAGGTTTTGCCAAAAAGTCACCAGGCCAGATCTGTCAAGGGAGGATATGTTGTCATTGTCTGTGTTCTTAGGGAAGAGGGAAGAGTAATGTTGCATTTATTTTTCTATCCACCTGCCTAGCGTTAACTTGCATGTTACGCATTTGCACAGACAGTGAGAACTGTGCTTTAGGAAGTAGCAAACAGACTGTTCAGGACCTGGATGACAACCCTAACACATTCAGGCTTTCTCAGGGCCATTGATTCTTAGGCTTCAGCTACAGGTTAAATGTTGCTGTGTTGTGGTCTCTGGGTTGATCAACAAGGTTGTTCAACAAGGCCAACTGCAATGTCCTGCACCTGGGTCGGGACAATCCCCAATATGAATGCAGGCTGGGGGATGAAGGAATTGAGAGCAGCCTTGTGGAGAAGGACTTGGGGGTGATGGTTGATGAGAAGCTGAACACGAGCCAAAAATGTGTGATTGTAGCCCAGAAAGCCAACCGTATCCTGGGCTGCATCAAAAGCAGCGTGACCAGCAGATCAAGGAAGATGACTCTGCCCCTCTACTCCGCTCTCATGAGACCCCACCTGGAGTACTGTGTCCAGCTCTGTGGTCCCCAGCACAGGAAGGACATGGACCTGTTGGAGCGGGTCCAGAGAAGGGACATGAAAATGGTCAGAGGGATGGAACACCTCCTCTGTGAAGAAAGGCTGAAAGACTTGGGATTGTTCAGCCTGGAGAAGAGAAGGCTCCCAGAAAACCTTATTGCATCCCTTCAATATGTAAAGGTGGGCTTATAAGAAAGATGGAGAGAGACTTCTTATCAAGGCCTATAGTGACAGGACAAGGGCAATGGTTTTAAACTGAAAGAGGGTAGGTTTAGATTAGACATAAGAAAGAAATTTTTTACAATGAGGGTGGCGAGCCACTGGAACAGGTTGCCCAGTGAAGTTGTGGATGTCCCATCATTGGAACTGTTCAAGGTCAGGTTGGACAGGGCTTTAAGCAACCTCATCTAGTGGAAGATGTCCCTGCCCATGGCAGGGGGGTTGGACTAGATGATCTGTAAAGGTCCCTTCAACCCAAACCATTTTGTGATTCTATGACTCTATGATTTCACAAGTGAGATCACAGCCTCTTAATATGGGAGCTATGGTTTTCAATTGAACATGTTTACAGCATAGGAAAAAATGAAAGGTAAATAAATATGCAATTACCTTTTTGCTTTGATCAAGGAAAAAAAAATTACACCTACCATGACAGAAAGAATCTTGAAACAATAAAAAGGGGATTTCTGTCATGGAAAAGATCATCTTTTTTTCTTTCAAACTAAATTGAGCTCTAAAGCCAGCACTTATCACAGAAGATTCCCTCCTTCAAAAAATTACTTTGTATGACTCAAAATTTTCAGCTCAATAAACATAATTTGGAACCTTTTTTTGTAGAAAAACAAAGTATATTTTGAAGTGATTATTTTTTCACTCCAAAAACTTTTTCTCCAAAAATAACTTCAAACAGCAGTCCACTGAAATCTGTATCAATTTAAGAAATACATTTCACTAGCGCAATCTTCTTTCTAGAGACAGCTGTTCAACAAATGTTTTTGAACAGCTCTCATGGAATCTAGATGGGGAGTTGTGAGGAAATATGTCTCATCTTTATGTTACGATCAGGACAGTTTAATTGTCAGAAAGCTTTAGCTACAACATGTATGTCATCTCCATCAGAAGACAGAAGTTGAGGTATCCTACCCTCCCTGTTTTATGTCGTCACTAAAACAACATAAAAGTGGCCAAATTCAATTAGTGGAGACAGATCTTGTGCAATATGATAAAGCTTATGCACAGAGCTCTTCTTTCTTTCCCAAATGTGCTCAGAAGCTACACCCTAATCTTTTAAAATATATAGATATACAGCTGTTAAATGCAGTGGTAACCACTTGCAAGAGTAAACCTGCTGCTTTAATGCTCACCTTCCCATTTTGTGTCAATATAGGAGAGTAAGAGTGGAATGCATGTCCCCTCAAGGACAGGAATATTTTTAAACAAAGTTCACCAAGACTTTTACAAGGCTATAATTAAAAGATATTTTAAAAGAATATTTATTTTGCACCTTCTGTTCATGATCTGTTAGTCCTGTACTGCATTCTGAGATCAAAATGCAACATAAGCAGAAAGATTTACCACAGTGCTTTCCAGCTCAGTGAAAGATGTCTGTCCTTCTCTTTTTTTCCCCCCAGCCATCACCATTTCAACAGAGTGCCTTTATGGGATAATCAAAAGAAAACATCCTGGAAATTTCTGACATAACTTCACTTTTTTTCCCCCCCTCCATCTGAAACAAGGGCCAGATGCACACTTTGGGACTCAGTCATAGTGAGGGGCTTTTTGGTTATTTAATTACAGTTTTTAATTAATGTGATAAAGCTTAACTGATCCTAAATAGTGGTAGCAGTTGACAAATTACAAGAGCACTCTATGCCCACAGAAAAGCTAATGCTGCAAGGAAAGCACAGGCAGTCAACACTAGTTTGTAATTGGTTACATTTCAAAGAAATAGTTTTTCCTAGTGTCTTTGTGCATGTAGGATTACTACAGTCTTTGAAGTTTAAATAATTTTTAAGATCTGGCTAGGGGCAAATTAGATAAGAAGGTGGCTGCGCAATTATATTAATACTTTGGAAAGCTTATATGGTTATAAGATCCAAATACTTATCGTGATAAAATGCTGCCAACACTTTAAAAAGGTGTACTGACTTATTTTTTACCTATAAATTTTGTTGCTGACAGATTAGTAGGCGCATGATTCAGTACTTAGCACTGGTAACATGATTCATCCAGGTTTCTGAACAGTTGTCCGAGATGAAGGCTCCAGTGAAGACTCTAGCACTGCGAATCGACGTCCACAGGACTTGGCCACGCTCGCAGTACAGCGTGGAGAGCCTTGCTGAGCTGAGGCTTGGTGCTGTTTTCCAGCTCAGCCCACTGAAACACGCACCAAAAACATCTGCTTGAGGTGGTGCCAGACCCATCAGGTCCCACACATGATCACAAGACTCGTTTCTCTACTCCCCTTCACACCCACTGGCCAGGGCCTCTGAGCAGCTGTGCCTGGTGCCTGGCTTCGTTGGGCAGTGGGGACTGCCCTGCAGCCAGGACAGGCACCACTCAGAGACAGATGCTCTAGCAACAGCCTCTCCCACAGCACACTGTTTCCTCGTGCTATCTTCGTCACGTTGTCTGGCATGCTCATCACATGCCTTCGTCACCTGATTAAATGCCTGGCCCCATCACTGAGCCTGGTGCAGGATTCCTGCACAGGACTTCACTAACTCGAGAGGTCTGTTGTGATGGACTGGCAGATCCCATCTCTGCATCTCCTTTTAGATTACATGGGTTTGGACTGTCAATCACTCTTGCTGACAAAGAAATCAATTCTTTCCAGAGACCCAAGTGGTTTTGTAAAATGCATTCTGAATCATATCAACCAGATGCCTTTATAAAGCTGCATTTGTGACCAAGACTTGATAAAAAAAAGGGATCTGCAAACTCAAGCATATCTTTAAACCTCTTCAAAAGTCAGCTAACTGTATGAAGCAGTGGTAGGCAACTGAAAAGGAGATGTCATTTCAGCCTGTGTATATAAATCTTCATTTCAGTGAAAAACTCCAACAAAAGCAGTCTCATTTTTTAGGAGGAAAAAAAAGTCTCATCTGTGTTTGCAAGAAGAAAGAGCCAAAGTTTCATGCAAACTCCTTTCACACATCCTTCAGGAGCTGAGCCCCATTCGTTTGAGAAGCAAGCGTTCAATGTGATTCACTGTGATTCACTACAAAAGATGTTAGATACCTGTGTTCTTTTGAAAACCCTATTATGTGATAGTTTGGGTCTTTGGATGCCTGAGTATTATTGGAAATCTGCTCTAGTTTGCCTGTCATGTACACACAGTTAAGGTGAGGAATTATCGCCATTTTCTAGATCTGGGAATGGAGATGCACGGAAGTTGAATTGTTTACCCAGGGAAGAACACAGGAACACTCCCACTGGGTTAGAGCAAAAATCCACTCAACCGAGGAGACTGTCCTGAATGGTGTCAGCAATGGAGACTTAGAACAAGGCTGTAAGTAATATGTCTTGTGTTGTATTTCCGTTGTTTTGCCTTCAAAGCTCCTAGCAACTGTTATCATAGGGACTTTTTGAGTCAGAGTTGCATCCAGTGGGCCATGTTCAACAGCCATCCACACAGGAGTGAGCTATTGGTTGAGAACAGATCAGATCCGAATTTTTAGCCTCCTGCCTTGTACGCTGTATCCTTGTAAAGGACGTCTAAAGCCTGCAATCAAGTTCACCTTAAGCCTGAAATCTCCTGAAGATGAAAGCATAAAACAATTGTCCCCTGAGAAGCTGGAGACGGAACTCAGCCGGGGTTCAGGGACACAAGGTTTTCACATGGAGTCTCTCACAGAATTTAAATTTTCCATCTGGAACCTGGACCTACTGAGGTGAACAGAAGTGTTACAAAACCCCACAGAGCCAGCTGTGCAGTTAAGTTTGATATCTATGAGACAGAGCAATGTCAATCACTTATCACCATCATTACATTCAACACACTCCGCAAGAGGAATCACTGAGAGCTTTCAAGAGCACTTCAAGGTTTGCTTTGCTGCAGTATCTGTTGCAGAGGACTGCATTTTCCATTGTAATGTACTGCTTTAAAATGAATCCCTACAAGGTAAAAATTTCTTAAGCTATTGTGGTGTTACAATTTTAATAAATATTTTCCTTGTTGATTACAAATTTCCCTAGTACTCTATGCCAGCAAAGCAAGGAAGGAGTTGCTGCAAGCAATGTCAATTAACAACTAACAACTGAAAGAATCAACTAATTCACCTGCCGGACATCACTCACTCATCAGGCTGGCTTTCATTAACTTAAAACACCCACTAGTGATTAACAGTACTTCACTTGCCCACTAAAAAGAAAAAGCACACTTCTGAGAAATTAGCTGTATTACATCTTGTAGGACATTTGTGATGGAGAGAGAGGTAGGTTTTGCAACTTGTTCCAAGAAAACCAATGCCTTCGCTTAAAGAAAAACGTCAGAAAAGCACAGGGTGAGAAACAGAGGACAAGTGGGAATGACACTGCAGCAGCACAGCTTCTTGGAAGCTGGACAAGGTTACTGGAGCATCTCCGGTTTAGCAAGTCAATGCTGCAAAGTGTTAAGCATCTCCATTCCTGCTGGAGTTAGTGGACACACAAAATCCTGAAGGAGGAGAAATATTTCTAAACTAAAAACTCTTTTACTCAGCGCTTTCTTTTTTGCTGAAGCAAAAAATCACTGAGTTCAAAATCAGTGAAAAGCTGATCCAACAGCTTATGCAAGTGAGTTTCTTGCCAAAAGAAGGAGTGCTGGTACAAATTAATAACTTAAGGAAAAATGGGAATACAGCGGAAACATCTAAAATTATTTAACAATGTATCTGAGCCCATTAAAATATGAAATTTTTTACTAGAGAACTGAAACATGTATTTATATTTCAAAAGAAAAAGCAAAACCTAAATGTCATCTTGGCAATTATTAAACAGTTAAATTTATTTCAAAAGAAACAAAAAAAAATTTAAAGGTTATGTTTATATAGCACGGTGCAGTATCATGTAAAGATGCCAGACTAGCCCTTAACATTGGATGTTGGAGAAGAGTATTGCCAAGCGAGCAAGGAGACTATCGATGCAAATATAACCTGTTGCTGCTTAGGAAGGGTAGTGAACCAAGGCAGGGTCACGCTATGATGACCAGGTCCCTTCTAGAATCAGAATTATCTTGTAGAGAACTGGTGTGAAAATTTCTGGATGGCACTGTTATCGCGAAGGAAGCTATGTTCGCCTAGACATTTCATCTAACCCTCTTTCTGGTTTATGAAGGTTTTCGAGCAGTGTTCTAGACATTGTGTTTCATTTTCCCTCTTTGCCATGATATTCCTCTGTATACTTTATTCAACGTTGAAGGGAAACAAGCTCATAAAATGCAACTGATGCCTGTCCAAGCAAAAGAACTTTGGGTATCTCAAAAACAAGCAAATAGAAAAAGTATCAAGTGAATGTATTTAGGCTCTTGTGACAATCCACGTTGCTCATAAACTGCATGTCTGCAGTCCCTGTGGGAGTACTGTCCAGGAAGCCAACCCCATTTTGGCTATGCAGAACTTCACCTTGACAGACGTCCTTTCATCTCCATCTTCAATGTAAATTCCCAAGGGCTGCTAGCACAAAACGAAAAATAGAGACTCACTAAGTGAACTGGCTCCTTCACAAAAGCATAAACATCTTGGACAACACAACAGGAGGGGGTTGGTTTGACCAATCACTTTGCATCTCTCCTTGGCAGCGAAGCTACCTGGCTGCGGTCTCCATCCCTTGGGGAGCCTGATCAGGGTGTCACATGCCAGTGACATTGCGCTGAGATCTGCTGGAAGATGCTTGGGTGCAGAAGGTTTTGACACAGAAAAGACTGTGAAATGAAGCTGCTTTAGACAAGGGACAATACAAGAGGTAGAAACAGGTGGATAAGTTAAGGGAGAACAACTAAAAGCTAAATCTGACACACACGTGTACTTCTTTTAAATACAGCTTTTTAAATATTTCTGTGAAAGACAGCCATCATTTTTCAATGCACTCCATGGCTAGTCTTTGCACAGAGATTTGGCCTTTCTTGCTCTTTCTCTTCCTTCTGAGATCCTCACAAGCAAAAATGCTGTTTGCTATAATCTCACCTCTTTCCCCAGTATGACTCTACTTGCCTTAGCCCCAAAAACTAAAGTTCCAAGATAGCTCAGTTAGAGGCTGTAGGAGGAGCAACGATCATGGTAAGACGCAAGGCTAATTCTCCTGATTAGACCAATGTATTTCCCCTCCTGCTGGTCCTGAGGTCCTCTGAAAGCCACCAGCAGGCATAGAAAACCTCACCAACAACCTCCCTGTGCAGTGGCCGAACCTCCTTTTCCCAGGCATAACTGCAGGCAAATAGCTAACAGCTAGACACAAATTTTTCCTAGCATCTAACTTCAAGATGCTTGAAAAACAGAGAAAAGTGATTTAGATAGATTTGATTTTAACAATAAAGAAAAAAAAATCATTTATCTAGATGTACAGGACTTACCGTATTCACTCTGACCAAAAGCCACCTTTTCACTGTCTCCAAAGCATAAGGATGTATTTCCTTTTCGAAGTGTTGTAGAAATACTGCTCAGGCATATTTCCAGCTTTTTCCTTTTCTCATTTTTCACAGTTAACCGCATTCATAACTTGCAATACTAGTTTCCCCTTTGGAGGTGGCAGTTAGTATAATTGCTGGAAAAAAGAAAAACAGCACTGGAAAGTACGGACCAAGGAGCCAACAACACCGAAAGTCACAGACATGACAGAAAGGTAGGCAGGTCGTGCTTTTAGGAGGAATGTCAAAAAACAGTGGGTTTTCATGAACTGTGGAAAAAAGCTACGCACCTACCAGCTGAGGACATGTTGTATGGTAGGAAGTAATCAATTATGTGCCAGATGTGTTTGTCCTCCAAGTCATGTTTCCTTTTATGCACTTTCCTTCTGTTTGTAGCAGTGTGCAGAGCGCTACAGGCTACCTGAATGTTTTCTTCTTGCATCTTCCTATTTCCACAAGATCATTTCAGCAGAGGCATTTCCATTCTCAACAAAAGCAAACTGTTCCTATCTGTATCAGACAAACCATATGGAGAAAACAAATCATTAATTTATGACTTAGAAGACACATTTTTATGACAGGACTTTGTAACACCCTACACTTTTAAAATTTAGTTTTTCAGTACATCTACAAGCAGATAGGAAAATAAAATTAGGAATAGGAGATTCTTCACAGTGGCAGCATGCTGTCCTCAATCCTCAGGCTGCAATTACAGATCCTTTTCTGCCAGTAGCAGCCACAGATAAAGCTGTTCCTGCTCCCCCATACGCACAGCACCCTGATGCTGGTGGGTGTAAGGGGTCAGGGCTGCCTGGTGGGGAAGGAGGGACAGGGACGGGCATTTGGGGACAGCAACACCTTTACTCAGCTGAGCAGCAGGAGAGCCACGTGCCTGACCGCAGCCTTGGCTGGCGGGGATCAGTCTAGTCCAGAAGTCCCATCTTTGGTTCAGGATGGTATCGGACAGCAGGTGACCTTTCCTTCCCCGTGCTCCTCTGCCAGCCTCGATGGAGGAGAGGCACTAGTTTTATTAGCCTGATGTGAAAATGCCTGACTGTTCCCAGCATTTGGCAACGCTTGGGAAGGGAGCCAGGATTTTCACCCTCCTGTGCACTGGCCATGTTTAGTGCTTCACATGGATACACCTGCAGTGTCCTGCACATGAGTGTTGCCCCCTCTTGCTAGCAGGAGCCTGAGAGCCAGCATTTAGGGTGACTGCCAAGTGCCCTGGAGAGTGAGAGAGGTCCCATTAGCCTGCAACAGCTCCACAGGCGTAGGATCACTCCCTTACAAATAGCCCAGGATCTTACACGTGCAAGACTTCCCAATGGCCAGGGGAGGAAAGGCCTGATCAGAAATATTGTTTGTCATGCTTTAACAAGATGGAGAGCCTCTCCATCTCTGCTGTTGAATAATTCCCATAGCAAAAGAAAGTGAGTGCTCTCTCTCTCTTCTCCCACAACTCTTCTAATAGCTTCATGGAGCAAATGATTTGTGTGTCTGCAAGTGCTTTGGATAGCCCTTCTTGTTTTTTTTATGGACCGCTGTGCATCACAGTTATTAATCACCCACTTCATTGATAACGCTGACAGGGAGACAAGGTTATGAAAGTACGCACGCTTTGGAAACTGGATCTGATTATTGGTTTTGTTTGTAAAACTGCTCGGACTGTGGGAACAGTGACGGGCTCTAAGAGGGCAATTTAATTTTTTAAGTCAGATGAAGCGGCTGCTGCTTTTAGTTAATTGCCAACTCTTATTTTTCAGCACTGAAGAGAAAACAAATTCTATTCTATTCCCCATAATGAGCCAATTCCAATTAGGGTAATTACCATGGGATAACTGTAGACTACCTATGGTTAATTAGGGCTCCACTGTGTGTTTACAACACTCCAGGGGTGTAAATATTTTATGATAACCACAGCTTCATACATTGTTGCCACTTAATTTAATATATTACATCATTGTTATTGAGAGGGTGGGAGAGAAAAAAGATGCAAAACCTTGAAACACAATGGCAAAAGCTGCAACGGGCTCTTTCCCCAGTAGTCAACCACCCTGCCAGATAATGTTATCATGCTGAAAGATTCTCTTTTTTAGGTCATCTTATGTTCACTCAGCAGGAAAAACAAGTGCACCATCATCAGCGCTGGGCTTTAAAATTCTGAGCTTGATGATGAGAAGAAAAGCAAAGGGAGCTGGAAGATGGTGCCGAGCCCAAGCCTTCCCATGCAGCCCCGTCTCGCTGGGACACTGTGCTGGTGGGACAGTGGGCACCTGCGTCCTCACTCTGCTGAAAAACACTTTGTGAAACATAAATAATCTTATCGGGATGAAACAGAGAAGTAATGATAAATATCTGCAAGTTTTACTTGGTATGAAGTGTTTTTGGCTGGTCTTCTTGGAAATGTGTTTTTCATTTAGTCATTATTTCATCGTAAATGTGACATCATGAGTGGGAAGAGAGAGCAAAAGCGAGCGTTCAACTTCTGGAGAAATGCACAGGAAATTCCACCTGCAATCAGAGCTGACACTGGGAATATAAAACCCACAGAAACACCTCAGTTTGCTAATTGGTCCCTGAAAAAAATTGTCCCGTGTGCAGAAATTAGCATTTAATAGAACAAAGAAGGTTCCCCAAAGCATGTCCCTGTGTGGGGTGTGAGCAAGTGATTTAGTTTGCCAGTTGCATAGTATAACTCTTGATCTGTTAAAGCCTTTTCCTAAACATATGGAAGTTCAGAATCCCCATCACAGACAACAGGGAGATTTTTAAAAAATCAGTTCCTTCCTCTTCACTGTACAAGAAAATACCCACGTCTAATATGGTTTTGGTGTAAGTGTTCATTTTAGTTTCCAGTTTTATCAGTACTTTATGATAAAATAATCTCACTCATCTGTAAAGAAAAAGTTTAGTCAAAATCTTAGTACATAACTTTTCTCACAAAACAGCTCTAACCACAGCAGCTGAGTTAATAACTCTCATTGCCAGTCTCCTTCAAGATAACCTCCCGTTCAAGGGACAACCGAGACAACTGCTGATTTTCTTCTCCACTTAAATTCTTCTGTTCTCTGAATAATACTACAACTAATTTGGAAACATTCTGCTTGAATACCTCTGGTGTTCTTCAGAAAGGAAACAAGGTTTGCAGCACAACTGGTGAAAGCTTCTTTGTATGCCAATACCAACGGGCATTTTTGCTGCTAATCATCTGTCTTTGACTTCCAGCCAGGACAATAAATCAGACACGTATTATTATCAAATTCCTGAGTATAACTCAGCAGTTAGATGAAATTATGAGAATTATAGATATCCATGAGAAAGATAATGTTTTAGTCACGCTATGCATCTAACCAGTGGACTGTACAAACTGGGGAACTAAATGTGCTTCATCTGCCCCATTTTCTGCGGAAGCAAGAAAAGGGTGGGAGTGCTGTCAGCAATTCATATCTCCTCTGGAAACAGCCCAGTACACTTCTTGACCCATAAGTATGGCAGCGATTCCAGAGTTCCCCTATTTAAACATAGCCTCTAGGTCTATCCCAAACATGAATCACTGTTGGTGACAAAAGCACAAGCCTGTGTGCATTCCCTGGCTTGTTACCACCCCCTTATCCCTCGTGAAGGATTATTTCATAATTATTTCACAATCCCTAAATATAGTACAATCATGCTTACAATTTCGGTGGTTATGAAGAAATCTTCAAAAGCACGGAACCTTTTAAAGTGATACTGTACCGGTGCCTGAAACAGCACCATTGCCAGCTTTGTGGTGCCCAGTTCATCTTGGAAACACCAAATGATGACAATTTATGTGAAAACTTTTTGTTACCTCTGAGTTATTAATGTTAATAAACTTTGAACTGATTTGGGGTTTTGCTCGTTTTCAAACAACCTCCTGCATCAGACATTTTAGATGCTTTCTAGCCATCTTCCAAAACCTACAGCCCACCTTTGGCAACTTCATCAACTGAGTTAGAAATGTCTTCAAGAGAATTTAAGAGACACTAAAGATTGAAATTGTGAGACAGCATTAAAAAACTTTAAATCATGGACTGTATTCTATTTTTAAATTACTGCATGCCTTCAGTATTCAAACCATGACAGAGTATCCATTGTGCAAGTTATAGTATTCTTCTGTTTTGTATTTAATTAAAAAATAAAGTTTTCAAAAATTCAGTTAATGTTGCTGCCAGCTTTCTATTGCACTTAATCCAGAGATCTTGCAGGCAATTACAATCTCATTTGATTCCAGGACTTAACTGAAAGCCAGCTGAGACACTGACATTCTTCACTACTTGCATATTGGGAAGAGGCAAGGGCAAAGAAATCGCAGTCATTTAAGAAGCTTTGCCAAAGGTGGACAGGAGAGGAGTCAACCAGGGTTAAATGGCTGTCCTTTGTGGAAAGGACATATTGCAGGAGCGGCGTGCTGCAGGAAGGCAGAGGGGATCATGGCTGAGGCATCTCAGAAACTGGCTGGTAAGTGAGACGGAGCCCCAGAGAACAGATCCCTGCGATCACCCCTCACCTTCCCTGAGCATCACCAAGGCTTGCCGCGTTATTGGGAACGTGCTGGTCTTCCGTGAAGTCTGGCAGCTCAGGAAACAGCCTTCCCGTTTCTTTCTGTTTCCTTGTGGGTTCACACCTTGCACAAAATGTGGATCTAAACTTCAGCTTCTGAAGGTATTTTATTAGATTGGCTGCAAACTGTAGCAACTGAGTGAAATGTGTTTTCTTTTCAATGCCAAAGAAAATGAACAGCTGCATTGAACACTTACAGCTCCCTCTTGAATAAGATTAACTAAAGTTACCTGACAGTTTTTCATTTCCACTCCTCATTAAAACTTCAACATTAGTTGTTTGCCAAAATTAAAGTCTTATTTAAATATGCAAGTGATAAGTGATTTATTTCAAAGCTAAAATAACGATTCTTACCAGAAAGCCGGAAGCTCATACACTAAAGCTAAAATTCACCTGATCTAATCACATTTCCCTTTCTTTAACTCATCCTACTTTTTAATAGCTTAAATTACCTCTGAAGGAGAAAAATAATCAATCCACTCACGTCTTTGAAGCAAAGCTGAATTATTTTTAGATTGTACTTTGTGGCTAAAGCTATGACATATTGTTCTGCTCTGAGAAAGCACTCCATAAACATGGCATCACATAGGTCTGCTTCAGCGAATTTATCAGCTGTTCATTTCTGGAAGAGCAGGAATAATTACAATGAATTAAACTTTTGAAGAGTATACTTCCTTTAAAAGTTATTTTATGGCTACACCAAAGATAAAGGCCAGTAAAGAGCTGAGAAGTTAGTTATAATCTCAGGAGGATAACTCTTGTACACAGTCAATCCTCTTAAAAAATCAGGAGGAGGTAGATAATGGAATAACTGCCATATGGATACACTTTTGAAGAGTTATTAAAAATACAGCAGAATAATCTCAGGAAGGAAATCTTTATACATAGTAAAGAAATGCTACACGAGATTTGGAAAACAGTCATCTGTCATTACTAAGAAGCTATCAGATCTTAAGCACAGGCAAATTCCTCTATGAAAGTGGGTCACAGGTGAACAGATCACACTTATTTGGGATATATAAGAGAACAAGGGAGACAAGGAGAGCAAAAATATAAGCCTAATCCTGTTTTATTTCATCTCTGTGCTCAGAGCAATACTAGAATATAAATGCAGGGGGCAATATGGCTTTAAGGTAGCTTCTACTTCTATTCAAAGGCGACTTTGAAAATAATAGAAAATTACAGACACAGAGAAAACAGAAACTCAGCAAAACGCAAACCCCACACTCTGTCCTTCCCTGGTCCGTGCAATCCAAGCAGGTGGCTCTACCAGTCCATTGGCACCATGCACTAACTATTCACTCTTTCCCAAAAGCCACCCTGGTCAGGCTGCGGTTCCTTTGGATGGGCCCAGGAGCAGCCAGTTCTTCACAGTAAGTTTCCATTTCATATCTGACTGTCTTTAGCACCATTTTCAGCCACCTTTGACCGCCATGCTCTGGAGGCTTTAAAACCTCCTCCAATCTTTCTTTTAAGGGAAGACAAGTCCATAAAATATAAGCCTTTCAGCCCCAGAAAAAGCTGTGGGAGAACAGTATTGAGCATAGCAGGGCAAGGCAATTATAGATAAAGTTGAAAATATGGCCTGTAGTAGACTTTACATACAAGCCGTGTTGACCCATTTTAATGAAAATGGGAAATAGTTGATGAATTACATAATCTCTATACCTCCTACTGCCTGCATGGCTTAACTTGGCAAGTGCTCAGAGCTGTTGAGCTATTGTTTTCAGAAGAAAGGGTGTGGGTGAGTTTTATACTCCATGCCGAGTGAAACATTCCCTTTGCTCTCCCCTTCAAGTCATAATGTGCTCTGGCTATACTGTCAGATGAGGGGAATACTTTTTGTCTTCCAAGAGTCTTCCTATTTATGTGTCTTTCTAAACTTTGCAAATGCTCTATTGCATTACAGAGCAGATGCCAGCATGGACATCTACAAGCATCACTTCATTATTTCTCAGTTACACAAACTATATTTCTGAAATTGCTTGGTTAACTTTATTATAGCCATGATTTTTTTTAAAGGGTTTTTAATTATATCCCCTGCTGTCTTAGGTATCCAGCCTTTTAATAGGAAGCAAATTTAGAAAATTAATTTCACAACAGGCTACAGCAGCAGTTGTATTTCTCAAAAGACCAAAAAGAAAGGGATGCTTTTGTCTATACAGTAACACAGCTTCAATAGAGAAATGTGAGACATCAACATGTCAAACTGTGACCACAGTAAGCATTGCAATCATTCTTTTATTTTAAGAGAGAGAAAAACTTAAATAGCTTTTAAAAAAAATCAGTTTAGTTCCTTGGTATTTTGATGACTGTTCTATACAGTACAAAGACAGAAGAAAGATTGGGCATGTGAACGCTAGAGTAACTCAAGTCAAGAAATATATTCATATAGTCTAAACACCTAGTGGAGAAGAAAGGTTTTTCTAAGGCAAAGGCTCAAGAAGATGCAATTTCCATTAAATGTGATCACATTAAGGAGCTGCAGTAGAGTCACAGTAAACTTTCTAATGAACAACCTTTACTTAGACAGACCTTATAAAAAGAGAAAACAAAATAAATGAAATGCCTCTTCTATCGTGTAGATGATTAACGGTGCAACAGTAAATAATCCACCTTAAAAATTAAAAGTGAAGTGACTTCAAATCTGTTACGCTTGTAGCAAAACATTAGTTTTGTTGACTATTTGCCACTGATGTAATTTTCTTGAGCTAAAGGACTCTCTTACTGAATTTACAGCTTCTAATGTAATCAGACAATATTTTTTTTGTTACACTGATTACTTTTTACTGTCTATGCACAGGTATGTACGTCTATTTTTATAGACCATTCAGTACTACATATGACCAACTCAATTCATATAATTTCCAGTAGCTTGTCCATATAAAAACAAATAATAAAAGCAAGAAGGAAATCCTGTTTCCATTAAACTTAATGAATACTTTGCTATTGTTTCCAGCACAGGCGAGATTTCCCCATAAAAGAGAACACTTACATAAACTCAATTTGATTACTTGGCAGAGTCACACAATAGTATCAGTATCTTTGTCCATAGTTTTAAGGGGAA
Source organism: Nyctibius grandis (assembly GCF_013368605.1). NCBI lineage: Eukaryota > Metazoa > Chordata > Aves > Nyctibiiformes > Nyctibiidae > Nyctibius > Nyctibius grandis. Next base: position 36,478,285 of record NC_090659.1, read on the forward strand.
GAGAGACCTTCCTCCAGTCATTTTTAAATTTGAACTCTATATGATGCTATTATGAATGTTTTAGGTATTTTCCAAGTAGCTGGGATATTTTAGAAAGTAAAGAAATCAGTGAAGAAGCCAACCAAGATATATTAGACAATGTTGTTTTATTTCATTTCATCTTCGATAATCCAGTTATATATATATCTCCTCTCATTACTATAAAAAGTTTTCAACGCTATCAATTTGCTACAAGTCTTCTGTTAGAGTGATGTTTTTATTGCCAATGCACCCAGCTGATTGATCAGCTGACAGCTAACAGCTGACAAATTTGAATTTCATCAAATGAGGGGACAGAAGGCAAATCATGGGATTAGCTTTAAATGATTCTTCTGGTGTTTCTGTATGTCTCAGTATTTGTCAAGTGGATATTTGTGCTGCTGAGAACAAGTCACTTGAATCAAAGTAATCTTCTACTGTTTTTTTCTGTATTCCTGCAAGGATAAGTGCAGACCTCTGTTCCAACATGAAATATATAAGAAAAAATCTCTGATCTCAGTAGTGGGGGGTATGAGATTGACAGAAAGGAGTGAGCTCAACTACCTGAGCTCTAGTGTAATGCCCGGGGTGGGGTCAGTAATGAACTGGACAGTCTAGTTGAAGGCAATCTGGTGCGGACTTCTATTATGCTCTGTTTCACCTTTTCTGTAGCTCCCAGCTCCTCCCCTGCAAAGCAGCAAGCTGGACTAGAAGACACAACTAGATTAGATGCAACTTGGTCTTATTTATAGCTGTACAGCTGAAATCGCTGTAGCAACAGTGCAGTTTAGGATGTCCCACTGAGCCCTGTCCTCAAAAACCAGAATAAAATTTGAGACTCTAACTCCCAGCACTAAAAGGTGTCAATAATATAAGTGCCTGATGTCTGTTAGCAAAAGGAATAAAATGCCTGAGAGTGCAAAACCTGAAAGTAGTAAAACAGACAAACATACTCCCCATGATACTCTCCAGGTAGGCAACAGCAACTCTACAGGTCTCGTCAAACTATCCTGTAAAATGGCACTGAATTTTAGATACCTTGTGGCACAGATTATCAGAATTAATATGATGAAAGACAGACATGTAGACCCACTGACATTCAAACACAGGAAAAATAAGCAATAAAAACAAATTTGTGGAGAGCGTGCATAGGAAAGGATCTACACTCCAGAGAGGGAACATACGTATGCTAAATAGTACATAGAAATATGCTTAAAATGCTAGTACTATAACATGGAAAAGAATATTCAGATTTAAAACTAGTCTATCTTCTAACGGTCAATTCTGCCATTCTTATAAATCATTGTCCAAAAAAAGGTGCTAAGCACATTTTTCAAAACTTATTAAACAAGGTATATTTTGGTGACCCTGAAAAAAATGTTTGGAGTGGAGTTTCAATAACATGCAGGTAAAAATGATGACCCAACAGGATCAGTCATTGCTAATTCATCCACTTCTGCTATATATCCCTGAAGTAGTATATAACATCCCTTATATTTTATACAAGTCTGACATCATGGGATAAATATTAGTGGTAACAAAATGAATGGATCAATAAGCCATCCATAGCTCCTTATTATCTGTGTGCATTTTCAGCTTTTTATAACAGCATGAAAGCCATAAAAATGACAAGGCCCATTTTATAGATATTTATGGGTAGATGGTCCATCTAGAGAAAGAACTGCTCCCTGCCATCTGGGATAACATGGCTTACATTTAGCAAAACCTACAGTTTACACTTTTCAATATTCATAGAAATACTATGCACATAGTGTGCATCATCAACAGTAAGGAGTTGTAGAATCATAGAATCATAGAATCATAGAATGGTTTGGGTTGGAAGGGACCTTAAACATCATCTAGTTCCAACCCCCCTGCCACAGGCAGGGGCACCTTCCACTAGACCAGGTTTCTCAAAGCCCCATCCAGCCTGGCCTTAAACACTGCCAGGGAGGGGGCAGCCACAACTTCTCTGGGCAACCTGTTCCATTGTCTCACCACCCTCACATTAAAGAATTTCTTCCTAATATCTAATTTTTGGGGGGGTTTTGATAAGTGTAATAGCTTTATAAACATGTATTTTATGTATCATACATATATAAGACTATGCATAAGTACACCTGAATTAAGTACTATTACAAATTTCATTTGATTTGTTCCTGAGACAGGAACCACTTACAGCGTCTGAGACAGAATTGAGCCATACCAGACGATTTCTGTGCTTCCTGTAAAATTTATTTCTTAATGGTTAAATAAATAAATTGTCCTCTAATCTGACTGAGCCATTATTTAAACAACACTTCACTGTGGGCAGTTGATTTGCTCTCTTTTCTTTATTGTTGTTAATTTGATTGATTAGAGATTGGGGGGGCAGGGAGAATGCAGTGGGGGGAAGAGTTAAGGAACGGTAACATTGTGTTGATCCCAACTGAGCTGCACTAATTCTGGATTCCTCACCGACATTAAGTTGCTGATGCCTGAAAACCAGCAAGCAAAAGGTAAATTGCTTCATCTGTATTCTACAATTTGAGTGACTTTCCTAAAAATTAATAGAAGAACCCAGCAAGGAAAATTAGCTGTTAAAATGCAGAGGGAAAGGGGTTGAATAGGCAAGTCTCCTTCAGACAGACCGCAGTACTATTCTCAGTGGTTCCTGACTCAATCCACAGCAAGAAAAGTAGCTCCTTGGCCAGGAAGAATAGTCCTTTTGCCATCTTGCTTGCATTTACAGATCAAAACACAGACCAAGCATTCAGCTGAGCAGCTTTAGTTTGGTCCATTATGTCTCCCAATTCAAATAAGAATCTATTTATGATTAGTATAACTTTCTCAGTTAGACTCTCCTATATACATTCTTACCATACACAAGGCATTGGAGAGAGCAGTTGAAGAACCAAGAGGAAAACTGACTGAAGTTCTCAAATTAATATTAATAGAATGTAAAACTACAGCAGCATCTGCCTCCTCGAGCTGTCTCTCATTTTCTATTAGAGGTGTACCTGAGCAGTCCCAAGGGCTTAAATAGATGGACTTGGCTCCTCTGGCTTCCCTGACAGCTGATTATTTTGCAGTCATTGCAAGAGCTGATGTTTTTAAATCTGACAGGTTGCATTAAAAAATTGGATGGGTATTTATGCCTCCAGTTTGCTTTCACTACAATGCAACTCACTGTATAATTTCCCAAACTGGAAAAGATCATTGATCATGGCCAGGGGAAGGGAGGAGTTGGGAGAGTCTCAGAAGTGCCAAAAAGCAACGAGGAGTTTAAAAAGATAATAGACAGAAAGGACCATGAAATATCAGTTGCACGATTGCCATCTCTCAGAGGAACCCTGATAAGGAAAACTGCTTAGAAAGCACTTTGAAATCTTCCAGTGGTAGCACAAACTGTTATCACCATTATAATTTCCCTCCCTCCTGCAAGTTGGATGGCTTAGTCACTGGAAACCAAAATGACTCACTGAACGGGCATGTGTTTGTGCTTGATTGCAGGCATGGAGAAACCTCAGAAGATCCCTGGCTTTAGTGAGGAAACTGAGGAAGGGATTGATGTGCCGGTGTTGCTGTACTCCCAGTGTGCCTCCCAGACCTCTGGAGCAAAGCACAGGGGCTTAAAAACTGCTCCATCAAGGCTTGGTGGTTTTGTTTCAACCATTGTGTGCCCCTGAGGGCTGAAGCAAAGTACCCAGAGGAGAGGAAACCCAGAGCAGGGCCTCTCCCAGGACAGCTCCTCTGGCATTTGCGCCAGGCTGAGCCGCTCGGACTCAAACGGTCTCATTTTGGATGCGGGCTTTGGACTCAGCCTAGAGAGCCATCAGAGGATGTCTCAGCCAGCTTGTGACAAATGGACATTAGAAATAGGCTCAAATAATCCTTCCCGTGGCTCTCCCAACCCTTGCATTGTCATTTTGCCTGTGTCACAGGCACCCTGCGCTGGTGTGCATGCGCTGCCGTCCCCGTGCCAGCATGGGCACAATCCTCATTCAAAGGCAGCATCGCTTCTGCTGGGAGAAGCAGGTTAGGATGTACTAGCTAAAGGCCACGTAAAGAGGGTGTCCTGAAGGAATTAAATGACTAGGAGATATTTTGGGAGACAATGAGGGACACTGTGCTGAGAGGTAATTCAGGTCCAACATCTGTACCCAGGCAGGCAAACAAATGAGACTTTCTTTGGCATTCCCAAGTGTAACTCTTGGCAGCTGTTAGACAGAGCTGGCCAATACCCTGTGTGAATGCATTAATAAAATATGCCCTAGTATCGCTAGCAATGATGTCAGCAAGTTATTGTTCTTTAAATGCTGCAATAACATTCATGCATGAGGAGCACAACACTGAACGGAGGTTTCACCCTTGGCCAAGCTCATCCTTGCTCTGACTTCCCTGATAAAAGAGGACATACAGCAGACGTTAATTGTGCCTGGTATGTCCAAGTGCTTTGGATATGAATGCAATTGCTGTATGTGACGGGAGGAGGAAAGTGACTTACGTAAGAACAAGAAAATGACATACCCTCTTGCAAACTAATAAGTACATTGTGTGCTGAGACAAAGGCGGAAGAGGAGGTAGCAGGCATAGCTGGGATCTTCAAACAGTGTCCTTGGCCATGCTTCTAACATGTCCTTGACCATGCTTTTACACGCCTGTGTAAGCTAAACACATCTGAAGAAGTCTGCAGCTGCAAGGATGAGTGAAGCACAACAACGCCAGAGGCGCAGAGCACAGCCCTGACAGGAGTGTCCTGAACGCACCCTGTGGGGCACGTTGGAGGAGCCTGTGTCCTGGCTCACTCTGTGGACCATCTGGTTGTGTGGACCACATGGGAGTCTGAGCTCACCTTCAGCAGTGCATAGGGTGTACTCACAGGCCAGCTCTGCTCCCATCCCCATAAGCAGATAGAGATCAGGAGTGAAAGGAAACATTAAACCTCCTGTGCGGGGGAGGAAGGGAGGATGCACAGTCCCATGGGTGCAAATGGGCTTTTCTGCAGGATTCTCACATCTTCTCATAGAGTCATAAAAGTGACGATCATCTGCAGTTTTTTTGCATGAGAGCATTAATCCCAACAAGGGAATAAGCAGAGGACACCTTACTTTGCATTTTGCAAAGTAGGAATGACATGCCAAGAATATGCGCATGAATAATTATTCGAGAAAAAATACAGGAAGCTTTGCCAAGTGCTACACATCAGGAAGCACTTTAATCCACATGACCAAAAAGCATTGCATTCATCAGTGCTTTCATGATAACAGGCTTTCCTATGCTTGAGCAGCTAAAATACATTGTTACATCTACAAAAGAATTGGTGACAGTTGTTTTGCACTGTATTTCCTACACTTTGTCTGACAGATCATTTCTCACAAAGGTGCTTGAGCTGATCCAGGCATTTATACATACATATGAGATGATAGTAATTCAATACTGCAAAATGAATTCTGCCTCCCATGATTACCTATATCGTTTGAAAATTAAATGGGTTTGAGGATGAGGAATGTAACTCACACTGCATTACGGTTCTTCAAACACAAAGCTGATGTAAATCTTTATCAATTTTCCATTAAGCAACAAAAGAACATAAAACTGCCACCCCGAAGCAGTGCTTGTCTTTTTCCTCACTTGACTGGCAAGCTGTTGAAAGAAAATAAAATTCACCAGAAATTAAAATATTAAAGCTTTAAAAAGTTGAAAGGAGAGAAGGATATGAAAACAAAATCCTTGCAGATAGATACCTCTCAAAAGCAAATGCACATTTAGTGTCATGTGAAGTAATATGTTTTGAAGGAATTCTGCAATGTAATTTATTTCTAGGTCACATCTGTACCAACCAAAAAGGTTACCCAAAAGTCTTTCTGATCTAAAAAGCCATGTGTTTGGAACACCAGTGTTCTCATGAAGAAGAGAAGACATCTTGAGGAAGGACTTATGAAGAGGACTACCTGACAGAAACCTCTCCCCAGGTTTGGTCATTCTCAGGCTTCATAAGCAGAGAAGCAGGAAGCAACGTGGCAGCCGTGACCACTACCCTGTTTCCGCCAAGCCCAGGGAATGGTCATGGTGGGGTGGGTTCACATATGGTGTCACTGGCCAGGCAGTGCCTCTGCCCCCAAGATGGGATGCACGCAGTGCCGTTTCCTTTTTGATTACCAGAGGCAGGGATTTCTCAGGGAGGGTCCATATGTCACTATGGGGACCCTGGTAACTTTAAAGTACATTTCTGGCAAATGCCATCACCACCGTTGCCAATGGGGTAACACCTGCAGAAGAGGCCTGGGAGACCTTCCCTGGTGAAGAGGAGCCTTGGAAGAGACCTGTGGTGGGTATGATGAGACCTGAGAGAAGCAGTTGTCCATTTGTCACTCTTCTGAAACTTCCTTACTGTGGAATTAAGGGAAAAAAGAGCTTTAAAATTTTCATCACAGACCACTAGAAGATCACACGGGCATTCTACACTGGTGTGGGAAGGTAAATATAAGCAACAGTGACTTTCTTCCTCCTTCAGCCTTTGCCATCATAATGAAACTACAAAAAATACCTGTCCTAGTGAACAGCTTATTACATAGGGTGATTTAGTGTTATTGCATAAGGCACCTGAAGATAGTAATTAGAGCCCAAATGCTGCTATACAACTTATATGCCCTCTTTAAGGCCATAATTAACCAAATCCACCAAATCCTGATTTGGGGGAAGGGAGGGAGGCTTTTCATGACACTGCCGTGACTTTGCAGTGAGCATGGTGGTCCCCAGCACCATCCCCAGCTGCAGTTTATTGGCTTCACCATCAGACGCGAGGGGAGGGGTGAGGAAGGACTGCCCGCGGTGAACGACGGGAAGCTTGATTCCTGTCACTTGCCAAATTTCCCAAGCCTGAATGCAGGCCTGCCCGCGCAGGGGCACTCGGCCGGGGCTAGAAAGGCGTGCAGAAGAAGAGAGGCAGAGCCGGAGGGTGGCAGGAATTAGGACAATAAGAAGCGAAGTGTCCCGTCCCCCCGGGGTGCTGGCACGGGGACAGCTCTGCGGAGGGCACGGGGCCGGGTTGCACTTTGGCCCCGGGCAGGAGGCTCTACGGGCCACCCCTGCCCGCCTCGCGCCCAGAAGGCTTTGCTGAGGTCTAGCAAAAATGCCACTTTTCTGACGGGTTTGTTCTGCTGAGGAGGAAGAGAGTGTGTGTGGTCTCCTCGCTTATGAAACGCTCAGAGTTTTATTGCTCCTTAGCTTTAGCGTAACTGAATTGCAGCGGTTTGTCTGCCGTCCGGGCCAAGCGTGCCTCAACTTGCATAAAAGGAAATTAACACTGAGGGTTTCGTGCTAAGACCATTTCTATACTAGGGTAAAACTGAAGCATTTTGACACATTCAGCTAATTTGTGCAGTAATCTAAGCAGCAGGAAAGAACTCCCCCGTTAAACCACGAGCAGCTAATACCACTCCAACCACGATTTCTTCCTCCATAGGAGGGACTGAATCCTCTCTCCTTAAAATTTTTGCCACTGGCACCAAGAGGCCAGGAATCCCTGAGGATTTCAGCACACATTCATTCATACTCATGAAACATCATCTTTCCCTAGTAGGGACAGGCCCTAGGCTGAAGCACTCATGAATGGTAAGTCTGGAGGGAACACGAAGAGCTTTGCTTTGATAAACCACTGCAGCTCGACTGCCTGAGCTGTGCTGAGCATTAACAGGCTTTATCTAATTTATTTCTTTATTTTAGGAAGGGCTAATGATGTTCACCTATGGTAAGAACTATAGCAGTATGCTATCTTCACCAAGCAAATCCATTGAGTATTCAGATGTGTTTAAAGGTATGGAACTATAACATCACTGACAGAACATAACCCAAAGGGCAGGATGCATTTTCATCTTTAAGGTATTGATTGTGGCTGTTACTGTTCTCAGAAAAACAGTCAGATGCCAGTAAAAAGCCAAACTGCATTACAGTTTTACAACTAAATTATCAAAATGATCCTAAAAAAAATATCATCTTATTTGCCAATAAAACACCAATAGTAAAATGTAATAACAAGCTAATTATTTTTCAACACTACATACAAATCTCGACGTATCCATTTCAGGGAACCACATTTGAACAGTGAGGGAAAGGTCATGCAATTATACACAATCTGTTCCTGTGGAAATTTATACTACCTGGAAAAGAAACTACAATCATACCTCACTATATGGGATGGGGAAAGATTCTCTCTTCAGCTGCCCCATGAAGGCTGAATAAGCTTGTGCTTTCTGTAAATCTTTGAGATCCTTCTTAAGTACAGTACTCGCATGACTGTAAGTTTTCTGTGAAGCATGTCTGTGTCTGAGGGTTTCATCTGCAAGCCAGAAGCTCACGCTGCCGGTGCTCTTCTGGGAAAGAAGATGTTTAAACTACAGAGGGATAATGAAGAGTTAGAGCCTGGATCCTGTGGCCAGCCCACCGAGACAGTGAGCTTCTGCACACAGAGGGGCCTATCTCCTGACAAGTAGCTTAATGGGACCCTTATAGGTACAGAGCTGAAGTTTCCTGAGGGATCCAGCAGCTTTGTCCAACAATTACAATCTGCTAACCGATCAGCGGTCTTGCAGTCAGTCAAATGTCACACAAACTCTTAGCAGTGGGGTTTGTAGTAAGATCCCCACAGCATTCAGGTTATGACTGACTACTAGAAAGAAATACTGAATACTTAGAGGAAAGTAATTATTTCTACTAACCAACAGAGATGTCACCGTGGTGGCTTAGGGTCTGCCTGAAGCTGCAAAGTGTCTTTCAAATACCCACTCCTTGCTGCTTCGAAATTCCTTCCCAGCAGATCAGTGCTACTGTTTTGACATCTGGCTCCACTAAACACATCTCTGGGTGCAAGTGCATGCTGGCTGATTTGGCTTTACTGCCTCCAGAAAGAGAGTACAAACCAAACCTATTGGCTTTACTCTGGACTTGCCTCTTTGCAGATGACAATAGAAGGGGCTATTCTGGAAGAGCCAAAGGTTTATGTCTTCATTGCAAAACTGCAGACGAGGTTCCCGGAGGCAGAGCACGGCAACGAAGCCTTGTTCTAGCCTGGCTTAGTCTGCTTGCCAACATATTCCTTCAAGGCTATTTTCGTGTCCTTCATCTACAATCCCTAAATCAGCTGCACTAAAAGTGCAGCATCAACTGCTCCAGCAGCACCCCAAGAGCTGAATGCCGACTTCTTCTAGCTTTATCAATACAGCTCTTTCAGTTTTCCTTCCTCAGTGGCAATGAGGTATCCAGGCTTTACCTGGAAATGGTTGCCTTTAACACTCAAGGTTGCTTTTGATATTGATCTTCTCTGGGCCACTGGTTCCTTCTACCACTTCCCTAATTCAGATGGGAAATTACTCACGTGTATCATGATCAGCTCCTAGAGACCTATCCAGATACGGGTGAAGTATTTATGGCTCATTTTGGGTTGAGGGGTTATCTCAACTATTCAAAGCACTTCCTTGTTGTTACAACATTCATAAGTCTGATCCTGTATGCTACTAATTACATTTTAGTTGTGCATAGTCTTATTATGTGTCATTAAACAATCATCTGTACCATTACTTTGGCTTTTCATAAAGATTACACATGATACATAGATATTATAGGTGCTGGACATTGTAAAAGGGCTTTTAGTCCAAGCAGCTTCCACTCCGCACCACCAAGGCACAGGACACTATGGTGCCGTGCTGACTGCTTCAGAGATGAGGAAATGATACCCTGAGAGCCACAAGTCTGACGTCTGCAAACACTGATCTTCTGCTTTGATAACTGCTCTACGGTTGCTGAGACTGGTGTTGCCGGAATGAATTCAAAACAGAAAGGAACTACTTCTTCTCCTGTGTTTAAAAGTTACAAGAAAACTCAACTCATAACAGTTTTTCAGCAGAACCAAATGCTAATCATAAATAGAGGCCTGAGTACATGAGCCTAATTACTGCACAGGGCTGTTTCTCCAAGATTATGAAGTGCAAAAAGCTGTCATGATGCTTGGCTCCAATTCTAAGCTAAACTACTCCAGCAAATACTGCTTCATGATTCTGAATCTGCTGGCATATTTATATTGTTTACTGTGTGACTTCCTATGTCCTTTTTAAGCAAGCTGAGAAAACTGACACACATACAGGTGGAACTAAAAAGACTTATATTTTACATTTAAAATGTGAGGATTCTGAGAGGACAAAGAAGACTTTAAGTTTGTGAGACATTTTTTACTTTCAAAAGTTTGTCTGTGAAACCTTGGCTTTCTAAAGTGAAACTATTTGGGACTGCTGGGAAGGCACAAGGGATGGGAGGGCATCCTGGAGCCAGAGGAACAAAGAGGGCTGTGCTGCTTGACTGTACTGCTGCATCCCGAGCAGCACAAGTGCCCTGTACCCCATACTAACCCAAATGCCAGTGTTGGGTCCCTTCAGTCACTCTTGACCAGAAGGTATAGCTTGTGTCAAGTCACTTCCTTTGGCATTTTAGGCCATCTCTGTGACAGCTGGCAACCAAGACTAGCTTCAGGGCAGGTATAGCCAGCAGGCACTTGCCAGGGCACCAAACCCACCAGCACCTGACCGCCAGCCCCACTCTGGGCTCTGCCCCTCCACAGACCATGGGCACAACTTATGCAGAGTTGTACCTGTTATGCCTTTAATACTAAAACAGTGATGGCAATATGCATTATCTTTGAGGTGTGAGAGGTGCAAGGAGCATCAGTCTTGGTAGGCCATAGGCTAGGATGCCACTTCTTCACTGGTCCTCTAATATCTCTATTAAGTCTGTTTAACATCTGCAGCTATGTAGGGGTGGTTCATAAAATCTATTGATGACCATATATTTTGTGAACTCAATCCCAAACTAAACTCTTGCTTTACTTGGCATTTATTTTTATCGTTCTCATTTCCTTTTTCTATGTATGTGACTATAGCATGTCCTTGGGGGTTTAATACTTTCAAAAAGCTGTGATATACATTCTAGGAGCTCTGACAAAGGGAGCTGCGTTGATTTGATGCATATTCAGGAGGCAAATGCATAAGAGGAAGAAGTATTTGGCTCCTGAAGACCCCAGCTTTTCAGGTACGTGGTCTTCCCGCCTGCCAGGCCCGGCTGGCAGGCAAGAGTGGTCGGGGCACTTGCGTGACATAGTCATAAACCAGAGCTGTTAGGCAGAACTGCAGTACTTTCAGCAGCGTAGCCACAAAAAAGATAAACACACACACACACCCCCCAAAAAAGGAACAAACACAATTTATCTGTCTGCAACTTCATCTACTAGTAACTATGCAGTGCTATCACATAAGACTGTTTCCAGTTTTAAAAGTTATTTAATAACTTTCACAGTCTAAAATTTTCAGCACTGCAGAAAGACCCTGGGTTGTGCCATCTTCATTTTGATCATCTTCGGAAGCTGGCTGAGTCACTGAGATGGCAATCTGAAGGGAAACTGCCGTTTCTCTGAGCCACTGCACCCAATGTGAGTGTGTGAATGTGACTTTTTGAGGGTTCTCAGAAGGAAAAAGGACAAGGACAATGTTTCAGATATAAAAAAATCAGGGAGCCTCTCTAAAGGACTTCAAGCACATGCAAAGAAGGAAAGGACTGTTAAAGCCCAGATCAAGAAAATGCTGGTATTATGGTGAAAAAGCAAAATAAACAGATAAAATCTAGAAGCCAGAACAAGACAGACAAAAATCTGCTTGCACACATTAAAAAAAGCAAAAAAAAAAAAGCAGGCACTTGAGATCAACATTATAACCAAAAGTCTGAAGATTGTGAGATTTGCTGCCTACTGCCACTGGCCCTTTTATGAATCATTGATTGCAAAAGTTGAGAATTATTTTAAAAATAAGCTGCAAACCTTTTGTTTTCCCCCTCTACTTTCCTGCTGAGACACGTGCTTGCTTTTCACCATAGTACTGCAACAGGTAAACTGAAAACCTCCCTTACACAGTGAACTGGTTTTGATATGTATTAGTTACTCTATTCTCCCGTCACCTCAAGAATTGTGTGTGCAGGTTACAAAATGAAATTAATTCATGAAATGTCCCTGACACTCGCTCATCTGGAGTTTCTCGAAGACATTACCCATGAAAACAAAAAGAATGTAGAACTGTGCCAAGTTACTGTTTATTTCCATAGCAACTATGTGCCAAAAAAAAAAGGTAAGTGTTGTCAATGTGAAATGCTTCTCTCCTTAAAAAGTTAGTCTCATCATAAAGGGACAATGGAAGCAGCAACACTGCTTGTTATCATAGCCAGTCTCCTAATGAGACGTCTCCTACTTCATAGGATCCCTGAGGTGATCATAAGAATAGTCATTCAGAACTGGACCAAACCCATCTAGTCAAGTATCTGATGGTGAACAACAGCAGATATAAGAAAGGTTATAAAAGCACGATAAGCATATGAAGATATTCTCACAGAATACTCTCCCATCCCAGACAATGCACTAGACAATCATTCCCTGAGCCGGAGGTGCATGCTTAATCTCAGCATTAAATAGGCTTTGGTGGTTTGGGTTTTTTTTATTATTATTTTCATGAATTTGCCTAATAACTTTTTGAATCAATGTAAATTTTTAGTTCCTAGAATATCCCCAGGCCTGGGTTGTACAGCTGAGCTGCTGCCTGGTGATTTCCTTGGATGTTCCCTCTTATTTTAGAAGACCAAAATGATCCTTCCTTATTGTTCTCCACCCCATACATGATTTTATAGCTCTCTCTCATATCTCCTCTAAGTAATTTTTTTTCATAGGTAGAGTCCTTGTATATTTGATTTTTTTGTATTTAGCCTATTTCATATATATGATTGTCCTTGTCACTCTACTATGCTCCTTTTTTGGTCTTAACTTATATATATACACATATATATATATATATATGTATATAGTGATATGATGGCTAAAAATGTCCACAGCATTCAAGATATTGTAGCCTAATATTGTTTTATGGGTTGTTCTCCCTTCCTTCCCTAGTAATTTGCTTCATATTGACTGACATTCAGCCCTGTGCTGATGTTCCTACAGCACTTGCTATTATAACTTCAGAATCTTTGTACTAGTTGATAATAGCTTTTTCAGAGTCTGTAATTGCATATATTAAATTTCTCTTGTGAACTCTTTTTATATTTTCATACATTCTCTTCCCCCACCCCACCATGTTACTTAGTATCACAAGACATTATAGCAACCCTTCACACTTCGCTAGCTTTTGCTTTTTCCAACAGGAAGAGTTCAGAACAGTCACTGAACTTTGCCACTTCATTTTTTCACCCCTTTTCTATTCATTTGTGAATGTGATGAAGAGCAGGGCTCCTCAGATAAGTCCCTGTGGGACCACAGTGGTAAGCTCCCTCTGGTCAGAAAAGTAACTACTTATTCTTTTAACTGGTTGCATATCCATGACAACACTGTCCATCTCATCCCAATCTTAATTCCTTTAAGACCCTTTGGTGAATGACATTGTCAAGTGCCTTTTGGGAATCCAAGGAGACCATACGAGCTGTATCTACCATATCAACTTGTTTACTCCTTCAGAGAACTTCGATAGATTTATGAGGAATGAATTCCCTTTACAAAACCATGAAGAATCTTGCCCAACATATCATATTTACCTACATATCCAATAATTCTGCTATTTTATTAATGTCCAACGCCGGTCTGCAATCTTCTAAAATCCCTGCAACTCCTTTCAACAACAGGTATCACCATTTGCTACATTTCCATTCCTCTGGTATCCAGGTTATTGGGTGTAGGTGAGAAATAAGTGTCTGTACACAAGAAGTAGTAGTTCAGCTGTTTCACATTTGCATCTCATTAGAGCTCTCAGGTGAAAAATGTGGTCCTGCTGGTAACTCTCTGTTAACTCTCCATGTGGGGGCCACTTAGGGCAATCTGTCTTTTCATGGGTTTGCCATTGCCAAGGCTCAGTTCTCCAAATCTGCTTCAAGTTCTGGCCGTTCTGAAGCCATTCTTTATTCCTATGAAAGTAACTGAAATGAGAGTTGTGAAAAGGCCAGGAGAGGAAAAAAACATAACAACCTGTCACTGGAAAACCACATCAGAATGCTCCTTTCAAAGGCTGGACATTTAAAACCTCCTTATTTAACTTCCCATGGCATTCCTTGAAAAGCGCTGTGGATCAGCAGAAAACAAAAGCAAGAGCCTGTGTTCACAACAGCCTCTCTTCCTGTTCAGTTGTGTTTCTTTTTCTGTCTACACTCTCCTGGTTCAAGGGGAATGAACAAACAAAAGAGCATGGTGCATAGGAATGCTTTTTTTTAAGTAGGATGAGCCTTCATGAAATAAAAGTTTCTGTAACAAAGGCTGTTAGACACTGGGGCTTTTTATACATTGCTCACATATAATTTAGTAATGAGTAGTTACCAACGTAGTTAGACAGTTGTGGACCCAATTATCCAATTACTGCAACTGCACAAACAGAGTAATTGTACAGCGAATGTGCTCACGTACTTTGCATTCGTGCTTTAGTAAGCCCGGCATTACCCTTTCAGTGCTATCCAGAGTGGGGACAGTTCACCTTGGTTATTATCACTTCTGTCCTTGGGGAAGCTTTAGCGCATGTTTTGGGAAGAAAACATTCTGGGTTTTCACAGAAGGCTAACAGTGGAACTATCACAAGATATCTGGCAAGCAGGAACATTAATTCTCTCAAATTCAGATGACATTGAAGTTAAATTTGCTGGCTTCTCTGAGCTTCCTATTCTCAAAGTTCTCTTTTGTGATAAGATAATTCTGTTCCTTATAGATGGTGAAAAGTCATAGCAGCCTCATCATCCAGAAATTTGCATGCAACTGAAATAAATCCACAATGAAAACTGAGTTTTCTCCTTTGCCTTAACGGAATATTAGAGTTTAGTGGATGCCACAATATACAAACCCAGATACAACTCACAACAAGCATTCTTCATGTTATTCCTCTTGATACTTGGGTTCAGCGTGAGGAGAGAGAGGTGCATCTGTCAAGTCTGTGCCTGTGCGACAGCAGTATAATTAGGCAAATTTTTCTTCAAGACTCGAGTTCATGTGCAAAGCTAAATAATAAGAGTAGATTGTATGGGCAGTTGCAAATAAATCAGATCAAAATTTCACACCAAGCAGGAGTGGGGTACATATTCTTCCACAAAGTGAAGCAATGAGTTTCCCTTCACACTTACATTTCTGACTGTGAATTGTGTAGGAAGTCTAACACCTGGGGGCAACTACTGAATAAAATGGCACTGTAGGAAAGGAGACATTCTTTGTGGGACGTAGGAAGGTAAAATCACAGATTGTTCTAAATTGCTTGTATAGAGCATACCTTATAAGCATAAAATATATAGGAGTATTTTTGCCTTGATACAGCAATATTCCTGCAGTGTTAATATTTTTCCTGTTGATCTCCTGGATTCCCACAGTGCATAGCTCTCTTCCAATTGTCCCTTATCGTAAAAAGTAGTTCATCAAACTCCAGGACCATGTTATCTTGCTGGAGGCAATTAGTTAGGACCAGCTGTCAAAGCCACAGCCAGTTCCCAGCACACGTGTGTGTAGCTTGTCAGTGTGGGCAAGTAACAGCATATGCCTTCCAGAAGATAATGATACTGCTCTTAAACTGGAATCGGGTTTTGTTTGGTAGAATAACACATGGAGAACCAGATTACACCATAACCAAATACTGTGATATTTCAATAAATGATTCAACTCCAGGCCTATTTTTGGTTTTGTAGACTGTTAGCACAGCAGCTGCTTTTAATATAAGCTCCAGTTTATCTACACCCTCCCAGTACTTAGAGGTTTGAATACTCCTTTTGAATCAAGTCCCATCTCTATTTTAAAAAGCTCATTTATCAGATAAGTGCAGCTGAAAGACCAAGAAACCTCTAGGCTTTGAATGGATGGATTAGATTAAAGTGTTGGGCATAAGAAGTGAAGATTTTATTCAATTATACAACTTCCCCTGCACATCAGTGTTTTCAACACTTTGTCATATTTAGAATCTGTTTAGCTGCAATATTATTAGAAACAGTAGTTAAGTGTTACTTATGAAAGAAAAACAAAATAATGTTACCAATTTGTGAGCCAGAAATGTCTACCTCCTACTGAATGAGAACTGTCAAATAATAAAGAGCTCTTTGAAATCTATAAAAAGACTCCTATAGCTAAGTATGTTCTGCATCAAACCCTTGTACTTCCCAACAAATTCAAAATGTAAAATCAATAAAGAACAAATGAAGATTAAGCTCACAGCAATTGCTAAGTACAGGTCAGAGATGGGAATATTTCATTCCAAGAACAATTATCAGGATTGAGAAACTTTGTATTTGGGTCAAGATACATTTCTAAGGATGAGCTTTATTCCTTTGCACTCTCAAACACACTGCCTCCCCCTGAGAGGCTGTGACGGCCCCAGAAGGGAACCGCAAAGGCCATAGGCTTTTCTGTGCAAGTGCCTTTAGGAAGAGAAAGTGTTATCATGCCTGACAAGGATGGAGTAGCTTATTGGGAAACTGAGACAACCATCTGCTGGAAGGGAAGTTCAAACCCAATGCGGTGATCTCTTCTGAAACTGAGAAGTAGAAAAAGAGCAGCAACAAACTGCTGAAGCTTGAGCCACCAGTAACTGCATTGCCTTGCAAGAAACAGGGAGCTTATTAAAAGCAGATGAATTAATGTCTGGAAAAGAAGCAAGACAAGGAAGGCTTTCCCTTTTCTGAAGCATAGGTGTCTCAAGCTGGGTTTGGACGTGCAGATGCGCTTTCTGACTGTGCCTAATTTTGACTGTTAACTTTAATGTTTAAGCCAATGCACAACTCCTGAGCAGCAGAAGAGTTTGGATTTTTTTACTTACTTTTGAATTGCTGAGTTCTAGATTATGGAGGTGATGATAGTCTCTTTAATAAAGGGTGTCCCTTTCTTTAGAGATGGGAAATGGAGCTGGAAGCTCATAAGATGGGTAATTTTGATTCTCACTATCTCTACACTAAATCTTCAAAACTATTGCAGGAAGAGAGGCAAGATCATAGCAACCTCTTTCCTTTTTGGATAGCACTCTGTGAAGTAAAAGCCAGAGAGGAATATGGACAAGAGAAGAAATGAGAGATGGGAAAGGAAAATGCTGAGCAGATTTTGAAAATTATCCAAATAATGTCTTAAATGAAAGTAATCCTTGACTATGAATGCAGAGGCTGCAAGTAGATGGGCCTTTTGGGTAGAGAATTCTTCTTACTAATCAAAAAGAGAAACTCTGTGCAAGCAATCTAAAAGGAGAATAATGGTATTAGTCACTCCTCCATGCTCTCAGATTAACTTCTTTCAAAACACTGCTTACAGCTCTAAGTACAGCCCAAAACTGGAATTTACAAATCAGATGAGAAAGTGGCACTTTAGCAGTTCAGTTTCAGATCCTAGCCATTCTCTTTCTACATAAATAAGAGTAGCTTTTATAAGCACATGAAGTTCGACTGTATATAGTTATTCATCCTATATTGTGAATTTTCTCTATAAATCATACTATGCTTCAGCCAATTTGACAGCTTACTGCCTAGGACTGAAAGTTGTGCAGCATAGCAGCCCAGCAAATAGCCCCGACTACTGCAGACCTCTGTGAAATGTCTTCCTCTTTGGCTTTTAAATCTCATCAGGCATAGAGAGGTCAGGCTGAAAACAACATTTTGAGTGTGGGTCTCTTTTGCCTCCTCTGCTGTGTTTGGCCCCCTCATTGACACAGAACCCATGGGAGGAGACAAGGACAGACAGGTCTTGCATCGAGCACAGGGTGAACAAGAACAACGAAACCTGACAGGCCATTTTCATGTGTCACTCTTGGGCACCCTTGGCTATTGTCCAGGGCACACCAGTTTTCAGCTCTGAATACCCGAGGTCAATGGTAACTAAGCAATAAATTATGTTGTGAAATGCTGAGCCCCTGACAAAGACACCTAGAGAGAATAACACAGAAGACCCATTTGGGGAAGAAGATAGGAGGAAGAAAGAAGCAGGAGCAAAGAAGGTTGTCAGGCAGTAGACACCCTTTTGTCACAGGATGCCTAGTTTGATTTTTTAAAAATTATGGCCTGTGAATTTAAGCACAATAACCCGAAGTAGAAAGCTTCTATGGATTCTTATCAAGCCTGCATGTTCTCTGGCTCCTCAAGGAATTAAGTTGCAGAGTCAGTTCCTGCCTGATTCACCTCCGAACATCTGGAGGTTGCACATCACAGGTGCCCACAGCCATTTGCAGGCTCCTAGGAAGATAAGCTTGTCTCAGAAAAGCTTCTCCCCTTCTCTCTTTGCCTTTTCTCCCTTGTGCATAAATATGCACAGTGAATCATGGCACCTGCTTAGTTCATACTCTGCTAAATGAAGTCCATAAGGGCTAATAACACCTGTGCTCAATGATTATGAAACTGTGTGGTCAGACTAACAAAGCAAGTGCTCATCTTGTGCTGAATCTGAAGGAAGCAGGTTGAAAGTTTAACATGGATGATATTGCTAGAAGAGATCCTAATATAGTTTTAGGCTTAAAAAATTAGGAGACCAAAACTCTGTCATAGCTATATTTCATTATAGGCATTCAGAATGTACAGCTGGTAACCCAGGTGAAAGTTAATTGATCTCAGTATATACATTAACACTGTGTCACCTGTATGTTCATTAGAACCACATACACTTACAGAAGATATAAATTGCCTAAGCACGTGTCTTCATTTAGCCTGCACCTAGGGCTAAACAATAGCAGTTTTTCTCTCACCCAATGTCCCTTCCCCAAATGAGGAAGTGAATTGGGAAAAAGAGAGGGAGCCTCATAGGATGAAGTTAACCAGATTTAATGAAACGAAGAAATCAATATAAGTGACAACACAAAACAGAAAAAAGTATACTTATCCACAAATCACTGGCAAGTTGCTTCAGGAATCACAACAACAACAACAACAACAACAACAAACATTGAGAAGGAAGAAGAGCATGAAAAGCCACCCCCCCTCTTTTTTTTTTGCCAGCTAACCCTCTCTTTTATAGTGAGCTTGATGTCAATGATATAGAATACACCTGTGGGACAGACAGGGTCAGCTGCCCCGGATTTAACTGCTGAGGGCCTTGATCACCACGGCTAGCCACAAACTGAAACCAAATTCCAGTGAAACCAGGACAGCACGGCAAGACAGAAAATAGTAATGCTGAGGTTATGCATTCAGTCTTAAATGAGTCCCTTTCACTGTTTCTTAACTGATAATATTTCTATCTTTCTATTTATTCCAGTGTATCAAGACATTTATTTTATATTCTCAACTAGCCCCAAAGCCAGTCATTTTTCCTTTAATTGTTCCTCAAAGCAGTTATTAGTGTATCAATAAATGTCCAAATATTAATATCAAACAGAAATTTTTAAAAAAGGAACAAGCATCATTGCTTCTTTTATAATGTCTCCTTTTTCCTCTTTTTAAATTATAACTTCACTATTAGCTTCCTCAATTAAATGTGTTTCTTTGAAATATGCATAGCTGAATTAGGGTCCAGTTCAGTTCCTATTCAAACCAATTAGCAGAATTCCCAATGATGCAAATGAAAGGGAAAATGAGAGACTCATTTGTAGCTCTCACTCCCAGCCTTAGCTTCCTTTTTTCTCTTCCCTCTTAGATTCACTATACGTTTAGCTCAGTTTCTGAATGAGATGGGGCTTATCTGACCACATTGTCTGCCTGCCCACCTTCACTTTTGAACACTCTGGCTAAATGTACCTTAACTTGAGAGAGCTACTGATCTCCAAGAAATTATATTTCTACAAGTTCTGGGGAAATAGCAGAGAAGAGACAGCCAAAACGGTTGCCCTTTTAGGAGAAAGGTGACAGTGTGAGATGGGTAGTTACTCCCCCTGTTTTGTGCTCCCTCTTGCTAAGGCAGTATGTGGGAAGCACAGGTAGCAAGGTTGGTAGCTGCGTATTAAAGAACACAGAGAAAGATGAGCTGAGATGAGTGTGATAGGAGTCTTAGGCAGATCAGGTGCCAGACTGTGGAAATTAAGATTCACAAGTGACAACTCACAAAGAGAATGGTCTGTAAATACTGGGGGGGGAGGGTCAGTTTGATCATGACTCGCAGTCCTTGTGCAGATCTAAGCTCTGAAGAGAAACCCAACTGAGTCGAATGAGCATTTGGCTGAGCTAAAACTAAGCACAAACTTTCGGATTCAGCCCACTGGCGGTAAGAGCTCACTTCCTCACAGCATTTCCTCCCCAGATGTCAAACGAGTATCTCACCAGTGTACCAGCTTATCTCACCCAGGGCAGCTGTGAAAGCGCGTATCAATTCCAGCTTCTAAAAGTACCATTTCACCTGGTGTTGGATTTTTCCCTCTTCCCTCAGTGATAAATTCAGCAAAACTTTCATTTTTGTTTCAGAAATAGGATACACCAAATCCCAGGTCTTAAAAATTAAGGTTGCTGTATGTAATGTCTTGTAAAACTAAAAGTAAGATGAGAAATATGAAATTCAAATCCCATGGCCCACTCACAGTTGTGGGATTTTCTTTCATTATAATAGCCAGTGCAGCTAATGTAGCTCAGCTACAGCTAAAATTGTTCACATGCATGTTCCATTTTCTTCTTCACAGCTCCCTTGCTATTTAAAAAAAAAGCTTAATTTAAAAATGCTTTCCCCATATACTGATCCCACAATCACATTGGCCAGTTCCTCCAGCATCTTCAGGTAAATCCTACCCAGCCCCATGGTTTTGAGGACATCCAACTTCTTTCAAGTCTCTCACTTGTTTGTCCTCTCCCCACTGAGGGAGGGCTGCCCCTCTCCATCCCAAATCCTTCCAGTACCAGAACAGCCTTTGGTTGTGAAGACTGAGGTGAAAAAAGTCATTGAATACTTAAGCCTTTTTTGCTCCATTGTAACTAGGGTTTCTTCTCCACCTGTCAATGGGCCCGTGCTTTTCCTGAACTTACTTTGAAATTAGCATTCCCACAGACTCTGTCTGGTTCCCATCAGTGCACCTCGGCAGTCTCAGCTCCTGTTGGGCTTTGGCCTTCCTGATTTTGACACTAAGTACCTAAGGCTCCTTAATACTGCCTATACTTGTTTCTACCTCTTCTCCACTCCCTTCTTGTGTGCTAGTTCAAGGAGAAGCTTCCTGTCTAGCCATGCAGACCTTCTTCTGAAATTCACAGCCTTCCCACGTGACAAGACGGTTCATTCTTGAGCTCTCAGCAAGCCTTCAGAAACCAGCCAGCTCTCCTGGGCACCCTCTGCCTTCACAGCAGCTCCCCAGGGGATCATGCGAGGCAATCCCTGAACAAGCCTCTGTTTGCTCCCCTGAAGCCCAGGGTCCTCTGCTTACCTTCCAGCCTTCTTCTGCACCCCAACCTCCAGCATCTTGTGGTTGCTGCAGCCAGGGCTGCCCTGTCTGACCAGAGCTGTCACCAGCTCTTTGCTGCTTGTGAGCAGCAGGTTGAGTCAACCCTTGACGCTGTTCAGCTCATCTGGCATTTCCATGAGGACCTGTCACCTATGCAGACCAGGAGCCTCCTGGGTTTCCTGCCAGATGCCTTGTTGCCCTTCCAGCAGGCGTCCGGGTGGTTGAATACCCACCCTGAGGACGACAGCCTGCAAGCAGAAGCCTGCTGCTAGTCAGGAGCTTGTGCTAGTTCCCGGGGAGCAAGTGCCTTTCTGCCGTGGGTAAGCATGGCCTGTCCGTACCACCAGGCATTGCCAGCCATGGCTGCTATTAAACTTCGTAAGACTTTCCATAATAATTTGCCATTGAAGAGGCTAGCTGGTCTTCTATTTTTAGATCAGTGAGAGCCTTTCTATCAATTACAGTGAGACTTAATACAATGAAAATTATGATACTTCTTTAAACCTTTGAACTCCTTTCTGAAAGTAACAGGAACATCAACCCAAATTACCGCTTATCAATTGCTGATGAAATTGGAAGATGGTTTATGTGCAATACAGCTTTCCAGTTTGTTTTCATTTTTAATTCTTTTCTGGCACGACACCCATATGTCTTACCCTACTCCAGTCAAAGACTTCTTTTTTTAATTTTGATACAGCATCTGGGTCTTGGGAGGGAATGGTGGTGGTTAAAAAAAAAAAATAGTATTGTTCAGAGATTTTTTGAGTTAAATAAGAAAATGACCATGTCTGTACTATGACACTTCTATTAAGCTCAGCTACACTTCGTTCAATCTGTGATTATGAAACCACTGTTTAGTAAAAGCTAAGATCCATTTGAAAGCATTGTGGGGGCAGGGAAGAGTTTTCAGCACAGTGGTAATGGAGTCTTATGTCCCTGACAACAATAGCATGTCTGAGAAACCTCACTCTGGCATAAAAATGGTATAATTATGGGGGAAAAAAAAAGATATATTGGCTTGGCACTGGCAGCAGTTTGTCAGGCTGGGTGGCTAAACCAGTACGGTCTGCATCAGTGAGATATGGCCTTAAAACTATGTTGCACTACATTAATGTTTTTATAGTATCTGGAATATTCAGTGCTGAAATTCAGATCCAAAAATGTGGAACTTGATGAAAAAGTGGTTACCTTTGAGACTCTTCTCATCTGAAAGACTTTAAGACTCCTTTTTTCACAGGGAAAAAAAAAAGACATTCTTGTACTAACCCTGCAGAGCTGCTGAGAGTGGTATGTGTGTGTTTTAAGTAGTTTTAGCCTGTGAGGTCAAAAATAAAGGTGTAGAGTGTTGGTTCTAATGTTAACATCTATATTCTTCCCTTTCTATACCATTCTTTTTGACCCTTGAGGATCACATTCTGCAGGTTTTCACTACCAGAAACGCTAATTTTAGCATCAGAGATCCCAAAATGAGATTCCTGTTCCTGGGGATGAATAATACACTGAAGTGAAAATGGTATAGAAATGCCATTTGTTCTCAGAAATAACCATCATAGAAATTTAGAAATGGACAACTTTGGCCCATCTCGTCCAATATATCCTATTCCAGTCATGGGGATCAGCCACCAGTAGGGTTTTCTTTCAGAGCTCAGAAATTGTGTGGTGCTTTGCTGTCTTGGTTACATTAGAGTGAAAGTCTCCAGTCCTTGAGTATTTTGAGTTTTAAAGACTGTGTAGAAATGAAAATACTTTTTCCCTAATATCTTACTCCTTTGCTTTCAAGGCTTTACGTGAATGATGTTTGCCATGCCACCTCTGTAATGTAAACTTTGGTTACAGGGCATTATTTTTTATTCTCTACCTTACCCTAGCTGTCTTTATTTAATCAGGTTTGTACGTTGCCTAAATACCTGAATGCTGCCAGAAGGAACTTGATTCAGCTGTCTACAGGGGCATATTATCTTCTGAATAACTACCCATCCTCCCAGAGCAAGCCACTAATATTTCAACTTTAGTTTAGCTTTAGTTTCATCTGTTATTGACACTGGCTACGTCTGCCCAAGTAGAAAGGTTAGAGACTGACCCAGAAGCAATGCACTGGATGGAATTTCCCAGTATATCAAGTTCTACCTATGTGCTATTACAGTCAAACAACCTGCATCTTCCTTTTTATAAACGGGCCAAGTTCTGTTTCAAAACTACGTAGATTCTGTTCTCTCTTATTTCCATTGTTTTAAAACAACCAAAGCTTTATTGCTCTGATGGTTATAAACCATCCTAGCCTTCAATCTACATTTATTCATGGCCAATTTATACTCATTCATTCCTGTGCCAGTATTGCTGTTTAGCATAAGTGGCTCCCTCCCTTCCAGGTGTTTGACCTGTTCTGCATTCATAGAGAGTAACCATCACCTCTTTCAGCCTTTGCTTTTCTAAGCTGAGCAAGCTCTCTTCTCCAAAATGCTTTTCATTACTGTCATCACTTCTCTGCACCTGTTTCAGTCTGAATTCCCTCTCCCTCAGTCACTGATGCTCAGGAGTGCATGCAATACTCCAGATAAGGTTTTGGCAGAGTCACCCACACCTGCATGAATATGTCTCATTTTTTTTCTAAAATTGCCTCAATTGACACATCTGAGCATTGCGCTTCAAGGAAGCTTCTCATTAGTGGCTCACAGTCAGATTCTGATTAGTTAATATAACCCAAAGCACTTCATCCCCTCCATCATTCCCACCTGGCACTCCCACAACACTTTCCCCAGGATATTTCTGCAGGGAATGGTTTAATTCATATGATTTTAGCCATCTAAACGGTAGTGGCCAAGCTCATCAACTTTATAGTAGCTGTCCAAGGCGATTTAGGCAGATAAATCCCACTCTGTGATCCATCCCATCTATCTCTAATAAATCTCTAGTACTAACTTGGTGTCTAAAACCAAAGGTCACGCAGACTCTGGGACACGTGGGCCATATTCCCATGTAAATATCCAGCCCTTGCCTAGGACCTTGGCACTATTTGTCTGTCTTGTGCTAGCCCTGTAAGTCCCATTTCTGTCCACTGTCTCTCCAGTTCTCTCTGAGCTTACATCATTCCTGGCCAACCCAAAGAGGTGAAAACCAAAGCTCCCATGCTGTCAATCACGCTCACCCACTCTATGTGAACACTGACCCCCTCGGCCTTGAATTACCCAACACTGAAGAGATACATGACATGTGTTTTCACAGAAGCCATTTAGACTAAATTACTCCAGATGTTAAGCTGGGATAGAAAAGGATGAACTGGAAGACAGCAACAGGACTTGGGAGGGATATTAGGGAGAAGATAAGGACTAGACTACTGTTCACTTTCCTGGTCTGGAACAAATGGATGGACAGACCTAGACCTGAGACAGCTTTAAAGTCTGGTGAACTGCTCTGGGGAATCCCTGAGAGCACAGACTATGGGACAGCTCATGCCATCGCTGCAGGAGGGGTAAGGGGAGCTGCTGAGGAAAACACTTTCTCCAAGATATCAAAGAAACAATAAATATGCACTGCCATGGTTTTCTCACTCTGAAAGTTTAAAGAGGAAAAGTTTTATTGGCATTTCTGTATGATCTGAGCACAGGCCTTTTCTTTCAGGGTCATTTCTCAGATGGTTGCTGAGTGTAGGCATGGGAAGGCCAAGCAGGGCTACAGCAACGGTGGGGAAATGGCCTTAGACTACACCTCTGTGCTCTTTCTCATTGTTTAAAATAGGCAAAGCCAGGACAGATATGGGACAAGCCCACACTATCTACAGAAAAGCTGTTGTCGCTATCTAAAATAAAATAATGGTTAAAAGTTAATTCACTGTTTTCCTGCATGAAAATCCCAGGCTTAGGAGCCCAGCAGTCATGTCTGCTTTGACAAGGCAGGTGAACAAGGTAGGTCGAGGTCTGTCCATCCATTCCAGGACCAGGAAGGCAGATACTATGACTTTCTCTGAACCTGCTTATCTGAGCAACTTCCCAGTTGTTGTAGTTTGCCCAGCTGGCCCTCCTCCGAGTTTTGCTCTCAGGCCCACTCCCAGCCTTTGCCCTGACCACAACCCTCCTGCTCTTATCACTGCAGGTATTTTGGCACCTTGAAGCACTGGGAGTCACTTTTTTAGTTTGCTTGGTTTGGGAGTTGTTTGGTTTTTAAACATTTCATCCCAAGGAGTGAAGGTTCACCAGCACACTGCTGACTGCCCACCACTGTCAGGCAGCATACAGAGGCTTCCCATGCAATACTCTGAAAGATGAATCGTATTTAGGTGCAGCACCTGTCTGCTTCTTCCTGTGAGGGTCAGCACTCGATTTGGTCAGACTCCTCTTGCACCCCTCAGCTTTGAGACTGCGGTGAAGTCTGTCCAGACACCCAAGGCTGTCTCTAAGATGTGCTGGGCTGGAGGGCAGATGGGTATCTCCTGCCATGCCATCGGATGCATGGCTGAGAGCGGAAAGGAGGGGCATCATCACACAGTGATGTTTAGCTGCATTGCCATCAAAATGTGCTAAAGTCATGCTAGAAAAACCAACACTTTTCAACCTTAATTAACCCTGCCTCTCCATCGTAGAGGAAGTTTTTTGAAAGTATGTTGTCTGAATGCCTCTGAAAAAGGGGCATTAGATATCTCTTACAAACCAATACAAACTCATAAAGCTGGGATAACTCTGTATTTTTTATTCTGTCGTAGTCCATGCATCCACCCGGCACTTATTACATCATAAGTGTTATAATAAGCATGTCGATGCGGGCATCTATTTAATTTTGGCAAGTCCTTGATTGCAGCGTTTTGTATGGAGGCAGTTCCTTGTGCTTAAGAATTGCAGCTAGGAATTGTGATAGACAGTAAATCTAACTGATTTTGAACTGGGAACAATAGCTATAATGAAGATTTGTATTTTTAAAAGCATGTAATTAACACCAGTACTAGCTTCTTCCTCCAGCTAAAAAGTCAAGCTGAACTACCTTTTCCTGAACTTGTGTTGGGTTTTATCATAGAATCATAGAATAGTTTGGGTTCGAAAGGACCTCTAAAGGTCATCTACTTCCAACCCCCTTGTCATGGGCAGAGACATCTTCAACTAGATCAGGTTGCTCAAAGCCCCGTCCAACCTGACCTTGAACACTGCCAGGGAGGGGGCATCTACCACCTCTCTGGGCAACCTATGCCAGTGTCTCACCACCCTCACAGGAAAGAATATCTTCCTAATATCTAATCTAAATCTACCCTCTTTCAGTTTAAAACTGTTACCTCTTGTCCTATCACTACATGCCCTTGTAAAAAGTCCCTCTCCCACTTTCCTGTAGTCCCCCTTCAGGTACTGGAAGGCTGCTAGAAGGCCTCCCTGGAGCCTTCTCTTCTCCAGGCTGAACAACCCCAACTCTCTCAGCCTCTCTTCATAGGAGAGGTACTGCAGCCCTCTGATCATCTTCGTGGCCCTCGTCTGGACTTGCTCCAACAACTCCACGTCCTTCTTATGTTGGGCGCCCCAGAGCTGCACACAGTACTCCAGGTGGGGTCTCATGAGAGTGGAGTAGAGGGGCAGAATCACCTCCTTCGACCTGCTGGCCACGCTGCTTTTGATGCAGCCCAGGATACCGTTGGCCTTCTGGGCTGCACATTGTCAGCTCATGTCCAGCTTTTCAATCACCAGTACCCCCAAGTCCTTCTCCTTAGGGCTGCTCTCAATCCCTTAATTCCCCAGCCTGTATCGATATTGGGGATTGCTCCAACCCATGTGCAGGACCTTGCACTTGGCCTTGTTGAACCTCATGAGGTTCATATGCGCCCACTTCCCCAGCTTGTCCAGATCCCTCTGGATGGCATCCCATCCCTCAGGCACGTCAACTGTACCACTCAGCTTGGTGTCATCTGCAAACCTGCTGCAGGTGCACTTGATCCCATTATGTCACTAATGAAGATATTAAACAGTACTGGTCCCTATATGAACCCCTAAGGGACATCACTTGTCACCCATCTCCATCCAGACATTGAGCCGTTGACCACTACTTTCTGGATGTGACCATCCAGCCAATTCTTTATCCACCAAATAGTCCATCCATCAAATTCATATCTCTCCAATATAGAGAGAAAGATGTTGTGGGGGACCATGTCAAAAGCCTCACTGAAGTCCTGTTTTTTCTTACAGAAATACACAGTTTTATCATTAAAAGGTAAGCACATAATTAAAAGTGTGACAAATTAAAAAGTGATTCATTGAGTCCATGAGAATTTAGAAATATGGCAGCATGTTTTCCTTTTGTATCCTAACAAAAGGGTAAAAAGTCAGCAAGGAGTAGCTCCCAAACAAAACTCTAGAAGGAGGAACTAAAAACAAGCAAGTTAAAGGCAGAAAATAAGATTAGATCTGATATTAAATAACTTCTAAGGATTACAGAAGAATAAATTGAAACTAAGGCAATGCTACTTAAACATCCTGAGAAAAACCACATGACTGAAACATTCTGTATCTTTTTTCTTATTATTATTTCTTGTGTGTTCTTCCTTGCTCTAAATATTTAGAGACATTCATTGCATTCAAATATGCCTTATCTTTCGATTACGGACACAACTCCACTTTGCTTAGATGAGTCAGTAGCAGTCAAAGCTTTAAAACCCCAGAAGATGCAAAGCGGTTAAAAAAGCTAGAGCCCCTCTCATCTTCTGCCAGCAGAGGACCTGCCCCCAGATACTTAAATAAAGAAGGAGAGACAAAAAAATGTATGCTGTCAGGAAAAGTCTCCATTTGTTGCTACTTTGCCAGTCCAAACTAAATTGTAACCCTTTTTTTTTTCCAAAATGTGCATAAAATATGTCATGTAGACATCAGAAATATTCTTTGTGGGCAAGAGAACAACTGCCCAACGTCACAGGTACCTGGAAAACGAAGGATCATGAAATGGATAAAAGAGGGTCCATTTGCACACTGATTTTCCACAAGATTTCTTCACTTCATCTTTCAGAAATATTAGGGGACAGGCCAAGAAAGAAAAATAAAAGCATCTGAACAATGGATCTGCAGCCAAACCATCCCTTGCTGACATCATCGGTTCTGCGTCAGCTGCTGAGGCTGAGGTTAAGGTAACAACTCAACCATTCAGGCAACTAACAACTAGACCACTGCTGTGGCCTAGTATGAAAGAAGAAAACTATTTAGTAGGGCAAGTCTGCAAAAATCTTATATATTCCTGCTTTAGAAAACATCTTCTCTATGATAACAAAGTGCAGATTTATTTCAGACTCTTCATTTCCTTTATCCTTCATGAATAGGAGTACCTGTACCTACTACAAAGGGAGTGGATATTTAAAGCCCTAAACTTAACAGCCAAATACATGAAATAAATGTAACTGCTTTACTTCAGACCTAACAAGTGAGTCAGCAGTCAGATTCTATTTCCCCTGCTGAAGTCAGAAAGCAAATTAAGCTGACAGCGTGCCTCTAATGGTGGTGACATCACTGAGACTGGAGTTATTTTCAATCTCCCCAGCACTGGTAAAGGAGAAGCATAAAAGGGAGAAAGGAAAGCTTAACTTTTTCTCATGCCTACTCCTGATATATTTGCTTTGCACTCACTCCCTCAAATGAGGTATTCGTTGCAATTGTCATTCTGTGCTTAAAAGTATATATGCATTTTTCAAAGGCTTATAACTGAATAAAACTTTTTTTCTCTTTCTTTAGGGAGCACCAATACCTAAGGTTTACAGCAATTTTAGCCTTGTATTAAGTGGGAACAAGTCCTCCAAATACTTTAGAATTGCACCTAAATAAAACAGGGAAGACTTTAAACCATCTGCCAAAATGTTCAAAAGTGACCTTATATGGAGTCTGTCAGTCTTTAGATGGCCAACCTGTGAGCCCCAGAGGACAGTACAGAATGTGGCTCTACAGCTGCAAAAATATCTCTCTCTCAAGTGCACTCCTTACTTTCAAAGTGGAGGTGGAAAAGCTTCTGCTTTTTGACAGTACAAAAGCTGCACTTTGAAGAGTTTTCTAACTTGGAAAAAATACACTTTCTGGGACAGCGGCTGAGAGACACTATTAAGGTGGATACAAGAAGACTCAAGGGGATTTGGGGATGAGCAGGGCTTTCTATGTGAGAAGCCTGTAGCACAAAGTGAAATAAAAAATGCATGAGGCTGAGAAACAGTGGGAAAGAAGATGCAGAAGGATATGGAACCATGAACAAGGTAAAGGATAAAATGAGAAAAGTGAAATAAGCCAGAACAGAGTTCTGCTGAGCCACGAAGCTGAACCTGAGTAAGAAGCAGAAAGAAGTGAAGGTGCGGAAATATCAAGAGAGATGGGAGCAGTCTGGCTTTGTTGGTGAGAGATGAGATGCGAGGTAATGAGAACTTTGCAGCAACGGGACTGCAACTCCTGGCAGTGGCAACAGACAGGAAATGCTGAATTGCAAATACGCAGTCCTGAAGGTACACGATTTAATGAGAAGCTGATGACTTGACAAGGAGGATTAGGGAGGTTTCTTGTATGGCAAGTGGGAAGCTATTAAGAGAAAGGGTTTAGGTGTGAAAAGGGGAAGCAAAGTTTTGGACGCACCGCATGCAATGCGGAGATAGGTAAAAATAAAGGTGACTGGGCAGGAAAGAGGCGGTAAGTGAGGAAATAGATGAACATGAGGTGGGTGAGCACCTCAGAGCCACCTGATGTATTGCAGGGAGAGCAGGTGACCTGCTGCTTCTGCCAAGTGCCAGCTTGGAGTGGTGTGAGAAGGGTGAAGAAGACGTTGAAAGAAACACAAGAACGAAGTTAAGAGAACCAAGTCTGTCTTCAGAGATAAAATGGAGAAGAAGAAATGTACAGAGGATTAAGAGGACTGAGAAAAGGCAGTCAGAGCTGGCTGGAAGGAAATTAGTGACAGATTTCCTGCTTGTCTCCAAGGAAAAATAAACCCAGTGTGGAATGTAACCCTTTAAACAAGAGCATTGATGTGTCACTAATGTAAAAGGGGTTTCTGTGGACTAAAGTGGACAAATTTTGTTATATAGATGAGTGGTGCTTTAAGGAGCTCACAAAGGATCTCTTTGTCCTGAGAAACTATTAAACCAAAAAAAATCTGTAGCAATGAAATTAATAATTAAAGAATCCTTGCAACAGACCAGTTCAGCACTCTCTGGAGATGGCCATCTTATTGCAATTTACGCTCTCGCTTAACCAATGTCATTAGTAGTGGTTCTAGAAAGCACAAAGGAATGAGACACTGAAATACTGCAGGAACACTGTCAACACTGATCAAAGCCCTCATCGTAGCTTTTGTTCAACTAGGGCAAGCAGCTCATTTGTGCGCAGCAGAGGAGCATTCATTCTGGTGAAGCAGGCAAAATAACGTCATTCCTTCCTGAAAATTGTGATTTTTAAAATAGCTTCTTTGAAGTCAGACAAAGTTTCAGTTTTGCTGAAAGTGCATCAGAAGAGGAGGAATATAATCCTGACAACTCTTTTAATCCTTTCTACTGTCTATGGTGATGTAATACCAAAGACTCTACTAATTTGCAGGCCCACTCATGAGCTGAAAATTTGCTTCTTACTGCAAACATTTAGCTGAAGCCATTGGAAATTTTATCTGGTTGTAATGGATTTAATGAGACACTGAATGGTTGTTTGTTTCATTAATCTTGTATCAAGTGACTCTAAAAAAGAAAATACTGGTAAATTTCTACAATTGCTTAGAGCATCCCTATGGTTTATCACTGTTAACACATCAGCCTTTCCAGTTCCCTGTGATTCATTAAATATTGACACAAAAATTATCATATAGGATTAACTGGCTATTCATTTCCAAGACACAACTGCTCCTTATATGCTCTTTAGAATTGTTTTGCTCTTCCCTGTTTAAAGAGCCATCTCCTATTCTCAGCCTCCCCTTTCCATTTCCCTCTACATCTTATGTTACCTACTGGAGAATGAACAAGCCAAAAATCTTCCACAACCTCCCCTCCTCCACCTACAGTATCTTGCCCGATCTAGCAGTAGGTCAAGTCTGTACCATTTCTTAGCTGAAGCACACCATAGCCCAGAACCTTTTACAGCTCTGACTTTACAGTTTCTGACTCACCTGTCGCATACATACCATTTTTTGCAACACCAAAGCTCAAAATAAAGGACCATGTCTTAACACAGCCTTCAGCTGCTCTGCAATGCTGGATAAATATTGCTACCTCCTCATCTTGCTACTCCTTTTGGCAAGGTTGTGACTCTGGAGCAAGGCCTTGAGGATGTCTTTGCTCCATCAAAAAGGACAAAATGGGTCAACACAGCAGGGAGAGAGTGCAGTACCCATGAGGGAGACAGGGCTGTTTCAGCTAACATGTTTCTCTTCACTCCTTCCAGATAATGAGCTGGCTTTCATCACATTCATGCCTCCCTTCAGGAAGCGCTGACTTTGGGTGATGGAAATGAGCACTCACTGTGGAACTGTGTCATTGCATGGTCCTGGAATGATTGCTGGGGATCTAAAAAATCCATATTCAGAGTAGGCACGTTTTCACCAGTAAATCACCCATGGGACACAAGGAAGGGTGCCAGTATGCTTTGGAGTTTGCCAACCCCCAGCTCATACTGAGCGGTGAAGAAACACGTCAGGGTAAGCCAACCATCAGTGAAGTTCCCTTTTCACAGAAGTCATATATCAACAATACATGGTAGTGTGAATCCATCACACACCTGAATTACAAGGGGGCCAGGGCTCATGGCAGGAATTCCCCAGCTGCACTCGAACAGCAGACATCATACAGGGAGATGGGGAAAATACTACATATATACAGCTTGTTGTACAACATACACAATTAGGGCCCCTTGTGATTTACATTTGATGATGCAACAAGTTTTATTGATCACTGGAGAACGTTTATGGGCATGGTCACAAACCTGGGCCCCCCTCTGAATGGCACTGCTTGGTTCTCTACAGGGGAAAAGGCAAGGCACAAATGTGAGATGCTGGTGGAAGAGTGAGTGAAGTGTCTGGAGAGAACACATGGATCTTTCAAACCAGTAGAGGTAGCAAACTATATTTTTAGGTCTGATCACTTCAACAGCAGGTATTTCAGAAAAGATCAGCAGACTGCTGCGAATGAGGATCAGGTGTTGTCAAGCAGGATAAAGGACAGCTGTTAGCTCAGTCAGGAGAATCCTGTTGAGTGTAATTAAGGGTCAGGAAAGAGAAACTAAAGCTTTCTAGATTTGAAAGGGATTCTTGGCTAAGAGCCACTGGATAATCTATAAAAGGAAGTGAAGAGTGAGATTGTCAAAGTAGATTATTTGATGGGTAGCTTTTGAAGAGACCAAGGGACAGGGGAGGACACTAAAATTATTTTAATTGGGAGAGCATAAAATCAGGAAATTGAGGTAGTAAGGTTAGATCCAAAAAAAAGCTAGATAAACTAGGCTTTGCTTGTCAGTAAGCTCTTTAAATCAGACCTAATTTGATAACAATAATAGAAAGGTATGTGACCCTTAAACTCCTAGGTCTGGGGGAGGAGACATGCAGGGTACATATAATCCTGTGGCCTCCTCTAGGCCTGGTGTGTTTTATAGCAGTGACTTGTGAAGCTGACAAGTTTGTTATTGCTATACTATCTTGTATAATATAACCATACCATATTCTACCTCTATCACCTTTGTGCCTTTTTTTTTCTTTTTTTTGTGAACAGCTAGCTTGTGTCATATTTAACGCAGGAGAACCCTGACCCTAGAAGACTGATCCTTGCTCATACTCTACTATTTCCTTTTTGTCTCAAAATACCACAATCTGAAATTCTCATCTGCTTCTCAATGTTCCACCATAATGGGGTAACAACTTGTATTCAGTATTTGATAGCAGGTTTCCATGTAAGATTTCAAAGCTCAGCAAAAGGTTTCTCATAC
The DNA here is from genome assembly GCF_013368605.1 of Nyctibius grandis. NCBI lineage: Eukaryota > Metazoa > Chordata > Aves > Nyctibiiformes > Nyctibiidae > Nyctibius > Nyctibius grandis. The sequence goes on from NC_090659.1 coordinate 36,511,532, forward strand.
TCTGCGGTGAACAGGATAAGCTTTGTCATTCAGAAGATAAATCTGAGCTATCTGTATGTACAGAAACACTAAAATGAGAACATATGTTGGAGACAGGTATGCTGTAATGAGACCATATTTTATTGAATTCCAGATTTCCACTCAGGATGTAGAAACCACAGGCACAGTATTTCCTGCTAGTACAGTGACCACAGAAAAAACTCAGAGCAGTAATACCATCAAGCCTGATCCATTATGCTTTACTCTTTCAGTGCAATTTTATGTAAACAAACATACATCCAGAAAAGCTAGAGTTTTAAGCGGTGAGTCAGACACTGTATCTCTCATATACGTAGGATTTAGAAGTATTCTTATTGGCATTATCGCGTCTTCTACTACACTTGCAGGATCAGGACTTCAAAGAAGAGCCTGCCAGAGGAAATTGTAGGAAATGTTTGCATTCCTGTACGATTCCATCATCCAGGGGCCTGTACTGGTGAAAGCACCCTCCAGCAGATGTTGTTTGAAAGGTCAGGTTAAGTCTTAATACACAGTAGACATTCATTTCAGTTCTTCCCTTTTTAATTATTGATTATAACTCTCTTTAACCCCGGTTTGTATAGCCAAGCCTTCTTGAGTCTCTGCTATGACAACTCATGCCAGCTGGAAATTTCTTGCAGCACTTTGTCTCTCTCCCCCTGGTCTTTGTCAGCTTTCCAAACATCAATGAAACCATCCCTTCAATATCCCAATGAGGTTATAAGGAGATGTTCTTTATATTTGCAACTACAGCACAGAGTAACAACGAGTTCTAATTAGCACTAAGGCTTCCTTAGCCTATTTTGGCAGGATGTATTTACATTTCTCCAATCAAGGCCTCTTCACACTTTTGAAAACATCATTAAGAAAGACTAAGTCTCCTTAGTTGAATCTCATCTATATTAAGTGACTTACTGAATTACACAATTGTCCTTTGTGATCTGCTAGGAATTGAATCCAGGTGTCTTGCGAGTAAAAGACTCTCTGCATCTACTACCCACACAAATAAATTGTATTGATTTTTTTTTAACTCCTTGGAGGTTTTTCACATGTAAATTTGGACAGTAACTTCTGTATATTTTCTTGTGCATTAAGTTCAAATTATGCACCTCAGTACTATGGTTGTAATACTTGAAACTGAATTTCACAGTTTTGGAATGCATTTACTGTTTCATATTCTATTCATTTTAATCCAGAAGCTACTGCACTAAAATTCATTTCTAATACACTACTGCACCTTCTAGATGACTGTCAGGTTGTGTTTTTTCTTGCCATAAATAGATTGCTTTGTTTTTTCTCCCCTTCTACTTGTATTTAAAAAATGCAAGTTCAAGCTTCCAAATATTATTCTGATAGTAATATTAGCAAATTAAACCTGTTTTATACTCATTAACTTACTTTTTGGATATGACTATGGTGATTTACTAACTCTGCCATGAATTCTGCCTTAATTGCAAAAAGTAAGTAGGTAGTACTTCAAAGCTAGGCAAAGCATGATATATCACTGACCATAAACAAGCTTCCCCAGTTTCTGCTACTCACACATCAAGACGCCTTCTGCAGGGAAAGACAGGTAAATCCTTTTAAGCTGATGTCTCCCTTTCAATAGGGTGACATTTTAGTGAGATTTGTTAGAAGTGAGATCAATAAATGGTGCAGCTTCTGAGGCCCACCTAATTCATATGATGACAGGTTAACAGGATTTTATACAGCACTGTCATTTCAGTGCCATATGCTACCCTTTTCCTAATGAACGTGATCAAATTTTCCAGTGCAATGCATGTAAAACATCTGTGTGGATGCAATATGATTGCAACCTCTTATGCAAAGGTGAAATCAACCCCCACAACCGAGCCTGGTGACAGTCAGTTATTAGTGATGACTACAGTCAAGTAGTGATGGCTGTACTGAGGGGGAATCAGAGTAAAAGGAAAGGTCTGCTGCCACAGGTGAAAGCCTGATCTTGCTTTGGCCTGAGACAAAAGGAATGAAAAATAGGAGCTGCTGTCTTGAGGCAAAGTATCTTCAGCTTCTTACCTCTCACTGGGAGGACGATCCAACTCTGAGCTTAGCAGGATCTGAAAGTCAGAATCCCCCGCATCTCCCAGAGATTAACTGATATGTTTCTCTTCCCCGTGGAGACAATTTCCAGATGATTTTCTTGCCCTGAAGTCTGTTCTTGCATAGTAGCTCCTATTAAAATCCTGACGCAGCTTTCTCCTTTATAAAATTTAAATGCATGCTGCGATAATACTCAAACCCCTGAACAATGAAATGGCATACTTCTGCCTACCCTCCGTACTTCAGTGCCCAAGAAAAGGTCAGATTTCTATTGCTTGCAACCCTCTTATATGCTAGTGCATAACATCTTCGCCCTTGTTTTTTTCTGGATTTGTAGGACGCATATAGGGAAGGACAAAAGATGACCAACATACAAAATTTAGAGACACTAATTAAAATGCAACACCCACTCTCCTTCTAAAAAGAGTTTTTAATTCAAACAAGTAATTTGAAATAGGTACCTATGGCAGGAAAGGACTAGACAACTATGAAAAGAAAAGAGGAGATCATGGAATTTTTTATTTAGAGGAAGTCAGTCTTGTCATGTAAAGAGGG